>NC_139344.1:332607063-332986978 GCF_055883805.1 Amblyomma maculatum
CGCGAATGTTTCACACCCCTTTAAAACCCTATCCATGAGTCGGGAAAAACAAAATGGAGCATTTTTTAGCCCGAAACTCATCATTGTTGGCTGGTAGCTGCCCGTCGGAGTGACGAAAGCCGCGTATCTGCTGGCGCGTTCAGCGAGCGGTACTTGCCAGTATCCTCGAGTAAGGTCCAGCGTAGTCACATATGCCGCTCTACTGACCTGTTCTACTCTCTCCTCAATATTCGGAATAGGATACACTTGATCCCTGGTGAGAGAATTTAGCTTTCGGTAGTCTACCACAGGCCTAGGGTCTTTACCTGGAGCTTCTACTAAGATCATAGGCGAAGCATAATCGCTTTCCGAGGGTTTTATTACTCCCAATTCCAGCATGCGAGTTACTTCCCTATCCAGAATTTCTCTTTGCCTTGGAGAAAATCGGTAGCACCTTGATCGCACTGGCACGTCTGAAGTCAGCTCAATATCGTGCTCAGTCAAATCAGTCCTGCCTGGCCTGTCCACGAAGCAGGCCTCAAACTCTGTTATTATCTCGCCCAGATCGGACAGCTGGGATTTCTTTAGTTCTCCTCTCTGCTCCGTCTTTTTGAGAAGCTCCTGAGCGTTGCTTCCTTTTCCGCTGAGGCAAATCAAGTTGTCCCCCATCTCCTCGGGAAGGTTTAACGTTAGATTTACCACGGCTTGCTCCATAGCTAAGTCCTCTCGGGTTCCACTTAAAAGTCTCGTGAGATTACTAGACACTGGCGGCAAGAGGTTACTCTCAAGAACGTCCTCATTCCGCGTCTCATCAAGCTCACTTTCAAGTTGACTTATCTGAGATGCCTCGCTCTCAAAGTTTTCTGACCTGCTATCTTCCGCATTTACCACTGTTTTAACTGCCGTTTCCTCCGCTGTGGATTTTTCTGGAATGAGCAGTGTAGCTAGTTCTCGCGCCTTTGAACGTGTTAAGGCTTGCACAACTCTGTCTCCGAAAAGGATGCCCCTCTTTCGCAGCAGCATGTCCGATTTGTTGGAGAACAAATACGGATAGCACTTAGGAAGCTTTCCTGAAACGGCAGCCTCGGTTGTTAATTCGCCGAAAGGGCCCTCGATGACCACGTTCGCGATCGGCAAGCACACACTCTGTTCCTCAACTACCTGTCGGATCCATGCACACTGTCCTGTATAGTCGGAAGGCGATACATACGCCGGATGGACAACATCCATCGTTGCGGCCGAATCGCGCAGTACCTTGCAAGGCTTCCCGTTGACTACTAGGTCATGCAGGTAGGGTTCTAAAAGCTGCATATTTTCATCGCAGTCCCTGACATACGAGAAAGCAATCTTTTCTTTCCGGCAGTTGACGGCAATGTGACCCTGCTCATTACACCTAAAGCATGTGAGCGGCTTCCTAGCCTCAAGCTTATTCTTTGTGTTCTGCACGTTGGTCACTTCCCCACTTTTCTCACTGCCGTCCTTTCTAGGGAATTTGCCTGAAGAAACCTTCATTTCTTCGTTTCCAACTCTAGCAAAGTGCCTTTCCTGACGGTTTTTCACACTGAACTTGGGATTGCGGGGCCTATCCACTGCTGGGTTGCTGAATTGTCGGCGCGAAGCATACTCCTCAATAAGTTCGGCAGCTTCAGTTGCCGACTTAATTTCGCCTCGGTCCTGTAACCAATTTCTTTCTTTTTCTGGGAGGCAGTTATAAAACTGCTCCAAAAGAATTCGCTCGACTACAGCGTCCCTATCACTGTAGGAATCAGTGCTCTTTAGCCACTCGCCCAAATTAACTCTTAAATTGTACAGGAATTCAGGGTAACTCTCGTCCCTGGACTTAGTAGCGTTCCGAAAACGTTTGTCTGAACGCCTCGGCGCTAAGCCTATACTTTCTCAGAAGGCAAGCTTTGACCTTCTCGTAGTTGTCCGCGTCCTCCTTGCTTAGCCGCGCGACAACCTCCGCTGCCTCGCAGGGCAGAACCGTCAATAATCTCTGAGACAAAGTGTCTCGCTGGAAGGACAGTTTTTCGCAAGTTCGCTCAAAGTTAGCCAGATACAGACCGATATCCCCTGATATCACATATGGCTGCATGTACTTTGACATCTTGAAATCTGCCTCCTTGTTGAGACGAGTACCGCTAGCTGGGGACAATCGCCCGACCTCTTGCTCAACTCTAGTTCTAATTTCCGGAGCTCAATGTCTAGCTTCTTTTCCTCTTTTTCCCTCTCACGTTCGCGCTCCTTTTCCTCTTTTTCCCGCTCAAGTTTACGCTCACGCCTCGTTTCCTCTTTTTCCCGCTCTTTCTGCTGTCTGAGTTGTTCCTCCTTTTTTTGTCCGATGAGGTTCCATGCTTCACAGAGCTCCTCATCATCGGCTCCCAAATCTGTGATTGCCTTTATAATCAAAGGTTTTCGTGACCAAACCACTTGTATCAATTCCCAGTTCCTCACACAATTGCAACAGTTCCGGTTTCTGCAGCTTTTGTAGGTCCATGATCGCTCCGAGTGTCGGCTACTTCCAAAACAACAGTGCAAACTACCAAACCTAAAGGCGTTTCCACACTCTCTTTACCAGTTCTAAAATCTAACCCTGTTCTAGAACCTGGTCCACATCAGAAGAAAAGCCAAGCACTCACCCACACATGCGATCGATGTTCCGAGCTGCTCTCTTGTTGGCCGATTGTTGCTCCTGCTTGTTGCTTGAGATGCCACCTCCGGTCACAAGATGTTGTGGCTTGTAGCTTCAGATCCACCTCCAATCATCAGATGTTGTGGCTTGTAGATTCAGATCCACCTCGAATCACCAGATGTTGTAGCTTGTAGATCCAGATCCCACCTCCAGTCATCAGATGTTGTGGCTTGTAGATTCAGATCCCAACGCTGGTCACCAGTTGTCGTGACGCTGGGGCTACGTCGACCCGGCCTTCACTTGGTAGCGTGCAGAGACTCGGGTTGAAGTAGGATTGAATCTTCGAAGTTGGTGAAATATGTACAAGCAGGTTTAATGGCACTTTGAGAAACTTATTTACAAGATTATTTACACGAAAAGAAGGGTACATCAGCAAAATGGCAAGCGTTAAGAGTTCATAGCGAGAAGCGACTGGATGAGCCGTTTACCCAGGGCCCAGAGCGACATTTCGTGCTCTGCAGCGTCCTTAAAACCCCCCTATGTCCAGCCCTCTCTGAAGATGCTGACCAACCAAATCCAGGGCACGCCCCTCAGGTATCGGCATCCAATCGAACACATCACTGCACTGATGGTCTGAAGCACTGACTGGTCCGGCATTAATTCGTTGGGCGTGATCACTTGTTGGCGGGAAAAGCTTGGGAACGGCGAGGAGAGAGGTACATTTCTATTCTTCAGCAAAGAAACCACAGGCTGGTTCTGACAAGTGGGTTTACTTCTCAGAAACCCAAGTGCACGTGGGCGCCGCATCCGCTCCCAGCATTGTCCGTTTTCGACAATTGCAAATCTTTCCTGCATTCCTGGGAATCACTTAATGGCTGTATGCGTCATGCTCCTTTCTTGTCCTGCACGTCAGCGGACATGTCACTCTGTCGTCTCCTTTGGAAAGTAGGCATTCCTCACTGGACGATAGGGCTTCTCGACTGGAAGGGTGAACAAAAGAAAGAAAGCACTTCCTGCATTTTCCCGCAGGGGGACGTTTCTTTGTGTTTTTCCCAGACGTTCTCTTGACAGGGTCAATTTGCATTTGCAGGTTGTCCACAAAGCAAAACAGGCTTACAAAACAGGATTCCTGGAAACAGGCTCACTTAGAGCCATTGGACCATCACCACATATTCACAGCACTTATCCATGCCCACAGGCGAACAATAGAGCGCGCAAATGCGGATGCTTGGTCGTAACAAGGCACAAACGCGCAATCCCCGGGCTATTACTTCCAGACGCAGAGAACGATAGGAAAGGGTTTGGGGGAGGGCTCTCCACTGTGCAATGACACGGGCTGGTTTCGGTTTGCGGGCTTTTTATTTTCCGATTGGCCTCATTTTAGCATTTGCAAATGAACCGGTGAGATCAGCTTTGATTGGTTTTTGTTTTGAAAAGGGGGGGGGGGGGGGGGGAGGGGGAGAGAAATGGAACGCTTGTGTCCGGCACGTCCAGCCAGGCATCTCAAGGTCATCGGTGCTCGGCGGGAGTGAAGAAAAAAAAAGACATTTTGGGCCAGCATCTGCTGCGTACTCATGGCGGCCTTTCAGGTCCGCTTAGTAGGAATTCTATTACGCGTGATCGACTAGGTGGGCTCGCATTCGACATTCTCTGTTTTGCTTATAACAGAATAATAAAATAATAATAATAATAATAATAATGAAGAAAACTGAAGAAGGAGAAACTATTGACTCATTCCGGCACATTGCTAATGCCTTTGAAATGCACGACAGTCGCACTTCCATCTCCGCGTGTTTGTGCTACGTTTTTAGCTCGGGTTAGTTGGTTTAGTTTCGTTTCTTTCACTATCTGTGCTCGCCGCTGTTGAGTGTATAACCCGGCGATGCGTGATGGACACTTCTATTTCTTTCTTTTTATTTGCCCGCTCCAAGACCCGTTGAATGTAAAAAATGCCGCTGCGAGCAAATAACTTCTTTAGAAAACTAGCACTTGCGCGTGGTTTTTGAGGGCGGCGAGTTTGCGCCTCAGTCTGAATCTTGTTCGCTGACTGGTCGACACCAGAGTTCGGAGGGCGCGAATCCGCGAAAAAAAAAAAAAAATAAAATAAAATGCAGGTCGGTCAATGCGTGAGCAAATACGATATGATACTGTATATATGATACTGTATATATTGGCATTGTTTCTCCATTGAAATGACCAAACTTGATCAACCAGTGCCCCCAAATATGTGCGTTATACCCGACAGAGCTGATTCGAAATTCGAGCAGTAAGTGTTCAAGCAAGCTCAGAGGATGCTCCTTAACCCCCCCCCCCCTCCCCCCCCCCCCCCCCCCCCCGCTTTTTTTTTCTTCCAATGCTTTTCTTTCTCTTTCTTTCTTTTTTTCTGGGCTCCATTAAGTTTCATCGCGGATGGCACTCTGACGACCACCTTCGGTGTACCGAGACTCACCTGGTAGCAGTCTTTATCTTTGCTGGGGCCTTGAAGTGGGCTGCCCTTTTTGTTTGCCGTACCCTCTAGCACCCCCGATTTTACTTTTACTCTTGTCATGTTTGTTTGCGGGACGATACTACGTACTCTTGTGCATCTGACGAACTACTTGAGAGCGCGCGGCGCGCTTTGACAGTCGCTACCAGGAAACAGCGGCTGAAAATGGGTTCGGCTTGCAGCCATCCGTTGCAAAACGACGACTGCGCAGGCCCTCCTCGAAAGGACAGTCGCAGCGGGGTTGTCGGCGTGTGTTTGAGCCGTGGTTTCGGTCTTAGTGGTTTAAACTGGTTGCGACGAGCTCATACGTTCATTAAATGGCGATCATGTTGTTTCAGCGGTGTTATAGGAAGCTTGACTAAGGAGCACTGTAGTTAGTCAGTCCTTTGTTCTCGAGTTGAAGAGTCAAAATACACAGCTTTCCCAGGCATTTCACCCTTTGTCTCTAAGATCCTCTGAGGGGTGAAAACAAAAGCAAAACACGTACGTCTAGAAAAACCCGCACTCAACAAAGTTGTTGCAGGTTATAGCGAGATAAGCCGAGTACCCGATGGCATAGGGAACCTCAAGCACATCCTGCTCATGCGCAGTATAATATGCCGCACCGCTTCGGTAAATGTTGGGCGCAGGACCTATCGGCTCTTAGGCATTGCGGATACACCTTACAGGAACATACGGGTTGCATGTACCTATATGGCGGCAGGTGTCGCTGCATGCTCTCAGTCCCGACCACTACCCTGCGTATCTTTCAGAGTTCGGGGACGCATTGACTGCGACAGCGGAGAGTCCCGTCATGTATGCTACCAGCTCCGTACTACGCACTCGGGATAAGTTGATCAATCGAAGCTAGGTTAGAGCTAGTATTTGTTTTTGTTTTTTTGGCGTCTTAGCAACATACCGGGAAAACACAGGACGACACAGAAGTCCCGTCTGTATCTGCATCGCCCTCGTCTTTTCCTGCTTTCTAGAGTCCCACGTTCGTGCTGCAGAAGTTCGGGCGGTAAAGTACTGTATACCATTGATAGCTCGATTGATAGGATTATCGATAGTAGTTTTTTTACCATGGATAGTTCGATAGCTACCGTATATATTGTCACGTCTCGGTAGAAGACCAAGGAGAACCTAGCGATAGATGGTTTGAATGGTCGACCAGAACAAGTCTTGTGTTCAAGCTTCTTTCACTTCCAGGCTCGCGCTTGTCGTCATCTTTTGCGTCGTCTTCTATGCGGCATTTGCCCCCCTCCTTAGGAAGCATCGTCCCGATGAGAACAAAAGGAAGTAGGAGGTTAAGGTCAGACTGAGTGGTATGGCTTCATACGCACGACGTGGACGACGTCAGCTTGGTGCTGGCGTCGCTTTGATGTCGACACCCCGTCTGGCATCACCTCATAAGTGACGTCGGTTAAACGTCGCTGAACAACATAGGGTCCAAAGTATCGTCGCAATAGTTTTTCGGAGAGTCCACGGCGGCGAATAGGTGTCCAGACCCACACTTTGTCGCCAGGTTCGTACATTACATGCCGGTGTCTCTGATTGTAGCGTTGTGCATCGTGCTCCTGCTGATTTTGAATCCGCACACGAGCTAGTTGGCGAGCTTCCTCTGCACGCTGAGCGAATTCCTCGGCGTCCTGGTCGAGATCATCGGTGTCGGCATTCGGGAGCAACATTGCATCCAGCATAGTTGTTACTGGTCGCCCGTGAAGGAGGCTGAATGGTGTCATGCGAGTGGTGTCTTGGCGGGCCGTATTGTAGGCGAACGTAACGTAGGGAAGTATTTCGTCCCAATTCTTGTGGTTTACGTCGACGTACATGCAAAGCATGTCTGCGAGGGTCTTATTGAGGCGTTCCGTCAACCCATTGGTTTGAGGGTGATAGGCAGTAGTTTTACGGTGACTGGTACCACTGAGGCGAAGAACGATTTCCAAAAGTTCGGCCGTAAATGTAGTTCCTCGGTCAGTTATAATAAGTGCCGGAGCGCCATGCCTCAGGACAATGTTCTCAACGAAGAACCTAGCTGCTTCGGCGGCGGTACCCCTTGGCAGAGCCTTGGTCTCCGCGTAGCGGGTCAGATAATCAGTGGCGACAATTATCCATTTATTCCCGGCTGTAGACGTCGGAAATGGTCCCAGGAGGTCCATGCCAATTTGCTTAAAAGGTGTCGCTGGCACTTGAAGAGGGTGGAGTAGGCCAGCTGGTTTTACAGGGGGTGATTTACGGCGCTGGCAGTCAATGCACGTACGTACATAGCGTTTCACTGTCGCCGGCAGTTTTGGCCAGTAGTATCCGTGCTGTACTCTAGCCAACGTGCGGGTGTAGCCTAGGTGACCGGCGGTTGGCTCGTCGTGGCACGCTTGCAAAACTTCAGTGCGGAGAACCGATGGGACGACGAGCAGAAGACTGTTTCCCCCAGGACGGAAGTTCTTCTTGTAAAGGACGTTGTTGCGAATAAAAAATGAAGAGATTACTCGGGCGAAAATCTTCGGCACAACCGTAGTTCGCTTCTCCAAGAAATCAATAAGAGGGAGCAATTCCTGATCCTCTCGCTGCTGTTGGGAAAGCGTTGCGTCATCTATGACACCTAAAAACGCAGTGTCTTCATCGGTCATAGTGGAAGGTTCGACCGGCGCTCGCGAAAGGCAATCTGCATCTGTGTGCTTCTTTCCAGATTTGTAAATAACTGCCATGTCAAATTCTTGCAATCGAAGGCTCCAACGCGCGAGTCTCCCTGAAGGGTCCTTTAAGTTCGTCAGCCAACAGAGAGAGTGATGGTCGCTGACGACTTGAAAGGGGCGAGCGTACAAATAAGGGCGGAATTTCATAACCGCCCATACCACTGCAAGACATTCTTTTTCGGTTGCCGAGTAGTTCGCTTCTGCTTTAGATAGGGTCCTGCTGGCGTAAGCAATTACCTTTTCCACACCATCCTGGCGCTGCACTAACACAGCACCTAAGCCCACGTTGCTGGCATCCGTATGAAGCAGTGTAGGGGCGTCGTCATCAAAGTGCGCCAGGACAGGTGGTGTCTGTAGACGCCTCCTCAGCTCATTGAAAGCTTGTTGCTGTTCTTCACCCCAGCGAAAGACAGCGTTGTCACGAGTCAGTGAAGTTAATGGCCAGGCTATTCGTGAGAAGCCAGCAATAAATCGACGGTAATAGGCGCAAAGACCCAAGAAGCGCCGCAATGTCTTTTTGTCCGTAGGTGTTGGGAACTTGGCGACTGCGGAGAGCTTTTCAGGATCCGGCCGAACACCTTCTTGGCTGACGACGTGGCCTAAGAACTGCAGCTCCTCGTAACCGAAGTGGCACTTCTCGGGTTTTAATGTGAGGCCCGCAGATTGTATGGCCTGAAACACAGCTAGCAAACGGAGTAGATGCTCTTCAAATGTAGCCGAAAACACTATCACGTCGTCAAGATACACCAAGCATGTTTGCCACTTAAGTCCCGAAAGCACAGTGTCCATCAGTCTCTGAAATGTTGCTGGCGCCGAGCATAAACCGAACGGGAGGACTTTAAACTCATACAATCCGTCGGGAGTGATGAATGCTGTCTTCTCCCGATCCCTCTCATCCACTTCGATTTGCCAATATCCACTTTTCAAGTCCATCGACGAGAAGTAACGTGCATTTCGTAGGCGATCCAAGGAGTCGTCGATGCGAGGGAGAGGGTACACGTCTTTTTTGGTCACTTGGTTGAGCTTGCGATAGTCTATGCAAAATCGTAAGCTGCCGTCTTTCTTTTTAACAAGTACCACGGGGGAAGCCCAGGGACTCTGTGACGGCTGGATAACGTCGTCTCTAAGCATTTCGGCCACCTGGCGCTGAATGGCTTCACGTTCTTTCGGAGCCACACGGTAAGGATTTTGTCGAATCGGGCGAATCGAGTCATCCGTGATAATTCGATGTTTTGTCAAAGGTGTTTGGCCGATCCGCGATTCTGAAGCAAAACAGTCTCGAAATTGATCTATGAGATCCAAAAGGCGGTCCCGCTCTGAAGAAGACAGATTTGGGCTCACATCAACGATGGTTACGGGTGTCTTGCACACTGATCCTCTTTGTTGCAGTAAGCAACAGTGCTGCGCATTTGGGAGGCTGTCGAAAAAGGCCACAGTTGTGCCTTTCGGAATTTGCTGACGCTCGTCGCTGAAGTTTGTCAGCAGCAGTTCGGTATGCCCATTGGTCAAGTTGACCAGCCCTCGAGCTATAGAAACACCTCGGCTGAGTACCAGGGTAACTGCCCGTTCGGCGACGCCATCGCCTGTATGCGCCACGTCGCATTTCACTTCAACAAGAGAACATGATCTCGGAGGTAATGTCACCGTCTCATTGGCGACGCGTAAGGGCAATAGTGGTACTTGCGCATAACCAAGGTCTTCATGGTTATTGGTGAAGGCAACGATGCTGTCACGGATGCTGATTACAGCCCCATGAAGACGCAGAAAGTCCATGCCCAAGATGAGGTCTTTGCAGCAGTCAGGGAGAATAACGAAGCTGCCAACAAACACCGCGTTTCCTATTCCTATCCGGGCAGTGCATTTCCCTGTCGGTGCCAGTAGCTGACCCCCAGCACTTCTTATTACTGGCCCAGTCCATTCAGTTTTTACTTTGCGCAGGGTGTCGGCCAGTTTCTGGCTAATAATTGAGAAATCTGCCCCGGTATCCACCAGAGCATGTACCGCCAGCCCATCAATGGAAACGGCGAGGTCAGCGCTAACAAAATTATCTGGGTTGATCGTCCCTTTCGGCATTTGCGGCGGAAGCGCGGCAAGGTCGGCGCTGTTAGCTTCGTCGTCATGGCTGATCATCTGGTACGGCATTTTCGGCGGTAGTGCGGAAATGTCAATGTTAGCGGCGGCGTCAGAAGCCCGGGTTGTCGGCAGTTGCGGCGGTGGTGAGGGTTTCGACACTTTTAGACTGGTTGCACCAGTCTAAAAGTGTCGCGAGGTTGCAGCTCTTAGTTTCCCCGGTGAGGGCTAGGAGACCGCCGTCCGCTAACGCCAGTAGTGTTGCGACGCGTCGGCGAATAACGCTGTGGCGATGGGGAGGAGCGGCGGCGGAAGCCCGGGGATTCGGTTTCCCTGCTGACCGGAGGGTCGTCGTCAATTTGGGCAGAATCAGTGTCGAAGCGGCGGCGAGCAGAAGCAAGCGGAAAGGACTGCCCCTCTTCGCGGTGGCGGCAGTACCGATACACATGGCCAGGTTGTCCGCAGTAGAAACAAAGTGGTCGGCTGTCATAACTGCGCCACCTGTCAGTTCGGCGCAGTTGAGAGCGCCTGGGAGGCGCCCACTGAGGCCCCTGGAGGAACCGAATCTCCTGACGGTTCGGTGAGCTCGGTGGGGCGTGGTCTGGAGGTGGGCGACGAAGGACCGCAGCATAGCTCTCGGGCTGCGGCTCGAGGTAAGCTGCAGGAATGTTGGCCGTGCAGCTGATCGGTTTTGGAGCGTGGTATGGTTCGGAAAGGTGTGCCGCGTTGTGGACTGGATGAGACTCGTTGCATGGTGTAGACGGTGATAGGGCGTATCGAATTTCATTCCTCACTGTTTCCATGAGGGCCCCTGACGACTGAGCCTTCGTAGTCGTAATTCGCTGCAGCTCCTCAAGGACAATGCCTCTAATGATGTCTCGAAGAGTGGTCGTATCTGTTGCAGTCAGCGCCGCCGCAGTCGTCGGGGCACAGTTGACCGGTCGGTTGTACTGGCGGCACCGGTCTTGGAGGGCTCGTTCGATAGCCGTAGCGTCCTTAACGAACTCACTCACGGTTTTAGGGGGGTTGCGGACCAAGCCGGCAAACACCTGTTCTTTGACGCCATGCATGAGATGCCGTAGCTTCTTTGGTTCACTCATATCAGGGTCGGCACGGCGAAAAAGGCGAGCCATGTCTTCCGCAAACATAGCCACGCTCTCATTTGGCTTCTGGATGCGCACTTCAAGCAGGCGCAGCGCATTGTCCCGTCGGTCAGTTCTCGCGAAAGTGTCGACCAGCTGGCAGCGGAAGTCATCCCATGTGGATAAGCTGGCCTCATGGTTTTCAAACCACGTTCTAGCATTATCCTGAAGGGCAAAATAAACATTACAAAGCTTCTGGTCTGCGCTCCACTGGTTGATCTTTGACACTCGCTCAAACTGGTCGAGCCAGTCTTCCACATCTTCAAACGCTTCCCCGCGAAAGCACTCTGGCACCTTGGTGTTCTGTAGAGTCACCGGTGTAGGATTGGTATGTGCCATGGCTTGAGAGGTCTTAGGAACTTGGGCGTTTGAGGAGTCGTTCGGCAGATGAGTGTACTCCGGCGCTAGGCCTAGAAGGCGGCGGCTAGCACGATGGACAGGCGTGTCGATGTTTGGGATCCGCTGTGGACTGCCGGAAGGAGTCCTATGCATACCCCAGCGCGCTCCACCAGTGTCACGTCTCGGTAGAAGACCAAGGAGAACCTAGCGATAGATGGTTTGAATGGTCGACCAGAACAAGTCTTGTGTTCAAGCTTCTTTCACTTCCAGGCTCGCGCTTGTCGTCATCTTTTGCGTCGTCTTCTATGCGGCAATATATATGTATTCGGGTGTCGTGAGTTCGGTTCCCGCTGGCGGCATTGGTTGTTTCTTCTTCTACTTTCTAATCAGTTATCTTCATTATTAAATAAATATTACACATAGATCAACACAACAAAACCCGGTGCCTTCCCTGGTGCCTGTGTCTGTTGTCTCCTCTCGAACGTATACGTATAACATTCCTTATACTATTCACTACGTTCCGCATGGCGAAATTCCCGGTCGCCGATAAGTGCTTCGTAATATTATGGCCGGTACTGTAAATACAAAAGCGTGTGCAGTCGTCGGGAAAGCGCGCTCGGCCGCTTTCTTCTCGATTCTCTGCGATACCAGGGCATTCGGAACAGCCCCTGCGGGAGTCTGTACGATAACTAGTATATTGCGTATTCTCCGTAACACCCTGTACGCTCGCAAAAACAGCCCACACGCGCAGTAATTGGAGCGTACGCTGGTGATCACTGGGGACGTTGGAACGCGCCGTAAATAATTTGTTTTGAGGAAATTGTAGGTTGCAGTACCTGTCTCACTGCTCAGCCGACACCTGAACTGTTCCGGTAGAGAAAGGGTGAAGGTGGAATCGCAAGAAGAAAGGAGGAGGAGATGCGGTAGTGGAGGGCGCCTGGTTAGCTTTGAACACCAGGCGAGATGCAGTATGTGTGATAGCAGCCGGCTTCATATGGCGGACGGCAGCGTCGCGGAAGGGCATGTAATTAAGTGCGGAACGTCCGTCGTTCATTCTGGGCCTCGTCTGCCGCCTCCCTTGCGAAGCGCGCCGCGTGCATGGCTGTGCACGTGTCGGTGAAGAGTTCTGCATACGCAGACAGTCTGGTCCGACCTTCCACCTCCATCTCGGCGCTGCGTGCGTCATTTTTCTGGCTCGTAACTCGAGCGTGTCGTCGTCACTGGCGCTGTAACCGCTGCGGCGCTGCCGCTGACGCGTGCTGCGGCGAGTGGCGCTCCCCTTTCCCACTACTCTTTCTGTTCTCTCTTGTCACGTGTTCTGGCACGCCCGTCTAGAGCTTTACGCAGGCTCAGGCCGGCCCGAAAGCCCGTATACCAGGCCGGTGGGCCGGGCTGGGCCCGGGCCAAGGTATTTTTATGTCGTGCAGGCCGGACCATGTCGGACAACCCGATCACGAGCGACGCCGCGAAAAGCACACGTGACAGTACGTAATAATATTAGTCGATACACAGGGCCTGCTCACTTTGAGCGAGAATTGCGAGTTTTCTTCCACATCTCTCGCCACGTCGCGGAAGTTGACCGCTTTATTCATAAAAGGTCGTAGATTCCCAGCTGTGAGGAGTAGGGACGGCATGCGGAGCACGTTTCTTGCGTGAGCTGGGGTGCTAAGAAAATGAGAACGACCGAAATTCATTGACGCGGTGGGGCGGAATCACCGCGTTCCCCCTACACAGATAACGGATATTGTTTTCCACTACGTAGGAAAGCCGCCTATCCTGGTCAGAACAGGCGTGCAGTCGTTAACGTAAACGGCGTTTACTCTGGCTCTTCTCGCGGCGAGCAACGATACTGACATCTGTTGCCGGCTCGTTAATCTAGTGTTTCCCAAGCTATTGTTGATACCTCAGTCACGGGATGTAGTTTCAAGCTGCTGACACTGCAGTGTCGTAACCCCGACGCACGTGTGCTATTAGTTTCCCCGAGGCTCGCTCTTGACTGCCTTGAAATCATGCGTTGCACTCAATCTTATTCCCTATATTTCTCTTCAGCGCGTCTTATTTTCGTTCGGAGGTGTGCTTGAGAAACTCGTCGAATGCCGTAATTATAAAGGTGGATAAATAATCGAGTCAAATTTTGACTATCTACAACGTTACTTGCGAAAATATTTCCGCGTCTGCATGGTACTCCTCTAAGCGCAAATCCGAGCAGTTGCGCTCATTACTGTTCAAATTTAATTGTGGACATTTTTGTTTCTTTCGCGTCGTCTCTTGTTCAAGCTTGCAACGTTGGGGATGGCGGTTGATTAGTGACATCATTGATGAGCCACTTGTGATGACGCTTGCTTCGTTTCACGCTTGTGACGTTGGTGACTTTGACTGCATTAAGTATTATTCCGCGTGTGAGAGGAATATATAAACGATCGGTGCAATTTTGCCTGACTGCTGTTAAGGTTTAAAAAATGAGGCATCATCGAAATTTGTTCCTAAAAACGATTTGCAGCTGCGTGCGTGGCTACGCCTCTTTCGTCTTTTACCTTTTCAAACGTTCTACAGTACCGCTTTCAGTGAGTAGCTACCTCGTGTGTCATTAGAAAGAGGTAAGAATCTACACGGGCCGATTTCACGCGATTCTTTGACATGGCAAAAGTGCAGCTGGTAACCAGTCCCTAGGCGGAGCTCTAACTAATACCGAAACACAGCAGCCACGCCCGTGGTTGTGCGCCGCGTTTGCCGCCCACGGACCCTGTCGCAGAGAACTGTCGTCGCTGTGTATGTCGCTTGCTTGCGATCTGCGCGGAGGTGGTGGTGGTTATGGTTGAGGCACGCTCAGTACTTCTCCGCGTGACCTTTACGTAACCACGGTGCTGCGGTTCCTGTGGTTGTCACGCATCGCTATCGAGCTGCTCTCTCGGGGGTGGTTTTTGGTCGCTCTGGGCAACAAGTCCTAAAAACGCAGGTCGCGAGCAGGGCCACATATCCACGTGCATAGCCGCGTGATCAGAACAAAACAGACATAAGAGCTCATGGATTTTTTTTTTTTTTTCCGCCGTGTACAAACCAAACGGAATAGCCGGGCTGGGTGTGTGCTTTAAGCCCGTGAATGGCGTGGCGCTGGGCGACCGACCTGTTACGTCATACCTCCCCGTTTCCTTCGATTTCTTTGTTCTTGCGCGATGCGGTGCCTTGAGCGACGCCCGACTCCTGCGATTGGTCGGGAGTGGCCTTTTTGGCGGGATACATAGCGGCCATCGGTTGGTCGGCCGCAGTGCGCGTCACGAACAATAGCTGAATGGGCTCGCGTGCGCTAGGCGCTATAGCTGGAGCGTCACGAACTCAAGCTCTCTCCACCTCTCTGCTTGTGTTTGCCGCAAGAAATGAGCGCCATTGGGGCGCGGTGTAGTGGCGGGCGTATAGCGCTAATGGCTGCATTTTATTTTTATTTTTTTCTAGTCGAGGTCAAGATATATTGCAGTATGAACGGGCCAGATAATTGCGGGTCAGATCGTTGCGCGTTCGGGGAGCCCATGTTTAATTCCCCCTTAGAACCGTACGTAGTCTCCGACGAGAACAGCGCATTACGTTCCGTTGCAACTTTGGGTAACTGTGTCGTACGAAGTAGAATGCGTCAGCTGCGAGCGCACGAAATGCACCTATTTGCTAACCAGGTCCCCCCCACCCCTTCCCCCCTCTTCGCGCGCTCTTGGAGGAATCGTCTGATTTACACAGACTAGCTTATGGATTAGCTGTGTGCGCTCTACCGAACCTTGAAGGCATCGCGTCGGCCTTGCTTTTGCGCTGGTCGCAGCTGTTTTTTATGCATGACAGACCGACCGACGAGCTGTCGGACTAAACTCGCTCGCTCCGGGCCATTGGTCTTTGCGCGCTGAGGCTGCAGTGCATCGCTGACAGTCGCGTATGTGTGCCGTCCTCGCCGTAGTCGTGCTTGCGATATGCGCTGCGTAGCCGTCCGCCCGCGTTCAATAGATGCCCTATATGCCCCGGGTGGCCGCGCGTTTAAATTCGTCCTCGGCGTAGTCGATGTGACGACGCGGGGGTTCGCCTCATTGACGCCTTTCGTAATCGACCCCCCTCTGCGTTGCGGGCGCGTCGTATAACGACTGGCAGTCTCTCGCAACGCACATTGCACGGCCGGCCGGTTATGTGGGCTGCAATGGTGGCGTCTTCGTTTGGGAAACGCCTTGGGCAGACGCCGATGTATTGTGTCTCGTTCGGCAGGCAACCGCGACGATGCGTGCTGTTGCGTTCGGCGAGGGAGCAGTTCCGAGGGCGGGCTCCGACTGCCAGTGCATTTCGGACTAGGGCGGATGACGTGTGTCTGTCGTCCCTTATCATCGGCCCAGATAGATCGTCTTGGGGACCAAGACCTCTTCCAAGCTGATCTTTCTGTCCTGCGCTCTGTCTGCGGCCGGCCCTGTCCCAGCAAGCTGCCTGATATACTACAGTCCCGACCTTTAATCCTGATACAGCTTTACTGGCTCCCCGTGCTGCGTTTGCAAGCCGTTAGTTACCCTTTACGGGACGGTCTCGGCACTTCCGCTGCTCCGCTCTCAAAGGGTCCAATGTTTGTAACAAAAACGTTGGACAGCGCAGCTGCTTGCTAACTTGTATACGGGAGTCGCTGCACTGTGTCGCGCCTCTGTTGTTCTCCCTCTCTTGTCGGCGATGCAGCTGTCACGGCGGCTACACGCGCGCCGTGAGTCAGCGCCTTGTGGTCGCCGCACGCGTTAGTCACGCCCGCTTTGGCGACTGCACGTGCGCCAACATGTGCGTGGAAAGGAGAGCGCGCGCACAGTTTGCCGGACACGCTCCAGCGGGCAGCACATTCTCTCGTCATTTGGGAAAGGCGCCGCCACGCGGGTTTCGTGTAGGTAGCCGGGGCTGGTCGATTTGCCGCTGCCACACTCCACGGGCTCCAGGTGCGGTGCGGCTTTGTTCGGTGATTTTGCTATGACGATGCTGTTGTGTCACGAGAAAAGGCGCAGTATATCTGTCCGGGGCACGCATTCTGGGAGCGGCTAAATGGGCGAGGCTTAAAACTGGGTGTGTTCTCTTTCTCCATAAAACGAGGCATGCGCCTCCGTAGTTTATAAATGCACAAGTCGGTCCTTTTCTTTTTTACAACGCTTTAAAAAATGCTACAATTGTTGGTACTGCGGAAAGCGCTGTATTAGGCACGATGACGTAACGGGGAAAAAAAATCGAGACAGTACTGACAGTACCGCTGTTACGACCAAGCATCCGCAATTGCGCGCTCTATTGTTCGCCTGTGGGCATGGATAAGTTTTGTGAATATGTGGTGATGGTCCAATGGCTCTAAGTGAGCCTGTTTCCAGGAATCCTGTTTTGTAAGCATGTTTTGCTTTGTGGACAACCTGCAAATGCCAAATTGACCCTGTCAAGAGAACGTCTGGAAAAACACAAAGAAACGTCCCCCTGAGGGAAATAGCAGGAAGTGCTTTCTTTCTTTTGTTCACCCTTCCAGTCGAGAAGTGCTATCCTCCAGTGATGAATGCCTCCTATCCAAAGGAGACGACAGAGTGACATGTCCGCTGACGTGCAGGACAAGAAAGGAGCATGACTCATACGGCCATTAAGTGATTTCCCGGGAATGCAGGAAAGATTTGCAATTGTCGAAAAGGGACCATGTTGGGAGCCCTTTGCGGCGCCACGTGCACTCGGGTTTCTGAGAAGTAAAACCCCTTGTCAGAACCAGCCTGTGGTTTCTTTGCTGAAGAATAGAAATGTACCTCCTCTCCTCGCCGTTCCCAAGCTTTTCCCGCCAACAAGTGATCACGCCCAACGAATGAATGCCGGACCAGTCAGTGCTTCAGACCATCAGTGCAGTGATGTGTTCGATTGGATGCCGATACCTGAGGGGCGTGCCCTGGATTTGGTTGGTCAGCATCTTCAGAGAGGGGCTGGACATAGGGGGTTTTTAAGGACGCTGCAGAGCACGAAATGTCGCTCTGAGCCCTGGGTAAACGGCTCATCCAAGACGCTTCTCGCTATGAACTCTTAACGCTTGCCATTTTGCTGATGTACCCTTCTTTTTCGTGTAAATAATCTTGTAAATAAGCTTCTCAAAGTGCCATTAAACCTACTTGTACATATTTTACCTACTTCGAAGATTCAATCCTTCATGAACCCCGGAGTCTCTGCACGCTACCAAGTGTAGGCCGGGTCGACATAGCCCCAGCGTCACGACAACCGCCGACGTGTTTGAAGGCGAAATGGTGTTCGCGCAGTGACGCCAGATTTGAAAATGCGCACGGCGCTAGGTCACGTAGCGTAGTGAGGTGAATAGGGCATACGTTTGAAGGCACATAAGCCGGTTCGAATCGCTTAAAGACTTGAAGATGCAATGCCAACTAGGCGCCGAAATGGTGTGATGCCACCCAGAACGCTGCGCGAAGAACTGTTGCGTAACGATGTTGATACGAAAGAGGGAAAATCTGGCGCCACATGAAGGTACGTTAGCGACGAATTAAGAGTAAATGGCGCGCCGGAGGAGATAGGGAAAGAGCCCTGGCGCGGGAATGTCGCTCGCGTCATTAACTGTGACGCGAGTGAGGGACCTAGCTCCACCAGGTGTTCAAACCCCGGGACTTAATTTAGGACTAGAACCCTTGACCGTACTTCGGGAATCGAACCCTGTACTTTCTACCTCTGAAACCATTGACGTTGTCACGTCACACTGGCGTCACACAACGTCCAGTCCTTCATGCGGACAAATTCCGTGTCACGTTCTGAGGACAAGAACTCGTCTCGTAAGCTTCGATTTCCTCCGCAGTCGGCGCGGACACAGCTAGGTGGATATGCCCCGCACTTAACGGACATATCCTAGAATACGCACTGGGCTAGGACCTCGGAAAGATGGCTGCTGCGGATGATACGGCGGAAATAAAGGCAGCATTATGTAAATGCGAAAAGGAGGAGGAGGAGGACGGCGATGCTCGACGGAGCGATTATCGAGCGCGCACAATCGTGCCGTTCCTTCGAAGTCGTTAGGAGCAATTCGGAGAGAAAACATTCGTGCTCACTGTTCAACTGCAGTGTGTGCGTGTACACGGCTGAACGGCGAAGGAGGGGAAAACGCGCGTTTTCTCATCGTGGAAAATAACGAGATAGCGTGATCCTTTCGATCGCGCCTGCCGCGAGTGGAACGGCGCCAAGTGAAAGCTGCCGCGCGCGACGATTGTCTTGGGAGACGATCGTCGTTTTCTTTCTTTCTCTTTTATTTCTCCCTCGATTGCTTGTTAGTGCGTGCGTGAGTTCCTGTTTGCGGGGATAAGTGCGGCGGTGGATGGTCGGGGTAGCGTGCGAGCGAGATCTCTTTTGTGTTCGCCTTCGTGCCAACATGTGGTCTTACGCCGCTGTGTGTGATCACGCCACGCTTGTTACTATTTGTCAAGTTTAGGAAAGGCCGCGGGCGTTTTTGCGCATGCGTGTGACTGTTTGTGCTCGGCGTTTCCGTGGTGTCTCAGCGAAGCGAATGAGCGGACGTTATCGCCATTTTTTTTTATTTATTTTGTTTTTAATGCGCGAAGCTTTTCGAGGGTCCGTGACAGCGAAAGCCAATTGATGGATGAGTTCGCGCGGAGAAGGGAGAGGAGGAAAAAAAGCGAGCGATGACATAATACCTGTCTGATTTGCAGTGGCACAAAGACACCTCATCGACAACTGCCGAGCCAGTCAACGCGTAGTGCGTGGTCGGACGTCACCACTCACAAGCCAATCAGCGCGGGGCGTTTTAGAGCGCGGCTGCCTAACGTGGATCACAGAGGCTAGTTAGTGCAAACGAGAATTGAATGCAAGACTACAAGCATGGAATCATATCGGTCGTGAAATCGCGCCCCATTACTTTTGCTAGCTATCTGTTGCGAACGGAGGGGCAAATGCGCTAGCTTGGGTATGCTATGCAGCGTCAGAGCAAGTTATAGAACTGCGAGGTGGTGGCAGAAACCCCATTATACGACTCTCCTGCACGCGCAGACTTGCGTCGTCGTATTCCCCGCGAGGCACATTATTCTACGTGGTATATCCGAAGCAGGTCATTTCAGAGCGGAAAGCAAGACTTGTTTATTGCACTTGGCATTCGTTTGCTCCTCTCCCTGCTAAGGGGAGATAAGATGATGAGGGGATCGCGTTTTATTTGCGTGCGACGCTTTCCGAGCGGATCGATGAAGAAAGTGGCCGCGTACACTAGTGCGTGCATATCGCAGTCGCTGGACGGTTGTTGCCGCGTTCCCACGTATTTTCATACGGCGAAAAAGAAGAAAAAGAAAAATCGCGACCATATTCTTGTGCGGCCTCAATGCGCGGTCCTATCGATTGGATCTTGGTTCCAATGGAAGGCAGAGGAGGATGGAGACGCGGCCAACGCGGGCTGTCCTGCCTTCGTTCCTTGCGAAAACAACTACCCTTCCGAGAATCAATTCATGCTCGCCGCGAGCGACGTTTCTTCTTTTGCCTTATTTTCCCTTATCGTCTCTATGCCTCGCTGCACTGTTCGCTTTGCCGCTTGGAGGCAGCTGTTATGCGCAACTGTGTGCCGTAAAAAAGAAAAGGAAAAGCGGACGCCAGGTGTCCAGGCGAGAGCGATCTCTCTCTCTCTCTCTTGACCCCTTCATTTGTGGGTATACCATGAGTTGTGGCACGCCAGCAGGGCGCTGTGCCCTCCTCCTCCCATATCTCCCCCATTCGCTGAGCTAACCAGCGCGCGTGCGTGCTCGTCATACAGATTGCGACCGGCCCTCTGTGACGGCAGCCTTGTCACTCGCCGCTGCACTCACCTCCACCACAACGGCCCCTCCCTCTCCCCTGTTTACGAGCTTTCCCTGCTGGGCCACGTTTGTAATTAATGAGACGGACACGGTCGCCGGTGGTGAAGCCCGACACGGCGCGGGATTTGAACTCCCTTCCTTCCCTTCTTACGCGAACACCTCCCTTCCTTTCTCCCCCCTCCCCCCATCTCGCTCTCACTGGCTCTTTTATCATCTCCGATGTGTTTGTGCCGTAGACGGCAGTCCGCCACTGGCGTTAATGTCGGCCTCGCGGGAGTTGTTTCGACTGACATTGCTTGGGGACGGAAGAGGGCGGGGGAAGGCATTTGGGACGGTGAAATGAGTTTTCCGTCTCGATAAGCATCTACTGCCGCGTGGACGCGGGCCGCGTATCGATCTGTTTCACCCAGTGCGCGTTAATGAGCTCGCGTTATAAAAGAAAAACAAAGAGAAGTCATGGCGACGTCGTGTTGGTTGACGTCTGCGCATTTCTTTCGCGCGCACTAAGCCCGCTTCAGCAGTTTTGCGACCGTCCTGTGTTCGGCCCTGGCTGAGGACGCGTTTGGATAATCGTAGCCGTTAGTTAACCATTGGTCGAGGGGTCTCTAACGAGCTCGTCGGGCTTCGTGAGTGGTACGAAGGAAACTTTCCTCGTCCGCAGGTGCTTTGCGGGACTGTATGGTCACCGAAAGAGTCGACGATAATGCACATAACGCTGCCCGACGGTGTTAATCGGCAACATCAGCCGGATGGCGTAATTGAGCTTGAAACTCGCTTAACTTGCACGTGTACTGCACATTGTAATCGAGGTAGCAATAAGAAAAACTTTTGATGAACTGCCGATGAACTGCGTCAGCGCGCGTGATTTATGGGCTGGAGCTGCGCGCTTCCAGACGCGAGCGTTATTATCGGCTTCGGGCAATCCGGAATGTGGGCGACCCGACAGCTCTTACACCAGCGTCGTTTAGAAAGAAGGGGGGAAAAATTGCTGCAGGTTTCGGTCGATGTTACAGGCCTCGCGCTAGCTGTTCTATATTTTCCCCCCTTTTCTCTAGTCGTGCTACGGCGTGAGGAAACCCTAAGTCCGTTCGACTCAGCTGCACTTTCTGCACCAGTTCCGTAAAGTTCTGCGGCAGGGTCGCAAGCGTGCAGCGCCAGTTCCAGCAGTTGAAATGGTTCAGGTGCAGCATCAGCACCGCTAGCTTTTTATACGAATGGTAGAGTGCCGGTCGGGTCGTCGCCAACAGGCTGCGGTCGGCTGTGTGCAACTCGCGTCAGCCAACGTCCCGGCTAACTTGATGAATTTTCAAATAGCACATGACAATGAACTTTTTACCATTAACCAGCCACGATGCTTTTGGCTTGTGCGTTTTAATAAACGGCAAAAAAAAAAAAAAAACATTAATTATTCTGCTTGCCAACGAGAACACGATCGAGCTCGCCAAGGAAACGGCTGCGCGTACTCGCATGCAACCCATCACGAATGCGGTGGGATGCATGCTGGTCAGTCATGGCCAATGTGCGTTTAGATCAGAAGCTGCCGCAGTTAATGCGCATATATATGCACTTGCACAACCAGTGCTTATTGCGATCTGCTATTTGCGAATCTTTATATGTTCGGGAAGGTTACCGCCGTTGATCTGAGCTGCTTTATACATAGCCGATAGGATTCATTCATTGGTAAATTTGGTGCACAAAGCCGGCAGCATTCGTCTGGTAGGCTAGCTGTTAAAAGGCAGAAATATCAGAGGGAAGCAAATAAAAATATGCTCAAGTAAGCCATGAAGGAGTGAAGAGCGAGGGAGAGGTGACAGGGCAGTGCAGTGCAAAATGCAGACAAGTGAAAAATAACGAAGTGCAAAGAATGCGCACTGGTCTCCAAACGATGAAAAATGGCCCGTCGGAATCCGCTGGGACGCGCTGAGTATAGGGCGTTATACTATACACCCCTCTTTCTCTGCTTTGATCCGCTCACTGGCAGACTCCATCTAGCCGTCGCTTTCCCCTCACAGGGTTTTTTAATGCTTCAGTTCTTTTTTCTTCGTGCTTTTTGCCTCTTCTCCGGCCGCCTACTTTGCGAGCGTAGCTTATTTATGACTATACGTTCTCGCATGCCGCGGGACACCTCGCGTGTAATCCTTTTAACGTCGTTGCCGACGTATGGGGGCGCATCGTGGAAGGAGCCTTTCGGCGTACCATTTGTTATTTAGCGAGGCTCGGCTGTCGCAAACCGTAAAGCCTCACATAGAGCAGGCGTGGGTTGGACGTGGTTCCCTCCTTTCTTTTAGCTTTCCTTCCTTAAACTTGTATACATCGGTTGAGACCCTGCCCTGTCTCTCCCTGATTCCATTGAGCGTTCGAAGCTGCGTGGTGCCCCGCCAAATCCCCCAATTCCCAAATTGCAACCGCTTTTCGCCACTGATCTGTGGCTTTTTTTTTTCTTTCTTTTATTACTGTGGTCGTTAGGCTGCTGCCTGCCTTCGAGAGCCTCTCGGAGTCTTTATTAGCAACCTTTTAATGTTTCACCTCGTGATCGTCAGTCCTTTGTGCAGGATCTTTCACTGTATAGTCGAGCTCGAACCCGCACCTGTTGACTCGCTCGCCCTCTGCATTGCTGCGCGGAGCCCTTGCATCAGTGTTCAAGCGCTCGCGTTACTTTTTAAATAGGTTTTCTGGTTCTCTTCGTTCGCTTGTCTTTCTGCTTACGCGCCCTTCTTTCTTTAATGCACATACAGCCCCATCTCTGTTCCCCTCCTCTTTTATTTTTAATGCGCGGCGGTCGTGTCCTCCATGCCCCCTTGGGCGGAAGTAATGTGGATTAATGGGGGGAAGATGTCGGACGCTTGTTTCTCGAGGGGCCTTTGGGGCTGGTCCTATTGAAATATTTACTCGACGCAGCGCGAGCATCACGGCTGGCGCTGCGTGACTAGACCGTCGTGCATTTGACGAGGGGTTACGAGTAGATCTCCCCTGGTGCACCTTGTCTCGTGGTTCCGGCGGTCGATTTCAAGTTGAGTCGAGTCTACGCCGACTGCCTCTGGAAGGCGACAGTCTGATGCAACCGTCGTGAAATGAGCAGTCTACACCTGATGCACGTATCCGCGCTCTGTAGTTCCCTTTTCGTCCGAATAGACGTGTGCTGGGTCGTCGGCATAGGCAGGGGTCTTCGGTGACAGTATTGCCGATCATGTGGCACCAGTCGGCTTATCGCATGCCTCTGTAACTTTATTCTAGTGCATACGCACGTCCGGTATCGCCTGTCGCGTATTTGCGCCCCACCGCGCCCCACATTCCCTGTCCTCGTATTGTTCTCCTTCCGCTCGTTGCCTGCCGCTACTGCAGTCTCTCTTGTTGCCGCCGCTTGGGGCTCCTTGCACTGCAGCGGCTCGGTCACGTACGCTCGCTTTCTCGGGAAGGCGACGGGAGCCTGGTTGACGTCAGGACGGACGTCAGTGCGCGCCATGATGGCGCGACGCGACTGTGTGTGTGGCTCCCGTCGTCGAAGTTGTGTTCTGTCCTGGCCGAGTGCCGGGCCGTTTGGAAACTGGCTGTCTTCCTGCCCGTTTGCTCACGTGTGGCGCGGCGAACTAAAGGGCATCGGAAGCACGCGCGGGAGCCGGGCGGTGGTCGGCGGCGTCGTTGGCTGTGGAGCCACAGGCGGAGAGCGTTGAACCGGGCCTTGTAAACGTGGGCCTTGACGTCGTCCTTGCGGCGTTTACGTTATACAGCAAGCTGTAGCTTGGAGGAGGATTTTCAGTTAAATGCATGGGCGTCTGGGGACACACTGTTGCAGCCACTAGTGGCTGTGAGATCGCTACGTCATACGTAACGTCGCATGCGAGTAGCACGCCGTTGCATCTCGTTCAACTCTTGCCGGTTCACGCATTGTACGGGCCAGCGTTTGTAATTGGCGCGCGCGCAAACCCATCGTTGCAGCGGGGCCGACCGCGTTTGAATACCCGGCAGCAGTTTAGTTCATTCTCTCTGTGTTCATTCTATTACTTTACTTTTTTTTTTATATAATATTCACTCGCCCGCGTTCTTCCAACGACCCTGTTCCGTGGTCCTGGCGTGAAACACCTTTTATAACGCGCGTGCGTACACGACTCCGTAGACATGCGGACTCGCATATAATGAGTCGCACGCAGCGAGAGAGACACAAACAGTGGAAATGGGAAAGGGGAAGATGCACAACTTTTTTTTTTTTCTTTAGGTTCGCGTCCTCTGTCGCGCCGGACGTACACGTTTGGCGTCGCCAATTTTCTCGCTCTCCCGATTCGTCGCACCCTGCATGCCTGCGGTGCCGCGGGCGGTTTCTTTGTTCGTGCTCGGCACGTCCCGCTTTCCTGGCGTCGAGACAGCGCCGAATAGATTTTTCTTTAATTTTTTATTTTACGCCATGAAATTCGGGTTAACTCAAGTTTCCATGACGACACGAGCTTCCTATTTGCCTTTGTTGATTGTATACACCGCTCTTCATTCCTGTGCTGCTGTTCTTTTGAACCGGTGCTTAGTTGTTTACTTAGTTCAAGAATACTTCAGGCAGGCTCGCCGCTCGATAACTGAATTATTGGGCTAAGAAAAAAAAAAAGATAGGGTACTGCTCGGATGAGCATTCTGTCCACGAAAAGGCGCAAAAATTGTGATTTCAAAGTTGAGGATGGTGTGGTGAAGTTTCATCGGGCTTGGATGGCAAGTCTGGCAAATTAATAAGGATGGAAGGAACGCTAGTGTGGACTATTCATTTCATTTGAGCCTTTGGTTCGAGGTGTGACTCGTGAGACCGCATGCAAATACTTCGTCACATATCTGTGAAACGCTGTTACCATGCGGGCTCTAGGTTCTCAAACCGGTTTGCGCGTATCAGCGTTTGTCGGGGGCGGGGATTTTTACGGTAGAGCGGTGCCCCTGCAGGCTCCCCCTCGATAAACAGTCACGGTTGAGTACACTTCTAATTCACGAAATCGCTTTATTCGAACTTTCGGTTAATTCGAACTCTCTCTCTTTCGCCCCGTCGACATCGCGTGTATTTGGTAGAGGGCGACCGCACTGCTCATGATTCTAACTCGGCGTAATTGGAACAAAATTGGCGACTTCTCTGCGAGCTGTTACTGACGTAGCAGGCGGGGACGGAATTACTACCGGTTTTCGCCATAACTAGACGATGGTGGTCACGGGCCGTTGGAAATCGTCTCGCTAAGCGTTGTAATAAACGGTTTCTGTTTTGCGGGAGGCAAAGCGGGCGATCTTGAAGGCTAATAATTACGGCGCAAATCCAGGACTGAAGGTCGTCCTCATCCTGTTTTATCTGCGCGTAGCGATGGCATTAAGGCAGGCTGCGGAGAAAAATACAAAAAAGAGAATATTACGTTATTTGTTTCGCTGGAACAGCTGCGTCAGAGTGATACTTTTCGACGCATGCATCCCCTCTCTCTTTCTTCTGGCGACCGTGTTCGGCCACAATTAAGGTGTCTCGGTTCGTATATATACCGACTACCTGCGGCGTAGGGCCGATCGCTAGCATCATTCAACTGTTCACTCCTCGCGGCTTATAAGGCGGGGTCAGTCCTCCCGTGTCCATGTGTGAGGTGCCTTTCATTAAAAAAAAAACACGAAAAATCGCCCCCTCCTCTCTTACCTCCATCAGTTCCCGTCTTTTCCTGCGTGGCTTATTGCTGTGCGCCCTGCCGCGGTGGTGCAGTGGTTAAGAGGCCCGATTATTGTGCCAGAGTACCCGGATTCGAACCCGACCTCCGGCGGCTGCACTTCGATGGAGGCGAAACGGAGTGGCGGCCGTATGCTGTGCGATGTCAGTGCACGTTAAAGAACCCCAGGTGGTCGAAATTTCGGAAGTCCTTCATTACGGCGCCTCTCATAGCCTGAGTAGCTTTGGGATTGCTGTGCAAACACTAGGGGATCACAAGTGCGCACTGCCTGCCTGTATCGGAGTTCCTTTTTTAGAGGAACGAGCGTATCGCAGACGTAGCGTGAATCCCTTGTCCAGAAGGCAGGCCTAACTTCTTCAAGTGGTGCAGCGCAACGGCACGAAGCCTAGCCAAGAGAATGGAACAGACGCAGCGCTTTGTCTGTCCCATTCTCTTGTCTAGGCTTCGTGCCGTTGCGCTGCACCTCTTGAAGATGTCAGACCAACTAGCCCTCCAGTTCATGTTGCAGGCCTAACGTTTTTTGCAAGGTTGATAGAATTTGGAGACATAATTTGGAGGTGGGCGAAATGTTTGCGTTCGCCTTGATCTTGGTAGCATCGACAGTGCTGCCGTGATGTGACTGATGGCGCCGACGCAGTGCACGACAGCGCCACTGAGGCGTCCTTCGCGAAGGTCGTTCCACGTTCAGAAAGCAGCATAGCTTCGAAGCCGGACTGGTTAGCTGTCCGACCGCGCCCTCTCGAGGGCACGCGCGTCTGTCTCTGTCGGCGGCGCCGGCACGCGTCCTCGCTTCTGAACGCCGCCTACAGCCCTGCCTATTCGTCCCTGGTAGCCGACGATACGTGCAGCAATTCCTTTCTCCCGCCGAAAACGGCCGCCGCCGTCCACGTGTATACTCGGCCAGCTCGTCAGCACCATTCTGGAAGGAACTCCGTGGGAACCTGTGCTCTAAAACACGGAACTAAAGGATTCCCTGCCGCGGTGGCCCAGTGTCGAACCGCTTAAACTCGTCCGTGCGCGGTGGTCAGTTGCGAAGTATATACGAAGTTTGTATACAAAGGCCACTTCTGTGCCGCCTGGCATAGCCCCTGCGTATGCTTTCGCGACTTTAGGTCGAGCATACCGCCTACTACGTCATAAATTTTAATTGTGAGGGCGAGGTAGTGCATCGGCAGATGAGGAAATGAAACTGAAAGAACGAATTCCGCTTGTTCGCCCCGCCGCTCGACTACTGTGTCCAAGGGTGGGTGCGGGAGCGAATCCCGACCGCGGCAGCCACTTGTCGATGGAGGTGAAAAGCAAGGCGCCCGTGCGCTGTGCGATGTTAATGCACGTTTGAGAATCCCAGGTGGTCGAAATAGTCCTTCATTACGGCGCCTCTCATAGCCTGAGTCGCTTTGGGACGTTAAACCCCCTAAACCAAACCAAATTCCGCATATTCATTCTGGTGCTGCGAACGCATGGAGTGGCATTGTCGACGTTGGGCAGCGCTGTGCTGCATATATATGTCATTGCCGCTTGCTCCATCGGTTCTGGTGCCTATCATCTTGGCTCGACAAGCAGATCGCTGTCACGGGCTAGGCTTTCGGCCACGGGGTCTGTTTTGGTGTTCTGCTCAGGATGCACGCGGTCGCTATCTGCGAGTGACGTGACGTCATGCCGCGTCGCCCTGTCTGGTGTCGTAAGGCGCCCAGCATGGTGCGCGCCCAGACTGCACAATACGCAAGCGATCGCAACGAGGGCCACGGCCAATAAGGCGGAGATAGCAGATGTGTTCTTATTGCGTGGTTTCATATCGCCAGACGCCTCGATGTGCGGGGACACTCGTGACGTCGCCCTTGTTGACACATCTCTCGTCTGGCGACCGGGTTGTCCCCTCCTTTCCTCCTCGCCCCTTTGTTCCTGTAACCCGTTCTCTTTCTCCTGCTCAGCGAGTACGAGGTTTCACGACGAAGGACGATGCCTCCGGGGGGTTTCCTGGGCCACGCGCTTGTGCCGAGTCCCGACGTCGTGATGGACTCGCGTGCGTCAGCTTCCTCCCGCGGTGGTCGCCTCCGCCGTGACGGACATCCGCTCTATCCCGCGCTATCAGCTCAAAGCTGGCCGTGTTTCTCTTTGGTATTTCTTTGATCTGGATCGAAGCCATGATCTTGCTACTATGTCCTGGATTAAACTCATGACCAGGAAGAAAAGTTTTTCGGGCCTATTTGTCTTCTCGCAGAAGATCCTCGTTATCGCTTTGGAGCAGCGAATTGACGGTTAGTGGAAAACGTAGTTCCGCACCAGGTGTGCAGTTTTGATCTAAAGCCTTTCGTGCTCGCGCTCTGCTATTCAAGCAACTTCACAGCTTGGCTTGTCTCCGAAATGCTGTATACTATACACGGTCGAAAAGCAAATGTAGTGGCCCCTGAAAACATTTGGCGGCGGTTCTTAGATGGCTGAGATACGATGGCCGCAGCTGTGTTTATGTGCTGTAGAGGGTCCTTGTCCCGCTGTGGGTGTAGATAAGACCGATGGCAGGGGCGTAGCCATGGGTAGTGTTGCGGTGTCAGAGCCCCCCCACCCCCGGCCTTTTTTCGTTTTGTTCAATCGACGGCATTTAACACTCCGCGAAAAATATTTCTGGCTTCGCCACTGATTTTTACGTCCCTTTCCTAGCCATAGTATAGGTGAATGGTTTGACGTGCAGCGGTGCTGCTTTTCCGCACAGTTGCGTCCTCGTCGTGCAGTAACGCCCTGCGTGCGAGTGCGCGCAGAGAGAGTCAGACGTACGGCGCCTCACTCGACAAAAAGGGACGAGGAGGGCTCGTTCCTAAGCGCCTAGAAACAGCGTCGTGCGGGGCTAATTTTTTTTCCTCTCTTCATATGCATAGCTCTAGCTATAATACATCAGTCGACCTGGACAGGCGACGCGCATTGATAAGCGGCTTAACGCATCCGTTAATTACCACTGTCGGACTCAGTCTGTCATCATTCGCGCGGTTGGGTAACCACGCTAAACTTATTCCAGTGGAAAGAAGGGAAAAGAAAAAAAAACGACACTAGTATTTATTAAATAGCTCGACTGTGTGTGTGTGTGTCTCGATTGATCCCACACACGGTTAGTGTGGGACCACCGATTGCAGCCTCTCGGCGCTCAGTTTTGGTTATTTTTTTTTTATTTTCTCTATCGGCCGTGTCTTTCTCCTGCACCGGCCATTGATGACCAGCGCTCACGCGCAGAGTCCGTTTCTAAAGTACCTGCTGCTCAGCTACGTAGATCGCATATTAACTACTCGGCAGAGGCCAGCCACTCTTATGTGCTTCGCAGCACTTAATTCGGAGCCTCTCTCTTCTCCAGCGGCGGAAGTGGGCGGGTCAGCTCCTGCACTCGCAACTTCTTCGGCGTCTGCGCAGCCCAGAAGTATCCAGTGTAGCCGCATCGTTTCCTTGTCGTCTTCTTGGGGTGTGAACGAACTTGGCCGCGTTTCCAAGTGGCGGTGCCGGCAGCCAAAGCTATCTAACGTCCGCACTTCTCTCTGGCCTTTGTCGCCACCGCTTCTGCCAAGCCCTCTTACGTGTCCTCTCTGCGCGTCCCCTTCTCCAGTGCCCTTCATCGTGAGGCTTCGCTGTCGGGCTGTTGCGCCGGTAACAGTGGCGGCGGAAGCGCGGTGTGTTACTAATGTAATGCCTTTTGTTCTAGATTTTTTTTTTTCGGCGCTTGCCCCCTCTTCTTGCGTATCTGGGTTTGTGTGGTGCTCTAGTCTTTGCCACTCTACCTCCGCTTTTTCTCTGAGATGACTCACGTACGCGCTACCCCTTTTCATTTTTTGCTTAGGTGGCGCAAAATAAATGAATAGAGCGAGGCGCCTCGACGGGAGGGCCTTCGCGAGGGAGAAGGAAGGTCGAACTCGGAGCAGGTCTTCACACCGTCCTCGTCCGCGCTCTTTTGTTTCGCTCCGGGAGCGGTTTTTCTTTATTTTTTTTTTTTTTTGCAATTTTCATCGGCGCACTGGCCTGCGAGAGCTGTTCATGTGTACCTCAACGAGCTGCTGGATGGAAGAGCGTTGTCCGTTCTTGCATCTCCCTGCACCTTTCTCTCTCTCTCTTCCCTCCGCTCCGCCTATCTCGTTGCCGCCGCCGCTTGGTCGTGCAAAAGGCGATTTCTCGCCGAGCGGCTCGGGCAGGTGCGACGGCGTTTTTGTCATTCCCGTCGTCTTCATGAACCGCTTTCCTTCCCTTTTTCCTGTATATAAAATTTTCTCTTAATTTCTTGCGCTGTAACCAACCTCCTTGCCCCTTGTACATCCGCTTCGGTTTGTTGCGCAGCCTTCTCGGCACGGTGCGAGAGCCAGCGCCGCCAGTCACGTGCCCCCATCTCCTCCCTCCTTGCGATGGACTCCCCGTGCAAGGCTTTTCTAGCTCCCTACCGCGGCGGCACACACCTGCGACAAATCCCCGCCGACGGGTCGAGCTTGAGTGCGTGTTATAACAACGCTCTGTGCGCGCGCATGCAGCTGTTCGTTGTGCGTGTATTCGCGTCCGGCCGCGCTGCATTTGCTGAGCCTCTGGCGCTCGGGACTGTGCTGTTGTGTGTTGTTCGCTACAGTGGTAGTGGTGACGGTAGTCGCGCTGAGCGGCAGCGACGACGCCCCGTAGTCTGCTGCTGCGGCGCGTTCTGTTGTGTGCGCGACAAGAAAGGAAGCTGCAGCCGCGTGACAACGCTTCGGAAACGCCAATCCTCTCTCCCTCTTCTCCCATCTCTCGTTTGATCTCTCCCTCCTCCTCCGGCGCCTTTGAAACGCTTCGGTGCGCCAGCCGTCACTCAACGGCTTCCATCGTATCGGCCGCCCCCTCCTGTACGCCACGCGTAGCCAGCTACTCAGCCAGTCAGTCAGTGGAGTGTCGTCGCTGTCGGTCGACGACGCCTGTGTGGTTGAGTGCCCGCGTCCCTCTCTCTGCGTGCCTGTCTTCGAGTACCGTCGTCCATTGTGTGTGTGTGTGTGTGTGTGTGTGGCTATGTCGCCGTCAGCAGGCCTGGAGCGACTTCGGCGCACGTGTCATCTGGGCCAACGTCGCCGCTGGAGCCCGCAGCCGTGCACCAGCGACAAGCACATCGCACCATTGCCGATGGACGCGTCGTCGCCGCCGTCCTACGGCACCGGCAGCTATCACCGCAAGCCGCGTCACTACGCGAACCTCTGTTGCTCCTCATCCAACATTGTGCTCAGTGAGTTAGGTTGCTTAACCCCTCCTTCTCCCGATTTGCCCTCCCTTCGTACTTTTCTCAACTTTACGCTGGGGTTCTCGATCGAGACACAGCTTGTTCAAGCTGTACGTTGATTTATTTTTGGCCATTTGAGCGGTGTGCGGTTGTGGTACTCAAAAATGTCGAGTTCAAGGTAGCTAGTTCGATAAGCTAGGCTCATCGAGATCACTCCCTGCATCCACTAGAGCACGCGCTTTGACCGGCGCGATTCCCGTAGGCGACACGGAATGAGGGCCGGGCGCGCGGCTGTGCTTGGGCGCGCCGGGGGCGGAGCAGCAGTTTGTCCGTTATGCCCGTTCCATTGTTCCACGACTGCGGTAAGCCGTTTTGTGAACCCTCTAAACAGTTTTATTGCTCGCGCATCCGGAGAAAAAAAAAGCGCACCTGTGTGTGAGGGGGAATACTGTCCTTACCAGTCTCCAAAGTCTGGCACGTCCGTTGAAGCGGTGTAGCAACTGATGAGTCTGTCCTGTACATGCTCCGGGGATTGCAATCTCAAGATACGTCGACATGCTGTCGTGAGAAGCTGCATCGTTCAGTCGAGGAGGTGCAGCCTCGAGAGGGAAATGTTCACTGGGCGACGAAATGGAAAGCACCTCTACCCATTCGTATACAGTAGATAGAACACGTTGTAGTTACGCTTGGCCACCGGCTTCCTCTCGAGTGTCTCGCAGATGACTTCTTATTGCGCCGAAAGGTTTGCCGGCTTGTGTTGCTGAGCTTCTTGGTGCCTGCTTTTCTCTAAGAACGTAATAAAAGATGGTGGAAATAATTTCAAAGGGAGTCTTTCGACGAACACGAAGAAGGACAAGCAAATGTTGCGTGTGTAATTACTGTCAGAAGTATAATGGTCCTAGCAGTTCCTTCTGGACAGTGCTGTGTGGCTGTTTGTACTTGTATCCCCAGTACTTCAGGTTTTTTGCAGGAGAGAGGATCTTGTTTTCACCCCTTCAGGAGTGAGGACTTCCACGTATGCTGGAACACTACTATCGTATCTCTCTCCTTTGACCTCTTTACCAGTGGCGTAGCCAGAAATATTTTTCAGGGGGTGTGGTACTCCACCAGCCGGGAAAAGGTGTGCAATAAGAAGGTAAGGGATGGGGGTGCGGTGCTGAGAAAATTTCTGGGGGTGTTCCGACACCGAGTCCCCTTCCCCATGGCTACGCTCGCCATTGCTTTAGCTTAAACTGATAAAGGCTTTGTGCGCAGCTTGCCGTACTAGGCATTCCTGACGCTATTACTCTGCATTGCGCGCAAAGGGCAACTCTCAACGGATACGATTCACATACAACCTGCACGTATTCATCGCCCCTTATCTCGCTAATCAGATATGATTCACTTTTATGCTCCCCTGTTCGGTATTGGAAAACGGGCGCGGCTTGTGCTGGCCCCACACCGAGCGCCTGTTCCGCCTGCCCGTTTCTCCATCCTCGATGCAGACGGGGTGAACACCCTCTCGCTGAAGCATAGGGAGCCTCTGCTCTCCGCGCTCCTTATCGTACTAACCTTATCTCGCCCCTTCGTGTTAAAGGGCGGGAAAAGTCGGCTTTGCTCTAAGGCATCGTGTAAATTTCACTACTGACTCCTGAGTATGCAGCGAGCTTCTCTTTCTTGTACTACTACCTTTTGTGGTATTCTCTCGGGAGCGTTTATCCTGGAATAGAGGTAGCCGCAGACATATGTTATTTTCTTGTGGACGCGACTGTTTGAAGTGCGCTCTTGACCTATGACCTGTTGCAGCGGATACCGTGCGTTGCGTGGCCCAGATACTGAAGTTGCCCCGCTATTTTTCAGATATATTTTATCTCGAAATTCCAACTCGGAAGAAGGAGCCAGTTCGAATGAACCGGTTGTCGTTCGGTTCTACGATCTTATACTGTACATTACCAATCATGATTTTACACAGGAGTGCCGCTGTTGAAGGCATTTGTTAAGGTTCCTTTATTTATTTATTTTTTTTTTTCATGGTCGCGTGATGATCGTTCGTCGTCTCCTGTCGGATATCTTCCGCGAAGTTCAGTGAAATGCATGGGCGTCTGTCGGCACACTGTTGTAGGCACTGATAGCTGTGAGGTCGCTACGCCATGCTCAGCTGCGCATGGGCGCGTTTCACTGCCGCCGGCTCACGTGTTGTATGGGCCAGCGTTTTTAATTGTCCCGCGCGCAAATTCATCCTTGCAGTGGGGCTGACCGACAACCGGCGGAAGCTTACGATATAGCAGTTTCGTTTATTCCTCCTTTCTCTCTCTCTCTTTTCATTCTGTCACTTTATTAATGTCGCACAGCTCACGGGTGCCTTTTGCACTCGAAACCCCCTTCGAAACGCAGCCACTGCGGTCGGGTTCGAATCCGGGTGTTCCGGTCAGTAGCCACCATGACTGTAGTCACCATGACTGTTGCTGATTTACCCACCTTGTTTCGGTTTGAACTCGCAATTTTTTCCAGGGATGTGGAGGGGGGAAGGGGGAGGGGTGAAATTCGACTGAAGCTGCTCCTGCTAATGCCGTGCCGTGGCAACGCCTTTGCGTGGAATTAGAGCCCCTGTTCGGACCAACCGTCTTGTGCCGTGGCGGTCCGTTGACCCGTCGGCCCATAAATTGCGGAATAATAATTAAAAAAAAAAAAATATCGACGTCGTCTAGGGTCGGTTTGGGGTACCTACTTCTGTTCGCACGACGCTTTCGGCGGTAGTCGCTCGTTTGCGCTACCCGCGTGTTGTGTACACCATGGACCGTGCCCCAATACAGAAACCTTGCTACCTACGCGGCCCCCTGCCGCGTTTGTCATTGCCTTTGTGTGGTACGCCTCGGCGTTCCCCTCCAAGCAGCAGCTGCTTGCTTCGACAACCCTCGCCGCCTACCTTAGTCGCGCGAAAGGAGGGAGCGTAGAAAAGTCCGTTGCTGCAACAGCCTGTCTTTTTTTTTTTTCTAACTCGGTAGACACATAATTCTTTTTTTTTTTTTTTTTTTCCTTGCTAATTCAGGTGGGCGTCATGTAGGAATCGGGGCAGACTGTCGTCATGCGATAGCAGTTACGTATGGTTTCCTGGCCAGAGGAAACAGAAATGACTACGTCGCGACGGCTTCTTTTGCAGTTGTAAGCTCCAGCGTTCTTTTCCCTGCCCTGCTTCCTTTTTCATTACCTATTTTCTGGCAGCAAATCTTGTGCTGTACTCAACTTGGCCCATTCTTCCTGGCAGCTTTATGCGTGCGTCCGGTTTGCGCTTTCTTTTCGCTGGAGAGGGCACTACGGACCAAGAGGAATATATTTTTTTTATTTTTTGTTAAACTGCGAACTTTCATCCTTATAGCCGTATGACTTCTCTTGGACCGATGCAAATGAGTAATTAAATTACTCACTCTGAGGATCCGCCCTAAACCGTGAAACTCCTGGCGCGTGCCGAGTGGTGTTCCCTTTGTGGGTCTGACGCTTTAAATTCTCCTTTGGAGCTTTCATTTTGCCCATCGCTGTTTCGCGTTTTTTTTTTTCTTTTTTTCTTTCTAGTTTCCACGATGTTTTTATACTCGCTGTGCGGGGAAAAAAGAAAGCAGCATGGGGAAGGGGCAATGGCGCGGGGAGCGAAATTTCCCGCCTGGTTTTCGTCATTGTTACATAGCCTTTCTTTTGCGAGGTTGCCTCCACCTCCACTGTGATCATCGCCCCTGCAGGTCTTAATGACCGACTGACGTCACTCCTAGACCCCTGTGAAGCCCTCCATACACCAGAGAAAGAAAACGCTCCCTGTCTGGGAAGAATTGGTAGCTTTGTCTTCTTTCAGGATGACGCCATCTTGGCGGTGCCAGCGCTATCCTGCCTTATGTGTGTGGGCCGAGATGAATATAAAGGGGGAGGGGGGGGGGGGGGGGGGGAGAGAGATTCGCGTTGAATTTTTTTCTTCGTGTTCCTCTCCGCTGCGCGCAATATCTCCCTGCTCTCATGTTCTTCTTATCCATATTTCCCTTCTTTATCCCTTCATTTTCTCGCTTTTCTTTTTCTTCTTCCGCCCATGCCTCCTGCCTTGCCGCGCCACGCGTGCTGTAGTTCTGGCTTGTATGGGGTTACGGAGGGGGACACCCGCTCCCCCTCTCCCTCCCTCTGCACCATATGTGCCTGATAAAGGCTGCGCGTATGACCGAAGCACTGTCAGAGGTTGGGTTCCGCTGTGTGCACAGGGTGCGTGCGTGTGTGTAGGAGCTGCGACGCCTTGACCCGGGTCATTGCGCATGCGCCGACGGGGACTGGAAGGTGAAGCGCACCGCCATCTGGACGTCGTCTGCTGGCGCGAGAACGACGTCGACTGTGCGTAGGGCCCTGTGTACAATCGCATGGGCACCCACGCCTCGTGTTGCGAAACACCTATATACTATAAGCACGCGGTCGTACTGCAACGGAGTTGAGGTTCGAAATTTTCAGGGAGCCACGTCGCCTGCTAGTTCTGGTATTTGATACCGTTATGGTTAGATTCGCCATTTAAAGGTTTGTCGAAGCACCGATAGGGAATGACGTCATTGAGTGTTGGCGGGCGATTAACGGAACTTGGACCCACGTAATACGACTCTACACCAGTGTAACCTTGCTTGTATTTCCAGAACCTTTTTTCGCCTCTGGAAGGGCACCAGTTGAACTTGTGGAGGGGAAGGGAGAGGGGGGGGGGGGGGGAGACGTCGACAGGAAAACAAAACTGGAGTTATCGTTTATACAAGTGGAAATCGGGGAAGAAATCGGGGAAGAAATCGACTCGCACTCGGTGCGCAACATAGGTAGGTCCTCAGGGTAAGAATGTGGATTGCGAAAGTATGCAAGCACAGCCAACTACAGCAAGTATGACTTCTTGTTGGGCGAGTTGGTAGCTCTTTGGTGGCTCTTCGAAGCTGCCAAAAAACGCAGCGCACTCGAGAGAAGATGGCACAGAGCACCCGTTCTACATAGATTTTTGGCGCGGTTCCCATGATCATACCGTGCGGTGCTGTCAGCGTCCGCCGCCATTTCTTAGTCGGAAGGTCAGTTTGATGACATCAGAGAAGGGGTTCTTTTGGCGACCAGTAGGGAATAACTTGACGGGGACGATTATGAGGAGCGAACTGGACACTTCTGGGAGCATCCCTGTGGTGGGGATGTTGGGTCGTGTCTTATTCGTCAGATATCAGTTTCGGTGCCTGGATCTCCCTACCGGTACAGGGCCCAGTGGGGCTTGCTCTGTCCACCAGAACCGGATTGTCGCTTCTCCACTTGGTCGTGTCTCGCTGATTTCATATACGTACTAAATGCTGTCGGATGTGACTGGCACTGCCGCTGTTTGCCGTCACAACGACTCCCAAAGAACAGTCACCTTTTCAAACGAATTGCTCGTGCCACACAACGTGTAACGTGCATTTGTGAATTATAGCCAGCCGATGTTGGTTGTTCGTGCATGCGTGCGTGCGGCCACAGTATTACAGAACGTGTTCGAAGGGTTTGATATTCTCTCACGTTTTCCGCACAGAAGGTGTGAAGGTTGTTTGGGTCCATACGCGAGCGCACTAGAGGCTTGTTCTTTCGTACACGCGCATAAAATACATCCTAATATTCGCTAGATAACGCGTGAAAAGAGCTTTTATCGCAGAGGCGTGCTCCACATTGCTATGGCGGCCGGAACTGTATACGTTTCTCGCGACAAGACTGCAGCAAGCAACTTCGTCTGGCAAAGGAGGTTCTCCTGCCCTCGCTGCGATTGTAGAGCGTGGTTTTGCCCAGGCGGCGATTTCCATTTTTGTTGGAAATGCTACAGTTGGTTTGACTGGTCGAATGCAATTTCTCGATTCGGAAACAGTGCGGCAGTCCTGATTGAACTCCTTGGGGCTATTGGCCTGAACACAGCGCGCAGAATCCTCGGTTCTGTTTCCCTGATTATTCTATGCCGCAGCCCTCCCCATCTTTGACGAGCGCGGGTCACGGGTAACGGGAGCCAGCCGCAGCGACAAGGTACGTGAGCGACCATTTCCGCTGTCCCAAAGGCCTGTGCCGACGGACACTCGCGTACCTTATCGGGCTGGTTCCTTCCCACATGTCTGACGTGTGGCTTCCGCTGCTGAACGGCCCGGTGACAGGGTTTTCCCGCCGCACCGGCCTGCGTTCTCCAACCGTTGTCGGGGCGCGCTGACGCTGTGGTTCGTTTTCGGGCTGTGGTGGACGCCTGGTTCGAGTAGCATAGGAGTGTTACAGCGCAGTGTTTTGTACCGTAGCTCTCGGCGATTAAATGCCTGTGCCGTGAGTGTCGCTGATTCCCTCGGGATTAGAGTGCACTGGCGCGGCGAGGGCAGACCGGACCCCTTTCGGCTCGGTGCTCGAACTCTGCGGTGGGTCTCCCTCTCCGCACGGCGCCGGGATACGCAGAGAGGCCCCACGTTGGGCGCCAGAAATGTGGGCGTCTAATTAGATGCCTCCGCGTTCGGCATTCGCATGCGTTCCCTGATCTCATTCTTCTATTATTTTCCTCACTTTGTGTGGCTGGCTAATACAGGGTGCATTTAACATAGCGTGGAGTATACCAGTTGCCAAGCGCCGACTGCGCACGCGCTTTGACTATGTGCAAGAGGCGTCCGGTCTTCGCAATGCTTAAACGGCCGACTAAACAGACTAGATTTGGCTGGCCGAAGGCTTGATCGGCACCTAGTTTCGTAGAAAAGAAGATGCCTGCTCTGTCGCTGTTCTCTGTCAAACGAGCTCTTTTTCCCGGGTGTCCTGGAATTTTCGCAAGAATTTAGTCAGCACGCGGGCTGCTGACCACGATAACTGCGACTGGTCGCGTGTCCCATCCGACACATTGCACCACCCGGTCGCTCTTGCTTCTTGTACGCTCGCCCGTCCGCGTCTTGCGCGCTGTCGCGCGTGCTTTTCTTGGCGCCGCCCCGTGCCTGTCCCCCGTGTATCCCTGCTCAACCGCGTTCCTGCCTTCGAGAGACCGTTTTGGAATTCCAAGGCCGACCGGAGGAGTAGTGGGGGAGGAAGAGGCGAAGTGCTGTTGTTGGATAGAGACCCCCCTCTCACCCTCGGATCCGCGTTCCTGTTTGCTTACCTTACTACGGGAGCTTGCTTGCGCTTTTTCGCCGCTCACGCTGTCTTCGCTCGATGAGTGTTGTTTTTTGAAACCGTTACTTGTTTCGCTTCTCTGCCTCAGCGCATCCTCCTGCACCTTTGTGTTTCTTTCTTTGGCGATAAACGCGCTACCGTCAGACGCCCGCGCTCTATGCTTGGGCTTGTTTTCTTTCGCTCGCGACTGACTACGCGCGGCTTGACTCGTTCCTTCGCTGGTAGCTGTTGTATTCGCAGCTGTGTAGCGCATGCCTTCTGTTTCAAGGCTTCGCTTGCGTTTTGTGGGTTGCCCGGTTTATAACAGCGGTCTGTTAGGTTTTGCTTCTTTTATGTGGGAATTCTTTTTAGCGCCCCGCCGCGGTGGCTTAGGGCGAATCCCTTCCGCGGCGACCGCTTTTCGACGAAAGCGAGAAGCAAGGCTATCGTTTGCTGTGCGACGTCAGTTTAACACTGAACTCTAGGTGGTTGAAATCGTCTAGGGCGCTCTACTACAGCGTCCCTCGTATCCTGGGTCACTTTGGGACGTAAAACTATATGAATCAAAGCCATCGTAGCGCTTGCGCGGCTAATTTTTGCGCATGTGTAGTCTTGCGCGTCAGCTTTGCAACTCGAGTTGGCCAGGGATCCGTATTAGTTGAACGAGGCTCCATACGTTGTGGCCACGATGTGACCACAGCGCCAGCTGCGCGATAGCAGAATGCCTCGTTCTGAATCGTCTTCAGTTTACAGGACGTGGGAGAGAAAAAGTCAACTTCAAAATCTTGAAAGCCGATGAAATGCTGTAAACGCAAATCAAACGCGTCAACTCCTGATGCTAGAGTTGACTTTTATTGTTAATCTGACACATTTCACCCCGGCGTTTTACTCATTGCGTTGATTCGTTTTTGTTTTTTTCTCTCTGTGGCCTTTTATTGTTTGCGCCTGCGCGTTTAGTTCATGGGAGCGACGAATTTGAATTTAAATTTTCATGTAGCGCCCTTCATGTCTTTGTCCCTTAGTATTTTGGCAGTGCTATTTTCTTCGTTCCAAGTCTCGAATGCGCGCTGAATGGGCGGGAGTATACAGTATACACTCGCAGCCGGTCCTGTTTTCCGTAGAAGCCGTCTTGTCGCGCCCAGGCTTCTCCACGCCCGCCTTCGCATGGAATTTGTGTTGTGCGTGCGTGGTGGGTGACGACATTGGCGATGTCTTTTTTTCTTTCGTTATCTGCGTTGTTTCTTTGCTGCTGGTTCGACTCTTCGGTGTGGTGGTTGTGCGTGTGTGGTGTGGTGTTCGTGGTCGTGGCGCCGTCGCCGGCTTCTTTTTGGAGGCTAGCAGTCTCCGTACTCACGTTGTACGATAACACCGGGGTCACGCGCGTTCGGGTGACGCTGATGCTGCGGCTTGCGTGCAAGCCCCTTCCCCAACCCTCTTGCTCCAAGTCCTATCCTGGTGGGGTTGTTGTGGGGGCTTGCTCGCGAACAGGAACAGGAAGCCGCGCGGCGACACTTGAGCGCTAGGAGAGGGGAAAATTTGAGCGGCGAGGAGCTTTTAATCCCGGCCGACGTAGCCTGGTGCCGTTGTGATAACTTGGTCGAGGTATATTGTGACGGTAATCGAAGTCTCGAGTATTGTTCTCCGAGGCGCCGGGATCATATGTAAGTAACCCTGTAAAAGGGGCATTGATAAATAAAGTTGGGCCGTGTCTATTCTATTTTATTTATTTAAACATATTCCAGGTCCTTTCGGGCCCATGATGGAGAATGTGTTAACGTCAACCGAAACACACACACGCACACTCTCTCTCTCTCTCTCTCTCTCTCTCTCTACAAAAAAAATAGAGATGTTTTCATCGCCGCGTCTTCAAATAATTTATTCCAACAGGAAATGGCGTGAGGAAACATGGAGTACTTGTAGATATTTGCACGGCTGGCTGGTTGACAGAGTATTTCACTATTAGTTTTAGTTCGAATGTTTTACTGCGTCCTCGGTATCTCATCGTGTGGTCCGGCTTTATGCTGTGGAGATTCGAGACTTGACGACATCCCGCACTTATTACCGCACCTGCATGTTAACCTCTTCGTGTGTGTGACACTACCGGCAGCCAAGCGGCCTGCACGCCGCTTTCTTTCGCTCGAAACCTGGCGTGTTGCGTAGTCTGAATTTGTCGTCGACAGCCGCGCACCGTTGCTCGTTTTGGGACCGTACGTTCGTCGAAAGTATATACAGAGCGGACGCCGCCCTTCTGGGTCGCTGCTGGTGAACGGAGAATAGTCTTTTTTTTTTGAAGAAGAAGAAGAAGAGGAGGAAAGGCAAGAAAGAAAAAGAACACAGCCGGAGTAAACATTAGCATGATCAAAATTTCCACGTAGACGGCTCCGCCTGCAGTCACTTTCACTGATTTATTATTTTTCTTTTCCTGGCGAGCGCGGCGTACGGCTTCCCGGGGCACACGCCGCACGATGGGCGTGGATATTTTTCCGGTCGCCTTCCGGTATGCGGGTGACCCTTCCCGAAATCTTGTGGATTAACGACCGGGCAGGGCGGCTGCCACGTTTCTCGCCGCCCTCGTGTGAGGGTTGGCGTTTTGCGGCTCGAATCGGCGCTGCAGTGTGCAGATTGTATTTCGCAGGCATTCGCGATGCCTGCAAACAATAACAACAAAAATCCGCGATGCATTGCTGAGAGCCCAAAGTGTGTCGGAGGATACACCCGAGTCGTTTGCGCATCATGGGATACCGCGATGTTCGGTACCGACGGCTCGTGACGTGGATTGATTTTAGTGTGGTTTTTGTCTTCCGCATTTGATTGTGAAGCAACAATTTCAGCTTCGAGGCACGTGTGTAGGATACCGGACCTTCTGATCACGGGCGCCTTTTGCGTACGCATGGCCGAAGAAGCCTGCGACATCCTTATGCTCGGGCATAAGGATGTCGACCCGAAAACATTTCTCGCAATTCATCGTTTCGGTGGAAGTACCCCCTTTTTTTTTTTCGCGCGTAATTCGCGGTGGCTCGCGCGTTGGGATGCGAGAGCTAATTTTCTTTCTTCCACTAAAGTTGTATCCCAAGCACTCCCCAGCTCAATCTCCAGAGCCTCCCTAAACCGCTTTCTTTTGACGAGCTCGCCTTTGCTATTGAGTGCACGCCGCCAATTGGAGGGGCATTGAGATGTCGCGAAGGAATGGTGCACACGAAGGAAGCCCGGTCCTAAAGGGTGCATGTCGCTGGGCTATTCATTGTAGTATTGGCAAAGGTTGAGCAGCGCTCAGTGACACGACGGGTGCTGGCCTCTGCCGACTTGTGTGGCCGCAATGAAGTGGAAAGCACGCCGGGCCTGTGCACTTCGTTAACGGCATCTCGTTCCGGGAATTGTAGCGCGGCATACCGGCACGTCCGGTCGTCCATCCCCCGCCGCGCCGCCTTTGAAGACCGAGCGAGCGAGCAGCGGGAATGTAGGAAGACATCCTCCCCGAGGCTGAGTGCTTCATTGCCGTCGTTGAATGGCGCCAGACAATGGGAGGGAGGCGCGCAAAGCGCGGGGACGCGTTGAGCGTCGTCGGTGCATGCGATCGATGCGTGCTTGCTTCGGTACGTCGGGCGGGCGTCAGCGATTTCCTCCTTCTGTAGGTGGCGCTTGGCTCGACAGTTGTGGGAGATTGCAACTCGCCAAAGTTACAGTCCGATGAGGTAACGTCTCATTCGGGGGCATCGACACTGGCTGCATGATTTTGGCTGACCGCCCGAGCGGCTTGGCGACGTCCCGCTATTTGGGGCGCAGTTGCAAGCGCGCATGGTGACATCGGACGGATGCGAGGAAGTGAAAGGGGTGTCTTTGCATTGCACTGTGTTGCTCACGCCACGCTTTTCATTACAGCGAAGGCTAGTTTGTGGATTCCGCGGTGTAGACCGTCAACAACGTAGCGTCAACATGTTACAGCACAGCAGATTTCTCTTGGCACGTCACGCTGGAAAGCGTTAAACACCTTGCAGTTTTCCCAGAGACGTTAAAGCGAACATCGTCGCCCAAAGGGGTTGGGGGGGTGGGGTGAGGGGGGGGGGGGGGGGGGATTTAAAACTACAAGACTACCTGCCCCCCCCCCCCCCTCTCTCTCTCTCTGTCAATATTTTTGCGCTAGATGAACACCAGGGCCCGCTTGCACAAAACAATCTTAAGACTGTCTTAGCTAAGTCCAGACTTAACTGGAGTCTAAAGAATAGGCCACTAGCATGGCCGCTTAAGACTGGAGTCAAGACTGGGCTTCAGTCCCGACTTGAATAAGTCGCTTGTATGATTACGACTCTAGTGCTGTCTTGGTTAAGACACAAGGACGCCAGGTGTCTAAGTAGAGAAATTAGGGAAATACAGGGATGCGCTGGCACTGTCCCTGCTGTAAGATGTACACATTCCGTCAATTTTGCGTTGTGTAAAATCCGTGGCATTGCTTTTTGCGGCTTAAGATTGTGTTACGAGGAAAAATGCCCCAAGTGGTTGCTGAGGCCGTTCTGGGAAGCCACTCTGGTGAACATGAACCCGAAGCGTTCGACGTTCGGTACACGAGCCGTCTTAAATAAGCTTGGTCTTTCTAAAGACACCATTTAAGTCTGGACTTAGCTCGGACTATATCGTGCAAGCCGGCCCAGGTATGAATACGAAGTAGTGTTGAACATTATTTCTTGGGTACAGGCGATATCGCATTGTCTTCTCTGCCCTATTTCTTGTTGTGTGCAAACTGTCTGCGCAATTGTGGTTGCCGAGGCGCTGCCACTGCTGGCCTGCGCGGTCGGGTTCGTGGCGTGGGGGCGTGTAGTGTGTGTCACCGTCTCGGCGCGCTGTTGCTACAAGAGCTGGAGTTACACAGCCACGTGTCGGGAGAGAAGTAAGGGCGAAGGAGCGACCGAACAAGAAAAGAAAACCTGGCTCGAGCGTGTCTGCTCTCATGAGAGCCCGGAGCCCAACGTCTCCATCGCCCGCTCCGTTTAAAATTGCGTGACTCATTCCTTCTTCGGCGTGACGCAAGAGGACGGAAGAATGGCTGCCCGTCTGCCTCTGTTTTTTTCCTGCGTGGTTCTGTCCCGTGCGAATTGCGAGCCGCCTTTCCGCTACCGTAGCGATGAACGTGCCCTTCAGGGCCGCCTTCGGATTGTGAGCGAGCGGAAAAGAGAAAGAAAGTGAAATAAAGGAGGGGTTAACGACGCCGAGCCATGGCAACGCCGTGATGCCTTGGTCTCACTGCTTCTGTGACTCTAAAGAGCGGAAGGAGTGACAATAAACGCAGTGCTTTGCCGCCCTTTCCGTGTATTGTATCCATTACGTCTCAACAGAATGGGAGGGATAGAGAAAGGGCAAGTAGCTGAGAGGGGCATCAACCCTGAGGAATTGGCGACGGTAGCAGCAGCCTGCATGTGATGAGGCGTTTCATCACTCCTTTTCTATATATTTTTTTCCTCGCTCTATTTGCAGCCGCGGTGGCTCTTTGCCCGTTCTTATTTTGTCGTCCGAAACGCGCGTCGGGGTCCCTTTGTGAAATCAAACCAGCACGAAGCATCCCTCTCCCCTATTTTCTTTTTTCAGTGTGTGTGTTGGTTGGCTTTCAGATTTTCCCGCGTCCTGTTCCTGCTGCAGCCTGCGTCTGGGCTACGGGCAGAAGCGCAGAAGTCGGTGGTTCTAGCTACGTGTTCGTGTGTTCGTGGTACAGGCTCGGGTCCTGGCTAATGACAAGCACTTCTTTCCTGCCTTCCGCGTGTCTCTTCTCCAGCTTCTTTCTCTTTTGAGGACATCATTCCTCTCCGGGGCTCGCCTTGGTGGGGCAGGGGCGGATACTTGAGAGGAGGAGGGGAAAACGACGAGTAGGGCGTGATTGATGGCTTCATCCCTGTTACGACCAAGCATCCGCATTTGCGCGCTCTATTGTTCGCCTGTGGGCATGGAAAAGTTTTGTGAATATGTGGTGATGGTCCATTGGCTCTAAGTGAGCCTGTTTCCAGGAATCCTGTTTTGTAAGCATGTTTTGCTTTGTGGACAACCTGCAAATGCCAAATTGGCCCTGTCAAGAGAACGTCTGGAAAAACACAAAGAAACGTCCCCCTGCGGGAAATAGCAGGAAGTGCTTTCTTTTGTTCACCCTTCCAGTCGAGAAGTGCTATCCTCCAGTGATGAATGCCTCCTATCCAAAGGAGACGACAGAGTGACATGTCCGCTGACGTGCAGGACAAGAGAAGAGCATGACTCATACGGCCATTAAGTGATTTCCCGGGAATGCAGGAAAGATTTGCAATTGTCGAAAAGGGACCATGTTGGGAGCCCTATGCGGCGCCACGTGCACTCGGGTTTCTGAGAAGTAAAACCCCCAGAACCAGCCTGTGGTTTCTTTGCTGAAGAATAGAAATGTACCTCCTCTCCTCGCCGTTCCCAAGCTTTTCCCGCCAACAAGTGATCACGCCCAACGAATGAATGCCGGACCAGTCAGTGCTTCAGACCATCAGTGCAGTGATGTGTTCGATTGGATGCCGATACCTGAGGGGCGTGCCCTGGATTTGGTTGGTCAGCATCTTCAGAGAGGGGCTGGACATAGGGGGTTTTTAAGGACGCTGCAGAGCACGAAATGTCGCTCTGGGCCCTGGGTAAACGGCTCATCCAGTCGCTTCTCGCTATGAACTCTTAACGCTTGTCATTTTGCTGATGTACCCTTCTTCTTCATGTAAATATTCTTGTAAATACGTTTTCTCAAAGTGCCAGTAAACCTGCTTGTACATATTTTACCAACTTCGAAGATTCAGTCCTTCTTCAACCCGGAGTCTCTGCACGCTACCAAGTGAAGGCCGGGTCGCCATAGCCCCAGCGTCACGACAACTGGTGACCAGCGGTGGGATCTGAATCTACAAGCCACAACATCTGGTGATTGGAGGTGGATCTGAAGCTACAAGCCACAACACCTTGTGATCGGAGGTGGCATCTCAAGCAACAAGCAGGAGCAACAATCGGCCAACAAGAGGGCAGCTCGGAACATCGATCGCATGTGTGGGTGAGTGCTTGGCTTTTCTTCTGATGTGGACCAGGTTCTAGAACAGGGTTAGATTTTAGAACTGGTAAAGAGAGTGTGGAAACGCCTTTAGGTTTGGTAGTTTGCACTGTTGTTTTGGAAGTAGCCGACACTCGGAGCGATCATGGACCTACAAAAGCTGCAGAAACCGGAACTGTTGCAATTGTGTGAGGAATTGGGAATTGATACAAGTGGTTTGGCACGAAAACCTTTGATTATAAAGGCAATCACAGATTTGGGAGCCGATGATGAGGAGCTCAGTGAAGCATGGAACCTCATCGGTCAAAAAAAGGAACAGCTCAGACAGCAGAAGGAGCGGGAAAAAGAGCAGAAAGAGCGGGAAAAAGAGGAAAAGAGGCGTGAGCGTGAACTTGAGAGGGAAAAAGAGGAAAGGGAGCGCGAACGTGAGTGGGAAAAAGAGGAAAAGAAGCGTGAAAGAGAAGCAAAAAAGCTGGACCAAGAAATTGAGCTCCGGAAATTAGAACTAGAGTTGAGCAAGAGGTCGGGCAATTGTCCCCAGCTAGCGGTACCTCTTCTCAACAAGGAGGCAGATTTCAAGATGTCAAAGTACATGCAGCCATATGTGATATCAGGGGATATCGGTCTGTATCTGGCTAACTTTGAGCGAACCTGCGAAAAACTGTCCTTCCAGCGAGACACTTGGTCTCAGAGATTATTGACGGTTCTGCCCTGCGAGGCAGCGGAGGTTGTCGCGCGGCTAAGCAAGGAGGACGCGGACAACTACGAGAAGGTCAAAGCTTGCCTTCTGAGAAAGTATAGGCTTAGCGCCGAGGCGTTCAGACAACGTTTTCGGAAAGCTACTAAGTCCAGGGACGAGAGTTACCCTGAATTCCTGTACAATTTAAGAGTTAATTTGGGCGAGTGGCTAAAGAGCACAGATTCCTACAGTGATAGGGACGCTGTAGTCGAGCAAATTCTTTTGGAGCAGTTTTATAACTGCCTCCCAGAAAAAGAAAGAAATTGGTTACAGGACCGAGGCGAAATTAAGTCGGCAACTGAAGCTGCCGAACTTATTGAGGAGTATGCTTCGCGCCGACAATTCAGCAACCCAGCAGTGGATAGGCCCCGCAATCCCAAGTTCAGTATGAAAAACCGTCAGGAAAGGCACTTTGCTAGAGTTGGAAACGAAGAAATGAAGGTTTCTTCAGGCAAATTCCCTAGAAAGGACGGCAGTGAGAAAAGTGGGGAAGTGACCAACGTGCAGAACACAAAGAATAAGCTTGAGGCTAGGAAGCCGCTCACATGCTTTAGGTGTAATGAGCAGGGTCACATTGCCGTCAACTGCCGGAAAGAAAAGATTGCTTTCTCGTATGTCAGGGACTGCGATGAAAATATGCAGCTTTTAGAACCCTACCTGCATGACCTAGTAGTCAACGGGAAGCCTTGCAAGGCACTGCGCGATTCGGCCGCAACGATGGATGTTGTCCATCCGGCGTATGTATCGCCTTCCGACTATACAGGACAGTGTGCATGGATCCGACAGGTAGTTGAGGAACAGAGTGTGTGCTTGCCGATCGCGAACGTGGTCATCGAGGGCCCTTTCGGCGAATTAACAACCGAGGCTGCCGTTTCAGGAAAGCTTCCTAAGTGCTATCCGTATTTGTTCTCCAACAAATCGGACATGCTGCTGCGAAAGAGGGGCATCCTTTTCGGAGACAGAGTTGTGCAAGCCTTAACACGTTCAAAGGCGCGAGAACTAGCTACACTGCTCATTCCAGAAAAATCCACAGCGGAGGAAACGGCAGTTAAAACAATGGTAAATGCGGAAGATAGCAGGTCAGAAAACTTTGAGAGCGAGGCATCTCAGATAAGTCAACTTGAAAGTGAGCTTGATGAGACGCGGAATGAGGACGTTCTTGAGAGTAACCTCTTGCCGCCAGTGTCTAGTAATCTCACGAGACTTTTAAGTGGAACCCGAGAGGACTTAGCTATAGAGCAAGCCAATGATCCCAATATACAGGAGATAAGGGAGCGCCACCGCGCCACTAAGACAGCAAACAATATTTCTTTCGAGATGAGAAAGGGAGTGCTGTATCGCTTATTCAAGGATAAGCGCGGAGTAGAGCGGGACCAATTAGTCGTTCCCCAAAAGTACCGCGGAGACTTACTGCGACTTTCCCATGGCAGCTCGTGGTCATGTCACCTTGGAATAAAGAAAACAAAGCAGAGGCTGTTGCAAGAATACTATTGGCCTGGATGTTTTAAGGACACGGAAAATTTTGTACGGTCATGCGACACGTGCCAGCGGGTTGGAAAGGCGCAAGATAAGTGGAAAGCTCCGATGGTGTTAGTACCAATCATTACCGAGCCGTTTCACCGGTTAGTAATAGATATAGTTGGGCCACTTCCTGTGACCGAGTCAGGGTACCGTTATATCCTCACTATGTTATGCCCAGCCACAAAGTTTCCAGAGGCTGTTCCGCTGCGCGAGGTGACGTCCGAGAGTGTAGTGGATTCGCTGCTGTCAGTGTTTGCACGAGTTGGATTCCCTTCCGAGGTACAAAGTGATCAGGGTAGCGTTTTCACGAGTGTCCTCACCACCTCATTTCTCGAGCGATGCGGCATTAAGGTAGTGCATAGCTCGATCCATCATCCGCAGAGCAACAGCGTAGAAAGATGGCACTCTGTTCTCAAACGAGTCCTGAGGGGACTGTGCTATGAAAACAAGCGCGAATGGGATACCTGCCTGCCTGCAGCGCTTTTCGCTTTGCGGTCAGTGCCGCACGAATCCACTGGATTTAGCCCAGCCGAGTTGGTGTACGGAAGGTCACTGCGCTCACCTTTGCGAATGGTGCGCGAAGCCTGGGAGGGGCGCGGAGAAGACCCAACAGTAGTAGAATTCATTCTGAACCTCTTGAATCGCTTACATAACACTAAGGAACTCGTTGAGGCCAGCATGAAGTCAGCCCAGGCTCGTTCCAAGGTGTACTATGATAAGTCAGCCCGTCAAAGGACGTTTTGTATCGGGGACCAGGTGATGTTGCTGAGAAGTTCAAGGCAGAATAAGCTCGAAGTACAGTGGGAAGGACCGGCTGAAGTCGTTGCAAAGCTTTCTAACACTAACTACGCAGTGAAAATTCCCGGTAGGCGTAAAGAAGTGCGCATTTATCATTGCAATCTTATGAAGCCTTATGTGCAGAGGGAAGCCGTGGTAAATCTAACGTTAAACCTTCCCGAGGAGATGGGGGACAACTTGATTTGCCTCAGCGGAAAAGGAAGCAACACTCAGGAGCTTCTCAAAAAGACGGAGCAGAGAGGAGAACTAAAGAAATCCCAGCTGTCCGATCTGGGCGAGATAATAACAGAGTTTGAGGCCTGCTTCGTGGACAGGCCAGGCAGAACTGATTTGACTGAGCACGATATTGAGCTGACTTCAGACGTGCCAGTGCGATCAAGGTGCTACCGATTTTCTCCAAGGCAAAGAGAAATTCTGGATAGGGAAGTAACTCGCATGCTGGAATTGGGAGTAATAAAACCCTCGGAAAGCGATTATGCTTCGCCTATGATCTTAGTAGAAGCTCCAGGTAAAGACCCTAGGCCTGTGGTAGACTACCGAAAGCTAAATTCTCTCACCAGGGATCAAGTGTATCCTATTCCGAATATTGAGGAGAGAGTAGAACAGGTCAGTAGAGCGGCATATGTGACTACGCTGGACCTTACTCGAGGATACTGGCAAGTACCGCTCACTGAACGCGCCAGCAGATACGCGGCTTTCGTCACTCCGACGGGCAGCTACCAGCCAACAATGATGAGTTTCGGGCTCAAAAATGCTCCATTTTGTTTTTCCCGACTCATGGATAGGGTTTTAAAGGGGTGTGAAACATTCGCGGTGCCTTATTTAGACGACATTGCGGTTTTTTCCGACTCATGGGCGGACCATATGGTACATCTAAGAGCTGTACTGAGCCTTTTGCGTCAAGCTGGACTAACCGTAAAGGCCGAGAAATGTTGCCTGGCAAGGGCGACCGTGGACTACTTGGGTCACAATGTAGGTCAAGGTTTCAGGAAACCCAGCGAGATTAAGATTTCTGCGGTAGCAGACTACCCGCGGCCGAGCACGAAGACGGAAATTCGAGCATTCCTGGGTCTGACTGGGTACTACAATCACTACATCCCTAACTATTCAGCTTTGGCTAGCCCTCTGACCGACGCTCTCCGCAAGACAGAACCGACAAATGTAGTCTGGGACGAACAAAAGGAAGCCTCCTTCGTAAACCTGAAGGCTGTGCTGATTAGCCGTCCGGTATTGCGAGCTCCAGACTATGGCCGAGAATTCACGGTCCAGTGTGATGCCAGTGATCGAGGGTTAGGTGCTGTTCTCTGCCAGAGAGATGACGACGGTAATGAGCACCCCGTGCTCTACTTGAGCAGAAAACTGAGTTCTAGAGAGAGGGCTTATTGCGCGTCAGAGAAGGAATGCGCTTGCATTGTATGGGCCATTCAAAAATTGCAGTGCTATCTTGGAGGGGCCAAATTCACCGTAGAGACGGACCATTGTCCCCTGGCTTGGCTGCAAACTGCGACATCGAAGAACAGTCGCCTTCTTAGGTGGAGCTTGATTTTACAGCAGTACAATTTTGAAATAAGATACAAAAAGGGGAAGTTAAATGGGAATGCGGACGCGCTTAGCCGCTCTTTCTAAGCGGTCCGAGATGTTCCTCACCATGTATCCAAATTGATAATCAGGTTTTTTTTTTTTTCGTGCGCTTGAATATAGATGACTATGTAAAGCAGCACGTTTGGTTTTCGAGGCATACGTGGGTCCTGAACGTCTTGAGAGTGGGCTTTTCTCGAACAACAATGGCAGTTTTCTTTTGACCTGGTCTCTTCAGACGGGAGCCGAGTGCTTGCTTCGACATGTGGTTGAGTTTCAGATAGCTCAAGCAATTTGGCCTACAACAATCAAGACAACGCGACATGCAACAGCGAGCTTCAAGCGTTCACGTGCAGGCCATTAAGTCGTCTCTTCATGCAGCAGCTGCGGCTGCTGCCCTCCGAGTCTCTTCTGGCGGGGGAGGAGGCTGTTACGACCAAGCATCCGCATTTGCGCGCTCTATTGTTCGCCTGTGGGCATGGAAAAGTTTTGTGAATATGTGGTGATGGTCCATTGGCTCTAAGTGAGCCTGTTTCCAGGAATCCTGTTTTGTAAGCATGTTTTGCTTTGTGGACAACCTGCAAATGCCAAATTGGCCCTGTCAAGAGAACGTCTGGAAAAACACAAAGAAACGTCCCCCTGCGGGAAATAGCAGGAAGTGCTTTCTTTTGTTCACCCTTCCAGTCGAGAAGTGCTATCCTCCAGTGATGAATGCCTCCTATCCAAAGGAGACGACAGAGTGACATGTCCGCTGACGTGCAGGACAAGAGAAGAGCATGACTCATACGGCCATTAAGTGATTTCCCGGGAATGCAGGAAAGATTTGCAATTGTCGAAAAGGGACCATGTTGGGAGCCCTATGCGGCGCCACGTGCACTCGGGTTTCTGAGAAGTAAAACCCCCAGAACCAGCCTGTGGTTTCTTTGCTGAAGAATAGAAATGTACCTCCTCTCCTCGCCGTTCCCAAGCTTTTCCCGCCAACAAGTGATCACGCCCAACGAATGAATGCCGGACCAGTCAGTGCTTCAGACCATCAGTGCAGTGATGTGTTCGATTGGATGCCGATACCTGAGGGGCGTGCCCTGGATTTGGTTGGTCAGCATCTTCAGAGAGGGGCTGGACATAGGGGGTTTTTAAGGACGCTGCAGAGCACGAAATGTCGCTCTGGGCCCTGGGTAAACGGCTCATCCAGTCGCTTCTCGCTATGAACTCTTAACGCTTGTCATTTTGCTGATGTACCCTTCTTCTTCATGTAAATATTCTTGTAAATACGTTTTCTCAAAGTGCCAGTAAACCTGCTTGTACATATTTTACCAACTTCGAAGATTCAGTCCTTCTTCAACCCGGAGTCTCTGCACGCTACCAAGTGAAGGCCGGGTCGCCATAGCCCCAGCGTCACGACATCCCTTGCTTCTGGTCTGCACCGCCTGCCGCCCTGCGCTGCGTTTTAATACGTCTCCTCCTCCACCTTCTCGGCAAAAGCGTTTATTTATTATTTGTTTACCGTAGTGCATTTCGTTGGAAGCGGGGGGGGGGGGGGGGGGTGTTGGACTGGAAAACCGTTTCCTTGAAACAGGGAGGCGGGCGATCACTAAAGGCGAGTGAACAGAATTTTTTGATAAGTATGGTTAGACTCGGCTGAAGAAAAAAAAAAAAAAACTAGTATAAACAGAAACGTCGAGTCCACGCAAGGGTTCGTTTACCATTTACAGTTTTTTCTTTTTGATAGCTCCATATGCGCAGCTGTGGGGAGATGAGTGGAAATCTCGGCTCTAGGACGTGGACTCCGCAGGCTGGCGTCGCCTTCATGCAGGCGATTAATTCGCAAAGCCAACCGTTCCCGTCTACAAGTGGCTGTATTTGACGCCGCCTTAAGCTTTCCGGCAAACATGCCGCCTTCATGGCTGGTTCGCCCGGGTGCCTTTTAATGCTCCTAATGGGATATTATGGCGCCCAGGGATGGAGGATGGGGAAAGCTAATCTGGTGCGGTTCGGTCGGTGAACGAACGCCGTTGCCGGCACGGATCACGCCTCGTGCCGACGGCCGCCGCCCACGCCACGGATAGAGGTGGATGAGGAGGCGGGCGGGGAGGAAGGCTTCGTGGCGATGGACAGACGGATGTAGAGCACGGCGCTAGATGTAGAGAAATGCGCAGTGGGTGGCGAATAGGGAAAGATTGAGGAGCCGGTGTATTGGGTTTGGGGAGAGCGGGAGAGGGAAGTGGGGACCGTATCCCTGGATACGCCGAATATTCGAATTGGAAAGCGAGGAGAGAGAATTGGAGCGAGACTGCCGTAAGACCGGGAAAAAGAAATGGGAAAGGGCAGCGAATGGCGGGCTTTATCCTCTGGGTCGTTTCCATGGCGACGGTGTTGTTGCCCCTGGCAACGCTGACGTCACGGCTGGAGCGGCACCGGTGCGCACGTCAGAAGCTGGGAGAGGGGGTGTTTTGGCGGGAGCATTACCAGGTCGCGCGGGAAATTTTCAGTTCTTGGCTTCCTTCTTCACAGTTCATTCATTTCTTTCGTTTTAAACGAGGAACGTTCGTCTTTTGTTTAGCGGCGGAGAGTTGTTTGGCTGACTCCTAGCGGCTTTGTCATTTTCTCCTGCCCGGGCTTTTGTGTCTATTTGTATTTGCAGTCTTGCAGTGTCGTTCATTCACCAGTCACCACTTCTGTTCGTCGAATTTCCCCAAGGGGAAAGGTTACTGTTTTATTGTATGATATCTTTCGTTGTCGAAAGCAATATCTCCGTCACCATAGGACACTTCTAAGAAAACTGACGAAATTTATGCTGAACACCGATTTTTCTCGTATACGTCCGGCCGTATTCCAGGCGTGTTTTCTTTTCTTTTCCGGCATCCTGTTTGCATATATCGGCTTGGAGGAAGTGTCAGTCACTCTAAGCATTTTCCGCAAGTATCTGCTGTTGGAACTAGGTTTGGGAGAAAAACTATGGGTTGCAGTCGAGTTGAGGAACAGTTGCCCCATAGCTGCTGCTGCGGTACATAGAGAAATGAGAGAGAGAAAACAAACAACGATGCATGCTGCATTGTCAATAGCTGTACACGGACGTTTGTGCAGTAACTGTCCCTTCTTTTTATATTGCTTTTATAGCGGAAAACTGGCATCGACCTATAGTGATGACACCTCACTCCCTTCGGATAGTGCCCCCTTCTGTTGCTGCTTGTGGAAGCATGGTTATCCCCTCTATTCGTTTCTTTTTTTTTTTTTTTTCGGTCGGTTTCTTTCTCCCACTTCCTTTTCTGATGTTCTTCCGAACCCACCCCTTTACCCATTTAATTAGTACAATTTTTTTTTTCTTTTGCACTGGTATATACTAAATTTAACTACCGCTTCTACTATGTAGTCGCCCCCCCCCCCCCCCTCCTCTTCCCGTTTCCCGAAATTCAGTCTAATTTCAGTCCCTGGGAAAACCTCTGGCCAGATAACAGTGCTACGTCGAGAGCGCCTGGACAAGAAATTTTATGTCACACGCACATCACTATAATCCCGCGGAATGTAATCGGTCGTTCATAGCGAACTAAGCGGCTGACTGCCTTTCTACAGGGTGTGCGTGTGTCCTCGAGGTGCGAGCAGCCTGTGGTGAAGACGTGATGAGCTGTATTATCTGTTTCTTAATAGTGTTTTCAATCTCTTAATATTATATCACTTTCACATACTTATGCTCCTCGCAGCCATATAGTCGAAGCCGAAAAGTATTGTGTTGGGCGCTTAGGAGATGAAAGCTAAAATAGAGTGATGAAGGCGTAGTAATAGTCTACCAACACCTTACGCAGTGATCGCGTCGTTGTATTCATGTTCTTGCATGTGCTTTTTTTTTTTTTTTTCTTCTTCTAAGAGGAAACAGGAGAGACAGAGAGCGAAGCGTGCGCGCTGGCGACTGTTGAGCGAAACCACCGCACCCCGTCGTCAGCGGACCAGCGGTATCCGCCAGACAGCTGCAGTAGCCGTTTTCTTCAGCCCTACTGAGCGCTACGAAAAGCCCTTTTATGACCGTGTGATCCTAAACCATTCCTCACGAACGAGCAAGGAAATTGCGGGTTCACGTCTGCTCCACCGATTCCCCGCCTTTGGCTCTCACGAGAGAGTGCTCGAGCACGTTTTCTCAGGACATCTCTCTTAGAGAATTTTCTGTTGCTGGCTATGTAATTTGGTGCTTAGATTGCTAGGCAATAAGGGGATTCGGACACCGGCCCGACCAAAAGGTGATACCGATGAAAACCTATTCATTGATCTGCGTTTGGCTTGCGCCTTTTCTGTGTGGTGTCTATCTTCGATCCTCTGTACCTCCTGTCGATCCATCTCTGCTCAGCCTTCTTCTTATCGCCGAGCTTCATTCAGGTGCCCGTCTGGAATGCGGCATTGCGCAAGCCTGCTGTCCATTCACCCCCTCCCCTCTCTCCCCTCCCCTGCTCTTCTCTCTTGATTGCCCTAAACAGTGCTGCTGACTAAGCAGCCGTAACGGCGCCGTGCTCGAAGTTGTCATTTTTGCGAGATGAGCTCCGTGCCCTGACTAAGACCGCGGTTCGTTTGGTGGGGCAGTGTGGTAGAGGCCCACGGCCGTCGTCAAAAGAGCAGGGCCGGGTGAACCCATCTTCCCTTTCGCTGCGCCAATCGTTTTTCGCCGCGTGATACCCTTCGTGTTTACGGCCGGGCGCGTTTCCGACCTGATTGAAAGGTGGCAGATCGAGAAGGGGCCATGAATAGACTATTACCGTCTTTCGCGAGATCATTTCAGGCGCATCCGTGGAAGCGGACACGCTTGCCCTTTTACGACTTCCTTCCGCCTTTTCTTAGGGCAGGAGCGAAGGCGTGCGCGGCTGTGAGACGGCGCAAATCGAGCGGGTCTTGAGTAACAACGGGGGAGCTTGGGTGCTCTCTCATCCTATCGCCCCAAGATGGGAGGGTGGGGTAGGGAACCAGGCACGCTGCCAATTTGGACGCCGTCCGATTTCTGTCCGGCTATGACGGCGGGGATCTCCCCCTCTCTTATTACCCCCTGCCGCATATTTCCAGTATTGCACGTCACCTTTTTTCCGTCACTCTTCGTTGACATGCGTGCGTTTGGGACCTCCCCTCCTCTTTTTCGCCTCCTGACGTGCACTGGTGACGCAAGTAGTGCAGTAAGGAGTCGCGCAGTGGTGTCATTGAGGGGAAGAGACCGAAGTGGGGGAAGGGGAGGGGGGGGGGGGGGGGGGGTTGTGTTCGTAGCAAAAACGCGGCGCTTACCCCCCCCCCCCCCCCCCCCCCCCCTCTCTATCTTCATCTCTTCCTGACTGCGGCCGTTTTATTGCAGCTCGATTTCTCTCTTCCCTGTTTTTGCGAAGCACCGGCCGACAGCTGCGGGCAGCGGAAAGGAGAAGTAAAAGGGACCCTCTAAGGACGCCGCAGAAGAGCGGTGTTTTTAGGGAGGCTGTGATGGTGGCTGTGTGGCCGACTTTGCCGGGCTTCGGCTGCCGCCTGGGTGAAGAGGGAGAGGAAAGCCATCTTATCGACTTTCTTTCTTTTTGCCTACTGCTCCGCTTCGCTTTCCCCTGTCCGTGTCCAGGGACACATACTTCGCGTTATACCAATTTCAGCGGTCCTCGGGTCCCTCATCTGCTTTTCCCCTCTTCTTTATTATTTATTTTTTTGTCACCGTTTTTATCATTTTGCTTGTCGCACTGTCATTTCTCCTGTGATCCGGAAAGGAGCGTGCTCCACCGCCTCTGCCTGGATTGGTTGGCCGGGCAACGGGATCCAGTGCTGCTTTTTCGTTGCCTTCGGTCGAGCTCTGATGTTGCTCAGAATGCGGCGGACTAAGCTTCTCTTCCTCTCCTCCTCTGTATTTTCGTTTTCCTTTGCTTTGTGAAGGCTGGACCAGGCTCGACTCTCGCTGCTTCTCGCGGTACGGACGACAGGCTTTTTTTTTTTTTTTTCTTTTTGCGAGCGCGTATTCCCGGCACGGCGAGGGACTGTGATTGGCCACTTGTGGATTTTACCCTTCGCTTTGTTTTTGTTTTTCCTTTTTGTTTCTGACTCGCTGCGCTTTCGTCTCGCTCGAGTTGACACGACGCAGGCTCCCCTCTCGTGTCTGCGCTGTGTCGCGCGGATTTCGTTATATAGAGACTGTGGATGTATGTGGCAGTATGGCTTCGGAGTGCTCGTCCGTTGGCCTCCTCTGCTTGGCTCTCTCGCGTGGGTGGCGCCGCAATCCGCCCACTTCAGTGGAACGTCGGTCGGGGGGGTCTTTTTACGCTGCGGTGCCGATACTCTCACACTGATGCGAAATTTCACTGGAAAATATGGGAACAGGGGAGCGGGGGCGGGTGTTTCTATTTCCATGTCTCTTGGAGACGCGCGAAGAGGCTTCCCGCGCCACGCGTGCGGTTCGAGCACCCCTTTTTAATATGCGCGTGGGAGACAGAGTTGCGAGCTTTTTGCGAACGGCACTGAGCAGAACGTGTATGCGAATGAATGAACGAACGGACTTGACTAACGCTACAGCCAGCAGTTAAATGCGGCTTCGAATCGCGAGTGGGTGGAACCGCGGTGCTCTTTGCAGCTGACTTCTCTAAAGACCTCACTTCTGACCATCGCGAAAGGAGGGTGAGGATTGGCTGCTCTATTCTGACGGCCCCTGTTTCGCCAGGGAGTTCAAAAAAGTTCGCTATTAAAGCGTGGGTGTTTTTTTTTTTTCTTTTTCTTTTTTCGCGGAATTCGCGTGTAGCTGCATTGACGCAAATGCTATTGCACTTTATTATTTTTTTTTTGTTTGTTCCTGTGCCGGCTGCGTGGCCTGCCGTTGCCGTTGGCTGCTGCTTTTCCTCTGCGCAAGATTTGGCACCTCGCGCCCCCACCGGCCAGGAGCTAAGGGGTTGGGCGGGTAAAGCTGTCTTTCTTTGAAGGGAGGTGAGCGCCAACGCCTCCACTTGACGGGCGGACTGACGTCCCTCCCGTGCTCGGGTGGCGCAGACGAAGAGCGTCTTCTTCGCCGGCCGTGTTTCCTCTGGGTCTTTTTGCCTGTTAGCTCACGTCATCGTAATCGTTTTCTGTTTTTCGACTGCCTTCCGTTTCTACTTCCACCCACGGAGAGACTTGTGTTGCACCAGAGTCCAAGCAGCGCTGACCCATTTCGGCGGTTTAAAAACGCGCCCCACGACCCGCGGGGACGTAACCTAGTCTAGCTTAGCTAACCCGCGCGTCTTGTGGTACGTCGCCGTTGAGGGCGCGCCTTTGGTTTTCTTGATGCGTGAGGGCCCTGCGCCCTGGCGCAAGGGGCCCGTTCTGGAAACGCTGATTAACGAGATTGCGCCCGGAGGGATGTTGCCGAGCGTCTATTTTGCCTGCCTTGTAAAAGAGAGTGGGCTGTGGAGAAACGCTGACCTCTTGTCTTTTTTTTTTTTTTTTTTTTTTTTTTTTTAGTTTTGGGATTTGTAAAGAAAAATATTTTTCTTGAGGAAGCGGTGGTATAGGGGAGGGTGATGTCCAATTTGAGTATGAGGTGCTTCTAGGTGCTGCTACATTATTATACTACACTGTATTGAGGCACACAGGAGACAAGCTGTCCTCATAATCGGTAGTATTTGGAACTTGAAACACCTTAAAATAACCTATAAACTGCTCTTATTGCCTGGTGCCCCGCCTTCCCTTCTATTGTTGATGCTTACTTAAACCGTCATTCATCTTGCAGCTGGGCACAAAGGCAGGCTGCCCCAACTTGGAACCTTCATTGTGTATACTCATGCTTTGAAGTGCACAGCTGAGAAAATATTGAGGAAAATCTGCAGCAAGAATCTGCTAGAGAAGCGTTCCTGCTTATGGGCAATTTCTGCTCGCAGTGGTCGAAAAACAATTAGGATACCTATTCCTGCTCAAGCGAAGGACACTCCTTCCATTCTCCATGCTCAGTTGGGTTTCCTTATCTGCGGCTTGTTTGTCCATCTGGTCTATTTCCTCTTGTCGGTTCTCTGGGGCTTTTGTGTGCAATGCTTCCTTATTTTGATCTGTGCAGCTGCCTTGCGGGCTGGGAAAAAAAAAAAAATTTCCCCTTACTTTTTATGCTATTTCAGTAGGGATTTCTCGAATGGATTTTTGTTACAACACTTTCTAAAAATGAATGCTTTGTATTTCATTTCATCCTAGAAGTAATATAATTGAGAACTGAGCTAGGGTCGCTACACTGTTTCTTTATACCAAAAAATGAAAGGTCACCAACATCCAGGCATTAATTATTATTTCATGGCTTATGCATGACATGGCTTTTAAGAGAAGTATATGTGTGTGAAGTAAAATTTTCAGTAAGTTGTATCACTTCTTTCTCCAGTTCAAGGACAGCTTAAGTTTCTTTGCTTGATACTGTCACTAAAATGCTTACTATTCTAGGAAGCTTTATCAGGGTGCATAGTCAGCAATTTGTCTCGGTTACCTCACGACTGCAAGAATGTTGTTTTTCTACTCTTCATTGGCATGCACGCACAATACAAAGGCGCTTGTGAGTGCCTCTACGTACATGGGGGTGCGCAGTTTTAGAGTTGCATTCCACACTATATTAGGTTAGCAGGAGTAGCTTGGAATATTTTCACAGCTCTCAAGTTTTTGACACAGTTGACTACTCTCTTCCTAACCTGGAAGCAGCAGCAGCAGATTGCTGTGACCTTGTTTTCGTTTTCGGTGCTGTTGATTGTGCTTTCGCTATCTTCAATTGTGTGCTGTCACCCAATGGCTAGAGCATTAAGACGAGAGAGGTCAGTGGCTACTTCTGCAGGCTCGTCTGCTCTGTGTTTTGTTGCATGGCGGCTGTGTGTCATGTGGCTTCTGTGGAAAAGTAATAAATTTATTGCTTTTTGAGATGCAGCTTTATCCTTCATTCATAACATTCATATATAAAAGTGATCAGCTATGTAAGCTGTGACCATTGGCCTCAGGCTTTGTGCCTCTTGTCGTATGCATGGGTGTCAGCCTAGCAGGCATTGTGGGAATCTGAAATGCTTATTTTTGGACAAATAAAAAAAAAAAGTTGTCTTTGTTTGTTGCAAGTATCATTTCTTGATGGTGCCCACATTACTTTAGCACTAATGATGCCAGATATAATTACCAATTTATCAGCATATTTGTAGAGTGTATATGTTGAGAGAGTGGGGAGGTGACGATTACCTTTTGTAGGTGAAGTATAAAAATGACATCATAGCTTTTTCCTATTTTCCTTCATGCAAGTATGTCCTTTACTACTGTACTATTTACCAACAACTGTAGAGGTCAATGTCCACAATTTTGTTTTATGCTATTATGGTCTATTTGGATCATCACGGTCACACATACATATAAGTCTTGTAGGCTGCTTGGTAGGACTTAGCATCCTCATAATTAAGGACCTACTTTTCGCGATCATATTCTGACCTTTCATAGAAACGATTTCGTCTTCACTATTTCCGTTTAAAAGGCTTAATGGTTTAGGAGAAGTAGCAGAGAGCGTGTAGTCTTGGCTTCCTACCTGTCTACTTAAAGGCACTGATGCTTCACCTGTAATAGGTTTGCCTTGTTGCATAATAGACAGGTTTTCACTACATCATTTGCTTCACTCTTAAGTTGAGTATGTGACAAAAAGGCAACCATTGGTATTGCAGCTTGATAACTGTGTGAGTCGCTCGCAACAATTTGTTTTGCAGCTTGTTAATAACTGTGCACATTTCATTTTACAAACATTTAAAAGGCAGTTATCTGAGAAGGAGGAGTATTATACGAGATATTTATTGCAGCAATTTTTGTTTCTTTATTTCTTGTACATGTACTAGCTTTTATTCTTGTTTGCTTACTGAGAAATGCTTTGAGCTGACCTACCGGTCTTTGTTTTGCTGTGCAGGTGTTGTCCATGAGCACCCACGGATCGGCTCTGATGGCGAGAGCGAGGAGGCATCAGGCGCATCGGATGAGGTCATCTCGCCTGTGCGACTACGCCCCAAGACCAACAACAACCGCAGAACCAGTCAGGTGAGCTGTTCCTCACGATGTGCAACCACCAGTGCACCTGCAGAAATATTTAACTGACGTCATTTATTTGATACATTCTAATATCAGTCACTTGTATGTGTGTGTCGCTGTTATCATTGCTGTTAACTGCAAGCACATGCTGAACCACACTTTGCACAATTCCCTGCCAGCATGCTTAGGTTCCCTCAAAGGCACAGTACCGCAAATTCTAGCTAAGCGGGGACACCTAGTGTCAAGAAAAAAAAAGAAAAACAAAAGGCTCCTCAGGACAACCAATATTTGCACCATTAAACGGAGCTGTACACATCAGTGTAGTGGTGCTGTGGATTCGCTCTCTCTCTCCCTCTTTCTCTCTTTCTTGGGAGAAATGGTCAGCAGTTCGATATTCTTGTTGCAATTTTTTTTTTTATTTTTATACTCTGAATTACCTGCGCACAAATTACTAGCTTCTCTATGTGTTATCCTTGCGATTAAATTTTGAGGTGCTCATGAGGTTTCATCATAGCTTGGATCTCTGTGCTAACTGCATTTGTTGAATGTGCAGCTGGGGAATACCTTATCGGATCTTATAGATGGGTGCCTTTTCATTGGTGTCACTGCAGGAAAACCATGCTGTGTGCACACTGCATTGTTCAAGTGTTCCGCTAGCTGGCATGTCTTCACTGTGATTCCGGCTGGCTTTCACAAGGTGCTGGCAGCATCCACTTATGATTTGCAAACTTGTGCAAGCATGTCTGCTACATGGTTGTAAATGCAGATCTGATGCACATCCACATGTTTGGCCGAGACCTGCATGTAAATCTACAAATCAAAGAACAAAGCCGTAATCATGAAATGACAGTCAAGCACATTACTCCTGCCGCTGCCATTGGGAGGCTCAAAAGAAGGGGGGGTTCTGTAGTGCCATGATAAGAGGTGGAGGTCATTTGTCGGAGGGCTTACTTTTAGGTGCATTTGCTGCTGCCTTTTGGGCTGTGTCCAAATGTGAACCACCTTGCCGAAACGTGATTTGCAAAAGGCGTGAAAATCTCTAGTGTTGCGACATCACTATTTTTGCATTCAGTGAGGTAACACCATAGTGGGAGGAATCAATGTGTTCTCATATGTGTTTAGGCTGGCAGTAAGGAAGTTTGCTTTCTACCTAACTCAGTATTTTTGTATTGGTTTAAGTGCTGTGTCATTAAAGCATATTTTACTCGTACAGGGGTGCAACAGCTGCGCCAAATGCGTCATTTTGATATGGCTGCGAATTTCTGTGCCATAAGTGTGAAATTTGTTAAATTTGCGTCACGCTGTGCCAAAATGACTAGCCACAAAAGTTTGTCATACTCAGTGACAACTTTCTGCAGCCGTGATACGGCCAGTCATGACGTTTCAGACATGGCAGCGTGTGTCGCTGGCCTTTTAGTTTTATTTTGAGATGTCATCGCGCCGTTCTAACGCCTACTTGTATTTTCCCCTCTTGCATCCACGTGTTCCAGCCGTTTTCGAGAACGCTAAACCGTAGCGGTTTAAGGATGCTTCACTGCACAGACTGCGACTCGTGCAGTGAAACATTTTCATAATGCAAAGGGGCCGTTTGCAACGAGGCACCACTGCTACTGCGACGCGCTGCGAAAAGGACCGTGGTGGTACTTGTGATTTTGAGTAATACTACAATACTGTGTTGTTTTTTTTTGTGCCGCGTGCTGTTAATGTATCTATCTCTAGTCTTTTATGCAGCTCTTGGACGTTGTCAGTATTTCGTTAAGCCATTCATGTACAGCAAGGTTGTTTTTGTGGTGTTTCATCGATGGACTCACTTTCTGGTCCTCAGATAGTGTAGGAGGTGAATTAGCTATGGCTTTTGTGTTTGTGCTAATATAACTTGAGGTGGTACATGTGAAATATTTATCTCGGTTGTCAGCAGGTCGGGAAATGTGCAGCGTAGCGTGCCTTAGATTTTGAATTCCATAATGCCGCAGTGGAGCCCAAGACTGCCAAAATTACATTTACGGATGCTGGAACTCGAAATATATATAGTCTGCTCTGTGCGGGAAATATATAACCTAATATTTCGAGTCATCGCCCAGCTCCCCTCAATCAAAATATCCAGTCAAAACCACCGAGTCATTGCCAACCCCTAGAAAGTGTCAGTCACGGCCAAAGACGCGCTCGTTTGTCAGTTTTCTTTGTTTACGACTTGCTTTCTGGTCTGCTTTCGGCTTTTGCCCTTTCGCCTTTTGGTTTGGTCGCTGTTTTTCTATTCTTACCTCCTCGGTTTTAGGGCTCATATTTTTGTTTTGTGTGATAGCACGTCTTGCAGTAAAATATGCTTATTTACAAAAATACGCACATCCCAGATTCCTAAAGGAAATGTACTAAGCGCCGGTGATAGGTGGGCCTTCCTAAACTTCCTTTGGATCACATTCATAAGGTCTGACATTCACTTTTTATGCTGCAAGTAAGGTTTCCTCCTTGTTTAAAGGCTTCATAATTTGAATTCATGCTGTAAAGTTCAGCTTTTTTTTTTTTTTGATAGCCTGCTGTAAAACGAAGATTTTACTGCTCCTAAAACTGCTACAAATCCTATTTCTACTGTTTCACCCCTGCTTATACCCATGCAGAGTTCTAGCTAACGTGCATTTCGGAAAGTTGTTGTCCATGCTGTTTTTCTATTCCGACAGCCTAACAATTCTAACGAGCAACAGAAGAGATGACATGGCACTAGTAGCACGCACAGCTCAGGCTTCCCAGGCATATTTTTATTTCTGCCTGTATATGGCACACAATGGTAGACATGACAAGGCCATCGCACCCAAGCCCTGGATTGGGTTCCCCATATCAGATGACTGCACGACCCAGGGTTTCTAGCAACTGGGAAAACCGGGAATTGTCTGGGAAATTTTATGCACCGGGAAAAATTAGTGAAATATCTTGGAAACCATCAAAAACTTCGACAAGTCAGAGAAAATCGCACGATGTATTCTGCAGTGCATTTTCATTTTGAGCTGCCATAGAGCAAGTATGCTAATCATGCAGACTTCTCTTTTTTGTGCTGTCGGCGAGGTGATATATTACTCTGACTTTAGTGCATGGCTGCGCTGCCACAATCGAAGAACCAATACATCCGTGAAGTGGGTACTCAATAAAATATGTGAAGCGCTGCCTACAGTAGTACACGAAAAAAAGCAGGCGAAAGCGATCGGCGAGCTGCAGTGTGCTGCTGTTGTCCCTGGAAAATGCCAAGCGCGTGCGCGCAGCCATATTAGATTGGATTGGATTGGATCGGCTGTTTGTAGGGTGGGCAGCTTGCATACCCTTACTTTTAATTTTCAGTTAAACTTTTGACGTCCTTAACGGCCATTAACGCTAATGACGGCCTTTTCACTATTGTAGATTGCTGAATATGATTAATAAACAGCATTTTTTTTCCCATTATTATCAGCAGCTACATTTTTCAGCCTCTGCAATGCTCAAGTACAGAAACTGAGAATTCCACACAATGATGCCATAAAATTCATACGAAGAACACTGAGACAAAAGTGGCAGGATACATGGGATAACTAAGTTAATAACAAGCTACGCCTAGTAAAGCCAGTTATAAAAGAATGGAAAACATGCAGCCATCAAGAATGCTTTATTGAAATAATCTTATGCCGCCTTCGTATCGGACTCACCCACCTGACTCATAACTTCATCCTAGCAATGAAAGACAAACCCATATGCGATCACTGCGGAGAGGTGGTCACCATAAACCACATCCTAATATCCTGTATAAAACTCGATCAACTTAGAAAAAAGCATTTCCCACAGTTCTATGACAACTACATTCCCCTACACTCTAGCTTACTCTTGGGAGAAAATTCACTGGTTAAAATGTCTTCTCTCGTTGATTTCTTAAAAGATGCCAACATCCTAAACCTACTCTAATGTATTAAAATAATCGCTTGCTTCCTTTCACCAAACAGATATGTAAACCCCGAGTTTGGCGCATGATGGCCTTAGCTACCTATGTGCCATAAAACACAACACATTTTTTAGCCTCTTCACTCCTCAGGGAATTTCAACTGAAATAATAAGGGAACCTGGAAAAGACAGGGATTTTGAAAATAGTGGTTTTTTAGACACCCAGATGACCTTAGTAGCTGTTACGGGACTCAAAGTTCCGTTCATACTAGCCCCTCACTTTGCACTCGGCCTCAATTTGGTTGTTTTTCGTTTTCCTTTCTTTGCCTCTTCCATTTCTTGGGTAGCTTATTTCTCTTTGCTGTTTTTATCACTGGTTTCTCCAGTACTGGCAACATCACAGGAAAGTGTTTCACAATGAATGAACTGCTGCTTCAGTTGGCAAAATTTCTAATAGGCTTCTTCCCGTGCAGTAGCTAAGTGCATCCACATGGCGCTTAAGCAAGTGATGTTTCTGACTTTTCAAATGGTGTAAAGTAAGGTGATGTTTCAACGGTCGCATGTGTATGCATTGAGGGATGTTAGTGCTGCAGGTTTTTCTGTAAGGCTCACTGTAATTACTCATAACCACTGTATACATGTGCTTGGGACCTATCTGACACTTTACAGCTTTCTTCACTCTTGCAAAGCATGGGTAGGGCAACAAAAAGCGACAAAAGTTGAACCCTTTATGACGTGGAGAGGGAGACTCGCTTTTTTTTTTTTTTAGTTAAAGCATGACTAAAGCGTTCGTGCGGCATCAGTATCACTGCCACCTAGTGTGTGACTCATTTCAAAGTGAGTGTGTGCCAATATAGATTTTCATGTCCACGTACATGTGTTAACAAATTGATGAACTGCCTTCATGGTCATACCAAGAAATTGCCTTTTTAGCCGTCTTCAAGGTACGAAAGTTAAACACTGGGCACTGTGGTGTTACCGCGAAGTACTTGTAGCATTTGAGCATGGGGGGAAATATGACATGGGCAATTGGCCTATACACATAGTGTATATTTTAAACTGTTCCAAGATATTCAGACTGATTATCATTTGTGGGCGAAGTTGAATGTGCGAAGCTAAAGAAGCACAAAATCATTGATTTTCTGGAGGGCATCTTTAATTTTTGTTTTTTTGGCATACAGGTATTATTCCACGTAGCTCTAACAAATTCATAGCAGGCATTGGCAAACAGTTTAATTTAGAAGGGTGCCAGTGTAAAGTCGAATGCACTGTTGTGCTTGGTGGTGCATTTTGCACACTGGAACATTGCAACAGGGTTGCCTTGTATACCATTGGGCAAGAGAGGAACTAACAAAGAAAAAAATCAGGTACAGAGTTTCTAAAGGCCGAGATGCCTGACACTACAGGGTGTGGATACGACAGTACTAGGTGTGCTTCCCTTTTGTTTTCAGTCATGTGGGAGGATTGTTAGAAGCGTGGCCTGTGCTGTCACTCAGCCTTCAGGCATTTACAAGGGCCTCTAGTCGAAGTGTGTGTGTGTGTGTATGTGTCCTTTCACCTGTGTGTTTGCTGGCACTTGTATATTTCTCTCGTTTATTTACTTGCTGTCACCCTTCCTGCCAACGGTTGAGTCTGTTGCGAGCATTGTTTTTGGCAGAATCATTGAAGCATGCTGACGACTTCATGGCCTCACCCCACTGTTCTCTCTGGTTTTTTTCCAGCTTTGGTTTCCTATCTGTGGTACTGTGGCTTTGTACTATGGGAGTGGCTATTGAGGGCAGTTTGGAGCTGCTAGCCTTTTGGATTTATTTTTATTTTAATTTTTATTTATTATTTTAAGTAGAGTAGTAGAATTTGAGGGAGGGTCAAGGACTACTGTGGCATGCAGCAAAATATTGACTAATGATTTGGAGAAGCAAACTGTTGCCATGGCTTTGGCTAGGAATGCACTTTCTTGCGTCAGGCTCCAGCTACATGTATTTGACACAGCTATGCAGCTGCACTTTGCTTTTGAAATCTTTTTTTACTTTCAGAGAAGCAGCTCATCAACTAGCTAGTGTAACTGATTCTTTTTTTAATTTAGTGTCACTTCAGCCAAACGGCATCAGGCTTTGCAATGGACTGCATATGCTGATTAAAGTAGGATGCAGAGACTGTAGCTGTTGCTAGTGCATCTGTAATGCCACGGAGGAGAATGACCTTTGATGTCCAGTTGTGTTATGCTTCATCAGATTGCACTGCATAGGGCTTCAAAGCAAATTCTTTACCACCGCATACGCAGTCCGACATCAGCAAGCGGTTGTCGCTACCGGCCGACCTGCGGCTTCCTGAGAGCTTCATCAACAAGCAGCAGCAGGTTCTCGACGGTCCCCTCAGCCGGTCGATTCGAAGGCAGTCTTTGGTAGGTTGTTTTTCAACGTTCCTTGCTTCTCTCTCTCTCTCTTTTTAACGGAACTGTGTTCTCGAGTTATGTGACAATTGCTTGAACTTCTTATAATTTGCTTCATCCTTTTGCATAAGGGTTTTCGAAATGAGTACTAAGGAATCCAGAATTCCCAGGGCTACTTTTGTGTGTTCCTAGGCACAAATGTGCCCCTCTCCTCTTCCTACTTCACTGTTCGCCTATCTTTATGCAAAAGCTCACCATATTGTATTTTTCTCAGCAGACTGCTTTGTTGCTGTGATCCTATTAATGATTCCCCTTTCTTGTGTGCATGTACAACAGATGGGAGAAATTGCTTAGGGTCGCTTAGTAATTGCTAAAAGCTGACAGGCTTCTAAAAAGGGAATCTTTGTGAAGTAAATAATGCAAATGCTGGCAATGCCTCTCAGCTTTTATTTGCAGACTGTTTAGCTGTGGAAGACTGCAGCAGAAAGGAATATCTGCATTTAGTCACTTGAGTTGTAAAGTCCGAGGTCCCTTTTTCCAAAAATGCTAGTGCGTCAAGAATACCAGAAATACTCTCGAGTGCCACATGTGAGACCCCGATTTCAGAACTGCTGGTGTCGCTGCCTTGCCAAAAGCGCAGGCAAGACTTCCTGTGTATGGCTGTGCCCCGATTGTATCACTGAAAACAGGTTCACAATGTAAAATCAGTCATACCTGCTAGCTAGTGGACACATACCTTCTTTATGGACACATACCTTCTTTAAGGGAACAAAACACTGACCAAAATATGTAATGGGACTGGGTGGAAATGAAAAAATCTTGCCTCGTATAGTGTAGGTAGAGTACTACAATATCCAGGAAACAAGGATTTATAATTTTAATTTGGCACTGAAAATGGCGTAAAAACGATTGAAGTTGCAACTATCATTGTAGTAACCCATGGGACAACATCTCGGGAAAATTCACTGGTTTGCGTGAAGTGTTATCTTTGCTTTGAAGAGTACCCGCCTTGTTTTATTATTTTGCACTCTCTCCATTGCGCCCTTCAGCAGAAACCACCCTCCTTTCACATCGCCTATGGCGTGCTTTTATGAAGCGCTGGTTTGGCCAACTAAAACTTCTGTCGATGAGGTGTATGTTTCTTTGCCAAACAGTCTTGGGTGTAGAAACTAAAATGGATGTTACCCTAACGTTGTCTAATTAGGTACTGTCTGGCAGTTGAGATTTATTAGTTTTTAGCACATCACTTTTGTCGACGTGCAATCATCATCGCGGTCATTACTCAAGGTTTCCAGCATCGGACTACATGAAAATGGGCGCATGCACTGAGCGCAAAATTTTCAGTAAAATTTTGCTACGGCGTTTCTGACAAACCATTACGGAAGCGGCCACTTGTGGCAGGAAGCATTACATTGTGCCCAAAAAAAAAAAAAGAATTCAACGTTTAAAGAGCAGTGTTCTTCCTTTAATTTGTTGCAGAGGCGGTTCTACCTGTCCTTCAATTTTTTTTTCATTTTTTGTGTTTTTAGTTGTGGTTCTGGGCAGCGTTTATTTATTTTAATTTGACCAGTTGCTAACAGGTGAGAGGTTTAGTATTTTACGCCTTGTATTCCCTCTTTGATCTTTTTTTTTTTTTCTTTTCTCGTGCCAGCCAATGAGGTACTAATGAACTTGCCTCATAGCCGTTAATATACAACTTATCAAGGAGACATTTGCAGCGAATATGTTGTCAATGGTGGCCGGTCATTGCATTGAAAAAGAAAAAAGAAATCAAAGAGCGCTGAAGAATCCGCATTGGAGTAATGCGAAAGCACAGATGCTGCTGTTGGTTGCTTCTGGTTGCTTAATTCACTTCTTGTTTACCCATTTTAGTCTTTGCTACTTTCAAATTGTGCACCAATCCCTTCCTATGCACTTTTTCGGCTCCACGTCCGGTTGCGTGACATCACATCCTCTATCACATTAATTCACTTCTTGTTTACCCGTTTAAGTCTTTGGTACTTTCAAATTGCGTGCCAATTCCTTCCTATGCCCTTTTTCAACTCTACTTCCGGTTGCGTGTCATCACATTAATTCACTTCTTGTTTACTCATTTTAGTCTTCGGTACTTTCAAATTGCGCACCAATCCCTTCCTATGCCTTTTTTTGGCTCTACTTCCGGTTGCGTGACATCACCCTAATTGACTGCCTTAATTAACTTACTTTAAAATTGCGCACTAATCCCTTCCTATGCCCATTTTTGGCTAGACCAGATTGAGTGACGTTGCCTTAATTGACTGATTTAATCAACTATTTTAGTATTTGTTACATTCAAATGTGGCACCAAGCCATTGGCTAATGAGGCCATTTTTGCCTTTACTTTTACATTTTATGCCTATAATTAATTACCTAATTAACTAATTGGCCTAATTATTTTTGGGCACAGCATTACGTCACCCTCTGTAAAGGACACCACTCATTTACCTCTACCACTTCTCAATTACTCACAACTGCTGCGGACACGATTTTGCCGATGCGGTCTGTGGACAGAAATTTGTTAACATAGCGAAGTAATGCTTTCACATTTAAAAAAAAAAACTTTGCTTTTCTCCTCCTTGCAGTCTGAAATCGGATTCGGAAAGATGGAGACCTACACAAAGCTGGACAAACTTGGGGAGGTGAGTGCGAGACGCTCTTTCTACTGTGGCACTTCACTTCTGCCATCTGCACTTTTGTCTCTTGCTCTGTGTGTCCCACGCATGACTCCTCTTATTTGTGGCTTCCAGGGGACCTACGCCATGGTGTTCAAGGGCAAGAGTCGGCTGACGGACAACCTGGTTGCCCTAAAGGAGATTCGGCTAGAACACGAGGAGGGAGCACCTTGCACTGCCATTAGAGAAGGTGTGTGCCCACTCCATGGGATGGCTTGTATATTTATTCACACATTTATGAAAGGAATGAACAAGAAACCAGCACTGTAGAGTTTCATCATTTCGGACTTGCTTCATTCAAACACCAAATTTATATGAACAGATGATTTGCAGACAAGCGTATTGAACAGCAAGCATAATTAAGAGGCTCCCTTTATTTCAAACTCCCCACGATTCAAGCATTTTATGGCTCTGTTCGAATTTGAATGATCAAGTCTTGCTTCTATTGAAAGTTTGGGGCTGACTGGTGTAAGTCTGGGGGATGGCTCTGGATGACGTGTTGAAGGAAAGTCTGTTTTTGAACTGCCATTGATGGCTCCTGCTTTTTTTTTTTTTTTTTTTCTAAGCCCCCAGAAATAAACTGATCTCTTCCTTCTCTCTTGGGGAGAGGAAGAGGTTTCATAATGAAGATCAAATCCAGAGACGCAGTGGAAAGCTCGCTGCCCTCCAGAAGCACCAGTCAGCTCTTCCCTCCACCGTCCAGAAGAATTCTATTGAGTGTGCGAAGTCTCAGCTTAGAACAAATGCGTTAGCGTAGTTATCAAGGGTAAACCCAAGGAAGTTGTAAACTGCGAGTGTCTAACCTTCCATTGCGACACATGGGCTATGAGGAACACTGCACAGCACCCTGCACAGCACATTTTTGCTTTTAGCATTTCACATCTATCAGAGTGCATTTACCATGACCAGGATGGAACTTGTGCCTTCCAGTTCAGTAGCTGATAAATCTCATCAGATGTCTGGTCATCTCATGATTTTACACTTTTTTTGTTGTTTTCTTCGCAGTGTCCCTTCTGAAGGACTTGAAGCACAACAACATAGTGACTCTACACGACATTGTTCATACAGAAAAATCTCTCACCCTTGTCTTCGAATACTTGGTGAGCACTACCACTCAGTTGCGTGTGATGAAGCCCACCTCACACATAACCTTGAAATAAATGTTTGAATTACGTTTAGTGGTTCTAATACAGTTGTTTTCTTTCTACACTATGCAGGAAAAAGACTTGAAGCAGTATATGGATGACTGTGGAAACTTCCTCTCAATGAATACTGTAAAAGTAAGTGTGTTCAATCAACTGTCGTTAAACTTTTATTAAACGTGGAGGGTACTTATTTGAGGCAAGTTTTTGTCGCACCTTTACATCAGCACTGTCTTTGACAAGCTGTAATGTCTGTTCCTTCTTTAGCTGTGTTTTCTTCTGTGCTTTTCAGTGTTTTCTAGTTTTCTGTTATTTTGCGCAAAAAACACGACACAAAAGAAACGAGGTAGACAGGACAAGCGCTTACTAACGAATTGTTAGTAAGCGCTTGTCCTGTCTACCTCGTTTCTTTTGTCGTGTTTTTTGCGCAAAATAACAGAATGCTTAGGCACCAACTAGCCTGCAAAAGCGTACTCGCAAGTTTTCTAGTTTGCTTCAAGTATAATTATTATAGAAATGGTTCTTTGACATGAGCTGATTCATATTTATAACATGTTTTAGTGACATGCTAGCATGCAAACATTTTATTTACTGTGGGCTGCAAGCTTTTCTGCATGTGGTGTTATCACTTCACTGTGACATTTCGTGGTCTGCTTTATGCTTCTTAGGTAAAACATGCTAAAGGCAGATTGATAAACGTCACAGTCATGCTCATAATTATGTGTGCTAACGGCACAAGCTTGACTCCATTTCCAGGTTATATTTCCTTCCAATGTGATAACAGCGCTATTTCAATGCATCCTATTTCCAGTACCTCTTAGTGTTAAAGATATGCCTAGTTAATGATGGTGACACCATGACTGTGAATTTGAGACCTGTGCTCATTTAGATTCCATGATTTTAATATGCTGTCTCCTTCCTGGGGCTTAAAATGAAATAAGATATTAGGGAAGGATTATCTGCCACTGCAAAATGAAGCTGGTGCAGCTCTATAGTATGCACAGACTTTTCTCATTCCTTCAGTGTGGATGCTTCAGGCTCAAGCTTTGGCAAAGTTATTAATTTGAAGTTCTCACTCTAGCCTTAGCGTGCCAAGTTGTTATGGTACTCATGGGGCACAGTAGTGGAATGTTTCAGATAATTTAGACCACTTCTGGGATTTTTAACACGATAGTATTAAAATGCCCTGTTCTGCAGCAAATCTGGTGTTGCGGGCATTGTGAGCTAAAATTACAGGGATGGTTCTGGCTGGTAGTAGTTGGCAGGTGAAATGGCCTATGGTCGGCGGGTGGTTCAACGTCGCAAGACAGCATGATGTGGCAGGAGTCTCCAACTCGAGTTTCTACGTTCGATGGCTGGGTGAGGCAGAAACCGAACCTTCCAGGACCCTAGAGCGATTACAATACTCTTAGGCCAGCGCCTGTGTCTTTGTCTCCCTTCCTTCGTGTTTCGTCCCGTTCCTTGCACTGTTTTATTTCATCATGCACACACATTCATACAGCTTGGTTAAGTGGGGCTTTATAGCTGTCTGCGTTGGATGGTCTTCACGACCTTATGTGAGTGAATAAGTGCAAGATAATTGCGGCGCAACTTAAATAATTAACAGATTAAGTAAGTAGTCGAGTGAATACACACGAACGAGGAGCTGCAGGCGGGAGCCATCAACAATATTGCATCATACCCTTAAAGGCAGAGCTTAAGTGCCTCCCAGTTTTTTTTAATAATTCTTCCCAAGATCTTTGCACTCCTTAGGATTTGGGAATCTGTGCTTGGCACCATAGCTGCTGAGCTATTGCAGTGTTCCTTATTTCGTGCCGTTTCATCTCATTTCATCTTGATTCATGTCATTTTGTGCCTCTGTGCTTTTGTGCTCGGCATTTGCTGCAAATGCTTATTTTATATTGTGGGTCAACAATGGCTCATGCTTTTTCCCCACTCCTGGCATTAGGGTGTGCTGTTGGATGCATATGGGTGGCGCACTCACCTTCTCTCGTTATTGCCTGTGCGCAGTGCTTCCTGTTCCAGCTACTGCGTGGGTTGGCGTACTGCCACGGGCGGCGCATTCTGCACCGGGACCTCAAACCGCAGAACCTGCTCATTAATGAGCGTGGGGAGCTCAAGCTGGCCGACTTTGGGCTTGCCCGCGCCAAGTCGGTGCCCATCAAGACCTTCTCTAACGAGGTGGTTACCCTGTGGTACCGGCCACCTGATGTGCTCCTTGGCTCCACCGACTACTCCACTTCCATCGACATGTGGTGCGTCCACCTTTTTCACTGGCCTCGTCCTCTTAACATGGATGGGGAGGGGGTGAAAGAAGCGCTTAGCACATGACCCATTATTAGGGTCATGTGCTCTAAAGGCTCTTGCTAAAGGTCACCTTCACCCGATAAGACATCATTTCAGGAGTTGTACAGCATGGCCCAAAGGCCGCTTCGGTTAGTGCGCTTTTGGAAGGGAATATCAGAGCACTCAACGCGAAGTAGAAACCAAAACTCTTTTCGTGCCAAAACTGGACTCATCTTGAAAAATCTTGTATAGTTGCTTGATTTGCTGTTAATAACAGAAGGAAAACGTCAAATCATTTTTATCTTCATGTGCCAGCACAAGCGGCATCTTCATTAGAGTTTTGTGATTGTATATTCAGTTAGACGTCAATAATAGCTGTTATTAACAGCACTGTGAATAGGGCCAGATATCAGTAAACGAGTATGCCTGTGTGAGTATTTGTTTCTTGGTTTGAAGCAAATTGAAGTTTGTGAGTTCTTGGAAACATTACAAAGCAAAAATTTCGAAGACTTTTGGCATGCATACGCACGCGCACACATAGGGGCGTCTTTTTCTAACGCAAGCAAGGCCATTACTTGAAAGAAAGTACATAAGAGCGCATTGAACTTTTGTCGCGGTTGTTGAAGCTGTGTTGGATATCCGGGGAAAAAAAAAAAAAAAAAAAAGCCATCGCCACGTGTGCACTTTGCACCATAGCCTAGGGAAGTGTCCATGGAGTGTGAGCTTTGGCTGCATGCACCATGGTGTCACCTGGTCTGTGCCAAAACCCCACGAACGAAGCACTGCATAAAATGTTATTCACGTCAAATACTTCGAGTTTTCCAATGCTGGACATTAGAGTCAAATTGAATACCAGTTTCTTCACTATTTGATTTCTCGAATATTCGCACAGGCCTGGCCTTAAGTAGCTAAATCGGCTGCTGTACCTGTGTATCTGATAGAGCTTTTATCACAGTTTGCACGTCTTGAGGTGAATTAGCTTCGTACTTGGTAAGAAAATATGCTTTTCCAAATGCAGAGCATCTGCTGCTAATGGGGAATGGCCATGAAACGCTCAGTGCCCTGAGGAAGATTCAAATTAAGATAGATTTCCAGTGCGGAAGCTTTTCACGAAATTTCTGCCCTGCAGGGGTGTCGGCTGCATCTTCTATGAGATGGCGAGCGGGCGGCCGCTCTTCCCGGGCTCAACAGTGGAAGACGAACTGCACCTCATCTTTCGCACTCTGGGCACCCCTACGGAAGCCACCTGGCCGGGCATCGAGTCTCGAACCGAGTTCTTGGGCTACCGGTTTCCTCGCTACACGCCTGAGAACTTAGGCTCCAAGGTGCCACGCATCGGTGCCCCCGGGGTGGCTCTGCTGCTCGAGTTCCTCAAGGTGCGTGCTTCTGGCGACCCATGGTTTCGCCAGACCCCAGTTCTTTTCATTCATTCTTGTTCATTCATTCTTGTGTATTCGTTCCTGGTGAACTCCATGCAGATAGCTGATAAGCTAGGGATAATGCGAACAAGTTTATCCAGTTTTGTCTCTAGTGAAATTGAGTCGCTCGGTCGTTTAATGGTTCCGTTGACATTGCTTTGGCAATCAAGGACATACCTATTGCTGAGGAATTTGGATAAACATTTCTCATCGCTTAGTTCACGCTCCTAACATTTTGGTGACTTCAAGAGAATCGGGAATCTGTGATAAACGGTTTGTGTGAATGGGAATGTGTCTTAACCTTGTAGATCTGCCTACAAAAGGCACTTTACATAGTTGGAGTTTGCTTGTAAAAAGAATGTGCGGTGGTGATAGCTTTATTTCAGGTTGCGGCATTTTCTACCTTATAGAAGCTTTTTACAGAGAAAGTGACCCTCCTTGTTTTTGTAGCACAACATAGGCCTACTTTACCTTGCCCTGAATGTAGCTTTGTTTTACTGTATGGCTTATATGCTTGTCCTGACCAAGTTTATCGTTCTGTAGCAGCATTTCTTTTTTTTTTCATGCCTGTGGTGTACTGCCACTGATCAATCAATGTTTACTTTTGTGTAAAGCTAGTATTAATTACCTGAGCTTTCAGTTTCATTCTCGAGTGCAGTTGCTGCGCACAATCGAAACAGGGGCGATATGTGTGCCTTATTCATTGTTCAGTTCTGTCTGTTGATGTACCATTTATTAGAATGTGCTTCCAAAAGTCATTTAGGTACTGTAAACATTGGAGGGAGAAATGGAAGGATCGGCCCTGAAGTTTCAGCTTGTTGCACTATATATAGTTCATGCTTTAGTGTTGAAACCATTGCGATTAGGATCTTTTTGATTGATTTTCTGAATGCAGATGCTGGGAAAAAAAGTATTTCTAAATATGTGAACAGCCTCAAAATCGGAGGAGATGCATGGAATAACACGATCTGTCGGGCTAGTTGGTAACGATCCATATGTATCAGCAGCGCGAACACAATCAGAGGAAAAGAAGAATAAGAATGACAGAGCGCTGAACTTGCAACTTTATTAGAGGAAACTGAAACCCGCACTTATATGCACACCGAGAAAACGCCCACCAGGGGGAATTATCACGGCGACGTGACCGTCAGGGCGCACGAGTGAACTGATAAAAAACACACGTGTCCGGGACATCAAAAGATTACACGAGGAGCATCATGAGCATCAGCGCTCTGTCATTCTTATTCTTCTTTTCCTCTGATTGTGTTCGCGCTGCTGATACATATGAGATGCATGGGTGGTGCTCGTGTCATTTCAGGCTGCCAGCACCTTTGTTAGGAAAAGCTTTTTATTTATTTTTTTTTGCTTGTTCTAACGTGCGAGTCATTCTGCTGACAATAAGGTGTCAAAGGCGAGTTCCTAACTCCCCTTTCTTCCTTCTCCTCCTCTAGTTTGAACCAAAGATGAGGATCTCTGCAGCGGAGGCCATGAGGCATTCTTATTTCGACAGCTTGGGGCCAAACATCCACAAACTTCCAGACAGTAAGTTGATGCTCGCCATGTTATGACCCTTATCATTGCTTCTCAGCTCGTCCTGATATGCTGGCTGCATTGCTTTGCTCTAGTTTACCAGGCTTTGTGCACGTGTGGAGGTTCATGTTGTGAAACAGATATGCTTGCCAGTCAAAGTGAAATGGATGCCTAGTGCCCTGTAATAACTGCTGATAGCTGTAATAACTAATAAGCATGAAACACTGTCACATCTGGTACTTTTTTGTGTGTGTTTAGAGGAATTAATAGAGTAATCATGGCAATTGAAGCAATAGTAGTATTAATAGTAATAGGAAAACATGCATTTACCAAGATTATACCGGAATTTAAGTAACTCTCATATTAAATATATTACACTCCAGTCCAGTCTAGGCCACCTTTAGTGCCCTGCCTTTTGCTATGAGGCAACCATCAGGCGTTGTACTGTTGCTTGAATTAAGGGGTTTTGACATCTTTTAATTAGGTGCAAATACATTAGAACCTTGTTAATGATATGTCTGTCATACTGTGAAAGCTGTTTGTATATATGCAGATTTGATAAACACAAGTTTAAGACATGGCTTTGTAAGCACATCGCTTCTCTTTGTGCACAGCACAGTAATTGTAGATGCCGAACTTCGTAATTTTGTTGTTTCAAGGTACCCACGGTTGTGCTTCATGATAGTGTGTCAAATTATGTTGAGTCGACTGTTATGATAGGTTGCCACAAAGAGCACTCTAGAGTCATCAAAAGGCTGTATACAGCAAAGCTTGATTAAGAGAGTTGTAGCATGTCATTACCGTGTTTAAGTTACCATTTACCGGCTAGGATGGCGACATGTGTGCATGCACAGTCATTACCCTGGCACAAGCACTTTAGGGGGTCTTTTTTTGTAACGTTTCGGATAGTCTGCCTACCAAAATGGTGGTGCGCTTCATGCCCACTTTGGACCACACGCAGCATCGCCGCCACATTATTTGATGCGATATACCACTCTGAAGCAGGGGATTTAAGTGCAAAAGCTTGCGAAGTGCTTGCGCTAGGCCTAGCCAGTTTCGCATTGAAGAGGCAGTGGACGGTGCTTCGGAACGGGCCAATGCTGTAATAACGGTTAGAGTTTAATCAGCGCTACACTGGAAAACCCTTCTAATAATAAAATGAAGATAAGCTTGATTTTCCCGACGCCTTCAAAAGCAGAGTTAGCAATGCCAGACAATCGCACCGGGCAGCAGCAGCTATGTGGCTTCGTGAAAAAATTCGCTTGTCGCAGTTATCGCTCGTAACAGCACCTCATTATTGGCCAACCATCTTCACGGTTCACTCGTTATTGACAGTCCTGTATTCAAGGACTTGTTATTTACACGAAGATACAATGCTAAAGCATTTTTCCGACAACGGCAGCCAGCACAGGCCGTCCTGACTCGCAGTGCTAGCGGCAGCATGTTCACGGCACGGAAAGAGCCATCTACTTCACTATGACGTCGATGCTCTTCGCACTTACATTGGTTGCCTCCATCCTCCAGTGCGTTAGCTGCACACATCCCGCCATTCTGTTGGATGCAGGTGGCAAGCTGCAATCGGCTGTTGGGACGCCATTCGCAACGGTGCACTGCAGCTTGTTGGCAATTGCACTCATTTTTTGCACCTGTCCCGGCATTAAATGGCTGCATTTACTCTCATTTTGCATACTTTCATTACACTTCCAAGTATAAACAACCACTCGACCAGTTTCTTTAGATACAGTCGAGCCCACTTATAACAATACTCAAGTGCCAAGAAAATGTCATTGTTATAACCAACAATTTTTATAACCGGGTTTGCCAAAAAATGCAGTCAACATAAGGTTCAAAAATTTTAATCAAGCAGAAAAAAAGTTGTCCACTACTTAACAAAAAAAGCATAGTCCGTGAGCGCTTGCTTCACAGAACGCTTATTAACATTGCTATCGAGAGCATCTAATTGTTCGACATGCTCAAGTGGAAGGCCCCTTGAAAAAACGAAGTCCCGGAGGGAATAAATCATATGCAGGGCCTCCTGTGAGGACACCACTTGGAGAAGCTGATCTCCAGTGTCGTCGTCGTCATCGCTGTCGTTACCCGCCGCTCGCACATTTTCCACGATTGCCTCGTCAGTGAGGATTTCGGACGTTTCCACATCATCATCTGCATGCAGAAACTCATCCAGTCCCGATGCATCATTGCTGAGCGCAGACCACAGTTCTGGCATCCCTTCATTGGTCGGAGCTACGCAAGCATCAGCCGCGGCAGTCGTGCGATCCCGAACGAAGCCTGCTTCCCTGAAACAATTCTGCACCGTCGAAGCATTGAGTTCTGACCATGCACCGAAGATGAACTGAACTGCCATCAGTAGGCTAATCTTAAAATCAGGCTGCTCATCACTTCTCCGCGCAGCCATGTCCATGGCAAGCACTAACCTGTTCAGGACGCGGCGGCGGTACAGGGCCTTAAAATTAGCGATAATGCCGTCATCCATAGGCTGCAAACCTGAAGTGGTGTTCGGCGGAAGGAAGAAGATTTCCACGCTGGAAAGCTCTGGCATGGAATGATGCGCACTGCAATTATCCAATACCAATGCAACCTTCCTCTTTTGGCGTTCGATGCGGTCATTGAATTCCACGAGCCACTCATGAAAAAGCGCTCGTGTCATCCACGCCTTACCATTGTGGCGGTAGCTGCTACGTACGGGGATTCTGGCGGCACCTCGAAAGCTGCGGGGATTCCTGGATTTTCCGATGACAAATGCTGGACATTTATCGTTTCCGTCCATACTTGTGCACAGAAATACGGTCACACGCACCTTACTGTTCTTTCCACCCTTGCATGGATCTCCTCGAAGCGCATGGGTTTTCGCGGGAAGCATTTGAAAAAAAAGTCCAGTTTCATCACCGTTGTAGATATCGCTGTCGGCGTACTTCTCGAAGATACGTGGCAGGGTTTCTTCATCTCAACGGTGTCTCGCTTCCACGTCGAGTGAAGCTCCCTCGCCGGTGACTGCTTTATATACAATCCCGTGCCTATCCTTAAAGCGTTGCAGCCAACCATTTCCTGGACGAAAGTCCTTCTCGTGAAGAACAAAGGCAAAATGACTCGCCTTCGCCGTTGGGATCGGCCCACTAATGGGCAGGTTCTGTGCACGGGCGCTAAGAAACCATTGGAAAAGGCTTCCTCCACTTCCTTGTAGGCGCCCTGCCGGACCCTTTTCCGTTCGTTGTTCTTCGAACCAGAGCATTCTTCTTGAAGCAGCTTATCTGCGGAGCGGATGATTGTAGAAACTGTCGGTTGAGGCAGTCCGGACTTCAGCACCAGGGCCGACACCTTCTGTCCATTCTTGTGGTCCTCAACTATGTTTGTCTCCAATGAAATCGCTGTACGTTTTCTTTTTGCTGGCAATAGCGCCGTGCAGTCCGGTGAAGGGCGTACGGCAGACGGATCTGCCATTGTACGACGAGAAAGCAAAATGCCACAGGCGTTGCACACACACCACGTGCACCCCACACGTATAAGCACTACGACGCCCGCCCGCACACAGCCGCCGCTATCGCCACACAGAGAGTCGGTCGGGACGGCGGCGGGGACGCGACCATGTGACGGAGCGCGGAGGGGGGGGGCAAGGGTAGAGAAACTGAGTGCTCTCCTCTCTTCCTATCGTGGGCGCAGTCCACTCGTCTCGAGGGGTGGAAGGGTGACATGCGGAGCGAAATGCGCTCGCTTTGCGCGATTGCGGACACTCGCGTTTTCGTCGGAATCACGCGTATTTTATTTTGAAGCTGGGTCACAGTAGCCGGTTTTAATCGTTATAACTGTTAGTGCGGCAACCCATCATTGTAGTAAATGGATTTTTTTACTATTGGATACATAGTAAATTTGACGGTGACATGGCTGTTCATTGTTATAGCCGATATATTGTAATAACCGGTATCGTTATAAGTGGGCTCGACTGTAATTGATGATTTTCAACCTGTTAAGGCAGTTCGAGTTTTTGTCAGTTTGGACATTGCACTGTATTTTCATACATTTTGCCCTTGAGAAAAAAAAAAGAGGCTGGTAATGCACTCACGATTAGTAATAATTTTAAAAAATAAAAATGTTTGTCCAAGCATATTTGAAGCGCTTTGACTTACTCTCACTAGATGGCGCCACTGGCCCTAAACGACTCGGTTGCAGGGCAGGTCAAAAGTCTCACATGCGCACTGTTTACAGAATTCTTAGTTGCACAGTCACTTCACTTTGCTTCGAATTCACACGCATTATATTGACGGGCATGCATTCAGCATCTTTCTGCATAGAATATATTTTTTTAATAGTGGCATCAGCAATCATCGTCACTTTTTTGGCGAAACTGCTGACGGGAGCTAGGCAAGGGGAAAACGGTATGCTAAAACACGTTCTGTGCTTTGCAGTGTTAACTGCAAAGTTTGCCATACATAACACTGTAAACTGTAACATAAACATGGTAACAATATGCTCTGTCTATTACTGCCAGTTCAGTTTGCAACAGTTCGTCATGCTGGGCTCAACATCTGCATCTCGTTCTCACTTATTGGCCACGCTTCCTTTCGAGCTCGCTGCCATGGACAGCAGTGCTGCATTTTTGACCACATTTATTCCTAACTTGTCAGCTGTAAGGGAGGGAGAAAAGGTATTGTGAGCATGAGCACAGCTTACTGCAGAGAGCAGTGAAGGAGACAAAGCCCAGAGGAGCATATGGTTTGCACACTGCAAACAAAAATTGTACTTAGGTTGGCAACTCAACCTCGGCAGCTTCAACTAAATTGAATAAATACCTGATCAGATGTTCAGTTGCTGCTTAAATTGTTTTAATTGATTTTTACATTTTTGAGACCACAGCAGCTTTACAAACGTAACTGGGATTGTGAATATACTGATTTTGAGTTTTAATAAGGTTTTACTCTTATAGCAACTGGCTTCAGCTGAATGTGACTAGCTTGGGTTTGCACCATAGTCTTCTTGCACTTGGCCTTGCTGAAATGGCTTCGTTCTGCTAGAGCACAAATGTGGACATTGGGCTTGGAAATTACAATTTCAACTGCTGCCTCTGCCTACCCTGACTTTTGGGACATTCCAGCCCTATTGCATATTGGTGCCAATAATGGCTGCCAGTGTATTGATAAGATTGGCCTTTCATCTCATTACAGCTGCTTCAATCTTCACAATACCCGGTGTACAGCTGAGTCGGACAGCAAGTTAGTACCAGTACTTTAAAAAATAGGTGCGTGCATTTTTTTTTCCCTCTTACCTTTTTGCGCTGCATTTTTGTTCTATCAGCATTTTATGGTTGATGTAGAAAATTGTATAAGCATTCGGGGATACACAAAGCAGATGGAACTGTATTAAAAGTGTAACCAGAGCACAAGTATAAGCAGCATACCTGATAGTCAACGCTAGACAGCAATGCATGAATTTAAAACTTTTTAACAGCCGCATGTCTGTGAGTAGTTTGTGTTAACCAACTGTGTGCATTTGTAGAAGCATCCATCCATATGTTTTTACACATTATGTTTTCTTTTGGTACGTATTCTTCACGTAATTTTTTTTTCATATCCCCTCGAGTGAAATGTCATGTTTGAACTAATACTATTGGATAGAGGGTTTTCACTTCCAAAATGTGATGTTAAATGGAAAAAAAACTATCAGCAGAACTTGAAGCAGTTGAGCATAGCGTGTGCCCCAGCTGCTGGAGGATTTGGTTTCTTTGTGACTAACGTGGCGTGTAAGCTTTTTCACACTAGCCGTGCATGATTGTTGCTTAACGATCCTGCTGCTCCAATGCTTTGGCGCATTCATTAAGCTTGCTTTGTTTGCCCTTCTTTGCAGGTCTTTGGAACGACCGCAGCACACCGTGTGCGTGACCGGGGGCTGCTGTGGTTCAACCGACCTCCGTTCACCTGCATACATACACACACACACACAAGAACCTTTTTATCTTTGCGTTGCCCCCACTCATCCGTCTGCGGCACCCAAGGACGATTTGGGTCGGCTCCTAGTCATGCCCGGCCACGGCTTCTCACCATCGTTCCTGATGTCACCGACCGACACATTGCCAACTCTCCCCTGCATGCTCGAGCACTGCTCCTGACCCTTATTCTTTTCTATCTCCTCCGTCTTTCTTAGTTCTTTCCCTTTTTTTTTTCCTTTCTTTTTACTAAACCAGCATCCACTGAAAACACAAATGACTGCTTCAGCTGCATTTCCCCTGTGTTCTGCAGACTGTTTAGCGTCATAACATTTTTATTTACACTGCTTTTTAGCGCTGACATTCCTGTTTGGAATGAAATGGAAGAGTTGACTCGTGTGGCTGCATTTTTGCCTCAGCTGCCAGGCTTCTTGTTCATTTTCAAGAATATCACTGTATAAATGGTGAACAACTGGGATTGAGACAACAAATAAATTGCAGTGTGCAAGTGGTGAGGCTTCAGTGTGAGCAAGTCTGAAAGAATGGCTTTGAATAGCTCTAAATACATTGCACTACGCGTCAAACTTCAGTACGAAAATTGTATATGGAGTCTTATTGTAACGAAAATGGAGTGCTTTCCCAAGGTGCCCTCTTGTTTAGCAAGCATGGCTTCAACCCTAGCAACCAGTAATAATGCATGAAATTGGTTTATGAGCAGCAAAGAAGATAGTGTACATCAAAGTAAGAGCTCTAGTAAAGCGTTAATATTTTTTGCAGTTGATGTGCAGATTTCATTTTCAATATAGTTTTCCGAAATTGCCTTGTCGACCTGTACCATATGCTGTCATTTTTGGCTGGCATCATGTAAGACAAGCACGCCGGAATTTTGCAAATTATTTAGCAGCTGATCCCATGCTGGATTAGTGGACAGTCATCAGTAGCTCCTAGATTTTTTAGACTTGAATATTATGACTTGTTAGAATATGATTAGAATTTGGAGCTAGAAGACTACCCCTGATTCTAATAATGTCTCAAGTGCCCACCAACAGAAGATTGCTTTGCTGTCTCTTATCTTGGGCCATTTTGTTCAAAAGAAGCTGTAAAATTTAAATGGCCTGTGCACTTGTCTTCTCTCCTCGGTTCTTTGTGCTTTACATTGTGGATTTTGCTTCTCTAATTTTTGATCTCCTTATTTTCTGTGATCTCCTTGCTTCAGTTCTGGCTTCATCTTAGATCCTCATGCACAGGCTAGTCTCGGCTTGATTTTTCTGAATGCAAGACAAATAAAATGGTGTGCTTGGTTAGACACCTTGAGAAAACTGTGGTGTCAACACTTGTTCCGAATAGAATGCAGCGTGTTGCATTCACTGCAGCAGAGTGATTTGCTTGTAGCATCTCGATTGCCCAGGTATAAGCGACTGTCTTACACTGGTATGAAGCTTGTGTTGTTAGCGAGAGGGATAGGGACCCAGTGCATTTTGTGATGCATAGCCATGGAGGCACTAAGAAAATAAATTGCAGCAAGGCTTTTCTTTTTGTGAACGCTGTACTTGTGAAGCATGAGTGGTGTACATTTCAAATTGTCAATTAGTCGATCAACAGCACTGCTTGCCATTGTAATGGTCAAACAGGCTCCAGAGCAGGAAATGCATATGCTCTTTGTGTGTGTATTTTTACTATTTTTTGGGTGGAGATGCAGCAAATATTGCTGTGGCTCTTGCAGTGACATCATGGGTGATCTGAATTTCGTCCTCAACTAAAAGCCGGCCATTTCGTTAGTTAAGCAAAGTTTACTGTATAGAAAATGACTTATCAATTAGGAAAGCCTCGTTTTGTGTGCGCTTAAACTGACAAGCATCTCTTTAGGAAATGCACATGGAGGCAGACACGGTTTAGAGTAAGTTTACGTGTGGTACTGTATTAGCCAGCTGCATTATATATCCTGTTTAGCCAGTTAATGATGCTCAACAAAAGCGGCCCCTTCCCCCACCCTGCTTAACTACAGGAGCGAGGTGGTGCATCTGCACTCAATCAAAGTACACGACAGTGCACCGAATGCTGTAAATGTCCAGTTGTCCAGTTATTTCGGTGCTGACCAGTCAAGTCCATCCATCCAACAACTACGTACGTGTTACAGTGAGCTCATAACCTCTCTTCCACATCTCCCTTCCAGTTCCTTTTTTTTTTTTTTTTTTTTTTTCACCTGAGCGTTTTGGACTTGTCCCCATAAAGTTGTAGTTACCAACTAGTGTTTCAAACATCTTGCTCCAGTTGGGAGACTGATTGTACTTACAGTGGACTAACCAGATGACTAGCGGCTTCATATCCACATTTCACATAAGCCTCCTACCACCTTTTTGGAGCCAGATGCTGCGACACAGCTTGCTTCTTGAACTGGCCTGGTTTGTGGTTGGCAGCGATGCTAGCATTGCTGTCTCCATCTGATCGTTGGAAAAAAAAAAAAAATGTATTGCACATCGCAGACTTAAACGCACGAGTATCCGAACCTGTTGCGCACTTAATCCGATGTGTGTTGAGATCGGTGTGCATGTGAAAGGGGCTTGGTGGTGTACTAGTTCCCGGTGGAAAATGAGTACTGAACACTCTAGGTTTGCAGCAGCATCAACTGCACCCGCCACTGAGCTTCGTTTGCCTAAAAGGTCTGCAAGCCTCTTTGCCTCGGTGTGTGCATATGTGTGTGTGTTCGTGCTTCGGTGTACTATACTTCAGAAGACCTTACTCCTCTTCTGATGAGAGGACATCGTGTTTGGTCTCAAAACCAATGGCAGCTGCTTGGCTGGCCACTTTTTGCTGAGAGTGTAGCGTATGGCTTGTCCTCGCCACGAAACCTTGTCGTGGGCTAGTGTGATATCTCAAAGGACCCGTACCTGGCCTGTTTCTATGACGATTGCTCACTGATTTTCAAAGCTCGACTGAGAAGGGGAAGGAGACAAAGCTTGCACATGACTTTGTGCTGCACGCGTGCCATAGGCAGGATTGAAGTTTCTCAATGGGTGGTGCCAGAACCATTGTTTTGCCATGGAAGGGAACGGTGTTTGTCAAAGCTCTCTGAGGCATTCATTCCACAAGACTACTCTGTTCCCAAGCTCACACCTCATGCGTGGTCAAAATGTCTTTGGAATAGCTATCTCTCGTTTTTTTTTTAGTAGTGATTTTGTTGCTTTTTTTTGTGTGTGCACGCCTTTGGAGTGCTGCTTGAAGGTGAGGAAGCAATGTGGGGCTGATGTTATCAGAAGCCACCATTGTGTGTACAAGAACACCTCTACTGCATCTCAAACTTGTTGTCAAGCTGTTGTAAATAAAACTGTACATAAACATGCAGTAGCAACATAGACAAATAAAAACTTTGATCCAGACATGTTGGGTGGTTTGTTTGTGCATGGTTCATTGACTTTTCTCTGGGGTGTCACCGTGCAGGGTATGTCGTTTTGTCTTGCACATCATGCAACAAGCTCTTAGTTAAAGTAGAAACACTGAAAGTTTAGATGCATTCCTACTTAGAAATAATGTGCTAGTCAGTGTACGAGTCTCTTGTAATTCACTTATGCCAGCTGAATCTCTTTCTTTTCTATGTAACCAGCTCGACTCGAAGCTGCAAACAGTGGCTATGACATCACAGAAAAGTTGAGGTTGAGTCATGCAAAAAAAAACTTAATCCGTGCTTGTTCACTTTTTTTGTGATCCCAGCTCTTGGGCAGGCATGCACAAGAATTGGTGCTAATTAAAAATAACAAAGCAACAACTATAATTGAAGCAGCAGACTTCAGAACACTGGAAAGCCCTCGGTTGGGAATAGCAGGCCTCTGCTATTTGGCTGAGAATGTTCAGTTGGAAAGCCTCATCAGCAACTTTACAGCCGGCTTGGCAGAGTAGAAAACTAGCTAGGGAGGTAGGTAAGCTGCGCTGCTCGCATGGAGGAAGGAAAGCAATCTTTTTTTCATCCTTCATGGCTGCTAGTTTTTTGGCCCAGTCGCAGAAAGGTTCCCTTGGAAGTTGAAACTGTTAGAACCAACAGCTAGAAGTCGGGAACTACGAAAACAAACTAGCTAACTCCCCCTTGGAAGTTAAAAAAAAAAAGAATGTACATATATGGCAAAAATTGGACACCTCCGATCATACTAGAGTCACTAAAATTGCAAATAGATACTTGAAGGCACGGTGCTTGATGGCTGCTCTGCTGACTAAGCAGACTAAGTACCAAAATAAAATGTCAATGTTAGTAACGCAGCTGCATTTTAACAATAGGTGGTGTCCAAGTTTTGGCGGACATTGCGTCACGGCCAGGCTTTGTCGCTTGAATCCTTGAATTTTGACTTTTGGGTCATTTTTGTGGTTTGGTTTCTGCTGGCATTGCATGCAGGCGGGCGGATGTGACCTTTATTCTCTTCGTATTTGCGCTCAATTTGCTGGGAATGTGGTACTGTGCTCGGCTTCCAACTACGCCAACTCAAATAGAACGCGATACAAGATGTTCCCAGTGCCGTCGAGTTGCGAATACGGCGAATACAGTTGGCCGTGGCGGTCCGCTGGCTGACCGTCGACGGCGAGTTGCACGGAAGCTTTATTTCGAGTATTTTGTCAATGGTGAAGTAGGTTGTTTTCTCTCGTTCAGGAGCACCAAGTTATAGCTCGGGCGACTTCGGCTCTGCGCTACAGCTGTTTTCGCGTGATGACGGTAGCAGCGATCGGTCGTTCCACATGCTCAAAAGGTTCGCAAATTGTGTTGTTTAGCCTGCGTCAGTACAGCGTTATATGATATTATAAGTACTGAGCAATTTTCTCCCCGGCCATTTTTGCTAAATGCAAGTTTCTACAACCACGCCCAGTGCAACCAGCTGTCGATGGTTGGTCTCGTTGCTAGACCAGGCCAGCGTGTCACCGAGCAAGATGGATAGTTTCCTGCTTGTGCAGACCTACTACATAGTGCTGTGGTGTTTATTCTTGTCCTGTGTGGAAATAGAGATAGTTAAAGACTGTTTCAGGGATAAAAATTAACAGTATTTTGATATGCTCTGGATCAGAGTCATAAAAATCTTCACTTCAGGAACATTGTCTAGCTATTTTTCATATTTCATTGTATGGCACATAGAAAAGCTGACAGCCGAGATACATGGTATAAAGCCAAATTTTGCTGTTCAGCAAAGCAGTTTTATAATTGCCTATGTGCTGCTAAACGTGCATGTGAAAACTAACTTGTACGTGATGCAATGCAGGGTGCTGCATACGTGAAGTTTATGTGTTATTTTCATTTGCTGTGTGGCCTTCAGATGGAAAATAAGGCCAAGGTCATTGGCTATCTCAAGAAGTGCAAAATTCTGCAAGGTAGGCAGGGGCTGGCCTAGCAAGCAGCTTTTATGTCGGTAGGGATAATTAAGAAGTATGAATCTTGAAGATTTCTGTGCTCTGTGCTATGCATTTTCTTACAGATTGCTGTTACTTACCCACAGGTCTATTGAAGCTCCTTTCTGCAACCTGTGCTAGGCATTTTGTCACAGTTTACTATTCCTTACTCTGCATGAGCCTTGCTATGGAGGTCGATCAATCACATATGTGCTGCAAAAGTTCTGGAGAAAGTAATAGGAGGTGTGATTGCAGTACGAGAACTGTTTCCCATTTCCAAGAATCTTTGCTCTTTCATGGCTGTATAATAGAGACTAGTCACTTTTATCTTTGGCTATTTTCTTGTGCCTGACTGTTTCTCTTGGTGCTCTTAGCAAAGCTGTGCTAAGCGTTGATACCTTGCTATCAATTGATGTTTTCATTATGAAGAACCAGACTTTATGCCTGGTTTTTCGTACTTGACTCCTTTACCTTGAACACATTGCATATAGTGCAGAAGTTACACATTCCCACATTTTAGTATGTATGCATTAATAGCCTATGTGCCTGCTGGAAACATCTGAATGTACACAATCTAGCTTTTCTGTCAGACTCTAGCACAAAGTACACAACAGCACAATAGCTACAGGCTCTTCCCAACTTTTATTGGAAGAAATAATGGTTTTGCATTCTGATTCTAAAGTTTCAAGAGATGCCAATAAAACAAAGCTTTTGTTTGACTACTTCCCTATTTTGGCCGACAAAATGCAGCAATCAGTATTGGGGAATCAAGCATGGGAATTTCAAGCATGGAGAGCTTCCACGATTGTATGTGAATGGCATAAAATGTCCCACGCGCTATGCTTGGTTAATTTTGTTTGAGTGGGGTTTTCTCGCATGTGCACTGCAGCCTCGGCTAATGGACATATGTCTCTCTGACTGCCGGAATAGCAGCCGACCCAGGCCCTCAACAAACATTAGTAGAGGTTTTTGGCCGTGCAGTCTTGGCTACATACAGTTTGGGATATGATGCATGCAAAAGGAATACAGCAGTGCTAAAAATGCAACTCATACATATCATGCAGTTGCATTTTAATAATTCAACTCGAGCAAAAATCAAATGCTTGAGAGATTTTTATTTCGTGATCCTTCTAATGTTTTCATTGACTGACAGTACGATGTTTACCATGATACAGTTCTTTGGCATTCTACCTCCTACAGTTTTCAGAAGGGGAAAAAAAAAAAAAAAAAAAAAAAAGCGCATATGTAAACAAACTCAGTTGAGCTGTCAAGAGCATGTAGCTTATAATAGCTAAGATTGTGTACACTTCTAAGGTTTCGAAGCACTGGTAAGTAATTCTAGATCTTCTGGAGAAATAGCACAACATACTGTTAAAATCGCATATCGCAATTTGAGCTGAGCAACTAAAACGCGGTGTACCAGCCGTGCTGGCAGATAGCTACAGTACACCGCAATACAAGAAACCCTAGCTGCTCTGACTATCTCGGGCAGTGCAGCATAAACCGCTGAAACTTTGTAAAGGCTGCAAAAAAAGTGCACAATGTCCGCGTGGTATTTGCATGCTTTCCGCTCTAGCCGTCGCAGCTACAACTTGCGCGACAGTCAGTTCCTAAACTGCGGCTGCCGGCAGTCTAATTAACCGGCTTCTACTAGCTCAATACCTCTAAAAAATGCTTATTCTCGTATATTTTAGAGATATATGTAGCGACTGCATGGTAACATCAACGAAAAACGAACTTTGACCAAATGAATGATTCATGCAAACTTCAATGCGAACAGACTACACACGTCGTAATGGTTGCACTTGCAGCGATTTTTCACCCGTTTTATTCAAATACGAAATGGTAAATAGGGTCCTAACATGTGTGCAGATCATTGTGATCTTTTCTACGACCTTATTCGTGCTTATAAAACACGTGAAAAGTCGCATTTAAGGTTGTCGATGCCGAGTTTCAAGCACAGCGCAGCAGACGCGCGTCTCGCAGATCGACCCAGAAGTCGGAATTACCCAGCGTGCTTTGCGGCTCGTTCAGATTGGAATTTAAAGAATTTGCTCGAAGTTTTGTCGATTTTGTTTTCAATGTTCGAAAAGAATTTCTAGTCCATTTTCTAACGCTGCTACGATCCGCTACCACTGTGTCCGCTACTATATCGTGGCGCGTGTGTTGCGACATGTGCCATGGCGGCCTCCAGCACTTTGAAACACGTCTGAAAGCACGAGCGGCTTCGATTCTGTAACTATTTTCGAGAAGATCTTCACGTAGGAAGCCAGTATAATGGCAGGTAAGTAAAACAAAGTAATGTTTGTTCTAATCTTTCTTCATGTTGTTCGCAACTTTAAATAAGACATGCGTCGTGTTGCTGTTTAGCTGGGCGAGTGCGAAGTTGCCGTGCCGACTTGTAACACGCGATCGGGATACGTTTCATAAGGTTTCTTTACTGTTCTAACTGTGTGGAATGTTATTAAGCGGGCCGATCGGACCGATTGTTATGGTTGTTATCCTGTTGAAAGTTGGCAACTTTTCACCGATGCCTTTAGAGCGAGGGCTTTTCGTTCTTTTTTGTTTTGTACAATGTATCTGTTTATAGGTTGTACTACTGGGAGCAAGTTTTCCAATTTCCCAGAACACGAGTAAAGCAAATTTGGCTGCCAGCGCTACATTCTTTGGCGATCTCTTGATTTCAATAGCTGTTGTCACAACATGAGAGTCCAACTTTCAGACCGTTAATTGTGGTCTCCGGAAATCGGCTATTAGCTTCGATTCCTGGTGATGCGTCCTGGAAACTTTTGACCCCAGTAGTACATGCCGATTTGCGTAGAAGTGTGGGCGGCTGCAGTGTTCTAATAATTAACTATCGTGTCAATTAATGGAAGTAATAAAGAGGAAGAATTGTTTTTTTTTTTCTTTTGCTTAAATTACTGTTTAGCCGTGCTCTACCTGGAAGCCTTCTTTTAGCCAAGCGCCGCTCTGCTCAGTCATTGTACCGCATCGCCACGGGCCCTGTAAAAACTTCCAGGAACTTAGCATCGCCCTTAGTGAGCCCCTGATGTAGATCTCAAAACTGACTTGGCTTAGCTGCTTTGTGGGCCGCCTGGTTTTTCACTTGTCGGAAAACGCCGCGTAGAATCGGAACAAGAGCCGACACGTACAGTGCGCTGTGTGTGTCAACTCTTTCTTGTTCCGATATACCCATTTCCCGTAAAATTTACTATTCACAAACTAGCCAAAATCCAGACTATTATAAAGATTATGTATGTTTTTTATTTTAACTTCATATACAAAAATAAATTAAAAAAATGTGTCGCTGCTGTTTTAGAGCCAGGTCAAGTCTTTTGAATCAATATGTTTGTTTAGTTGTGAATTCACTCCTTCTTGAACTCTTGCTTTGCTTGGAACAGAACTTCTGCGTCCACATGACAGTGAAGTCAGTGCATCTCTTTTACCTCAGGTTCAGGTTCTGCCATCCCAAGGTTTATTCGCATTCAGCTGCTACTGAAAGGCTGTGCGAATCGACCTTTCTACCACATCGTGGCGGCACGTTTACGACGACGGCCCCGTGACGGAGACACCATTGAGCAGCTCGGCTCCTTCGATCCAATGCCCAATGAGCGCAATGAGAAGCTAGTTGCCATCAACTTTGACCGGCTAAACTACTGGTTTGGACAGGGAGCCAAGACGAGTCCCGGAGTGGGCATGCTGCTGGGACTGGCTGGCTACACAACCATGCACCCGACTGTATACATGAAGGCCTGGAGAAACCGGCGGGCTGCCCTTGAAGCGGAAGCTGGAAAGGATGCTGCTGAAGGAAGCGACAAAGGAACAAATGCTGGAAGCTAAGAGGGTAGCCCTGAGTGCTCATCACACTTCAGTTTGTCGAATGTGGCAGTATTTGGGGTTGCTACGTGCTGTTGAAATAGGTTACACCTGTGCTAGTGACAGTATCTAGTAACAGAACATTATCATGGCCTATGTGGTTTGTGCACATGGTTTTCATTAGCGTCAAAGCAGCTGCCATCTTTAGAGCAGGAGTTCTGCAAAAACCAGAATTCTTTATGATCTTATCGCGACCTCAGCCGCCCGTACAGCACACTTGAACAGCGTAGACAATTAGTTGCATCAAGGTAGGTGAACAGTCCTTAGGAAAATGTTTTCATTACACAGTGCTGTTTCAGTGTGAACAAATAAAATAATTTTTGTATCACAGTCTTAGAAGGCATACACAGTGTCACAAGAGCATCTCTGAAACACCCTTGTATGACATTGACAGGATGTCTGTTTGATATAAATTTAGAGAATTGAGTATATATGGTAGCATATGCTTTATTCTTTGCTTTCTGTACATTGTATGGGAGAAGGGAATAAGCCATGCTGTCTGGCATTAAATAGGTATGTATTCATATTTTTAGTTAGATCTGACAAGTTTATAAATGTTTCTGATTTTTCTTCTACTGCACTTTTGTAAGACCTTAAGAGGTTTTAATTGTACATTTTCTTTATTTCGAGTATCTTATGTTAATTAAAAAGTGGCTCTGTATGTTCAAGAAAAGAAGTGTTTTCGATATTGCAGATAGCCCTCTTTTGTATCATGGTTAGTCTATTTATGTTCGACTTCATTGTATTTCGCCACAGCAATAGGCAGTACCGTAACTGGGAGTTAAAAATTAGCTGGGGCTTAGCTTTAGTTAAGCCCGGTAGGTTGCAAAAGCAATAATAGCATTGTTACGCTATAGTTCCGTTGTCGTTCTTCTTCTGTTTCCTGAACGCGTCATTGCCGCCTAGTTGCATTCCTACATTCTTGATTGCTGAGTGAACACGTCGATAAAGAGTCTTCACTGTTCAAAGCGTCCATTACATTCCATTCGGAGTCGGCACTGGTTGAAGACGATTCAAGAGAAGCGTGACGCGCTCGTCTAACTGCATCTTGAGCGCACCGTCGCTGTTTTTGTTCTTCATCTGTCTCAGTTGCCCGCTGTCGTTTCCTGGCTTCATCGAGACGGCGTGACTTTTCTTTCTGTTTATCAGGATGTATAGCGAATGCCTTAGCTGAGCAAGCGCGAGCATTTATATACCCATCGTTTTCCTGCTCCTCTCAACTGCAAGAGAAGTGGGGACAGCAGCGTCTCCACTCGGTAGCAGCGCAGCTCCAGCTGCAGGGCACTGTGCCTACCGACCGCTGCCACCCGACGACTCGACTTGGTAGCCCATCTCTCGCAGCTGGTGGGACGTCACAGTGACGTCATCATCTCATCTGCGGCGCGCCGTGCCTACCGACTGCCGCCACCCGGCGACTCGACTTGGTAGCCCATCTCTCGCAGCTGGTATGACGTCACAGCCATCTGGGGTCATTAATGGTCAAATGTGCCTACTGATCGTGGCTACGTGAAGGGCTGAAAATGGGGGTAGTATTGCTTTTGCAATAAAAGGGCGTCATATAAAAGTTTTCTCATCATTGCTGGGAGTTTGTGACGGTTCCTATTCCGCAGGCCTACGACCTTGCTTAATTTTCGCAACAAAAAATTAACGTGCTCATTCCAGGACATGTGCTCGGAGAAAAAAAAACCAAGGGTTTTTACGCGTGTATGGGCCGAAAGTTATGTTATGTGGTATTAAAGGCAATATTCTAAGAGCACTAAACAAAATACATTTAGTGTCGGGGTGTTCTTCCGACAGTTCATGCAGTCTGTGACAAAATAAATCCGCATCTGCTTTTATTTGTTTTAAATTTTCTCTTGCTAAACAGTTGGTATAGTCGTCGGCATAAGTTGAAAATTGACAATCTTGGTAAATTTCTGCAATGTCATTGACATAGACGAAAAAAGAATGGGGCCTAAAATGCTCTCTTGTGGAACACCGGATTTGATTTTCTTTGACAATAGTTTGTTTTGTGTATTTCAACATACTGAACCCGACCTCGTAGATAGGACCGAATAAGTTGGTGTGTAACACTGCAAAAACCTTAGTGCTTCAGTTTTTCTAACAATATTAAATGATTAACACGGTCAGATGCCTTGCTGAAATCTATGTATATTCCTAAAGTTCCAAGTTTTTTCTGAAAATTATCTAATATTGTCTCTTTTTGTACTAAAGGCGCATTTTCTGTTGAAGGGTACCTGCGGAAACCAAACTGTTGATTTGTTATCAGATTGTGCTTTCTTGAGGAGCTTTCGATGTAAGTGTTGATAAGTCCTTTCGAAAAAAAAACAGGAAGGATGGACACTGGTCGTTAATTGCTTAAGTTGTTCTTTTCCCCTTCCTTGTGTATTACTGTGACTCGGGCAACTTGCATATTAGTAGGGAAAACACCAGTTGATAGGGCCAAGTTAAATATATGCGTTAATCCAGGTGCACTAATATTGAGGACATATATTATGGGCCTTTTTCGTATGCCATCTGAATAATGACAATGGCTGTTTTTTAGTGCTTGAAAAATGAGCAGTACTCCTAACACATTTGTGGGCTTAAGAAATAGGCTGTACAATAACGTTTGCACAGAAAATGCTGGTTCTGGATCATAAGACTTTTCGATCTAGTTTGTAAGATTCAGTGATCTTATTGTATGTGAGAGCGCAGTCTTTGATTCCCTTGCATTCAGGCTGTTCTACCGCTGCATGGTGGTAGAGATCTCGGGCCAGCAGGTGCGCAGCTTCGTTGCCAGGGACAGATCGTGTGCTAGTATCCACATGATGGATATGGTTCTAGTAATGGGATTTGTGAGAAGAGTCTTTTTGGCCTCCTCTGAGATCCGTCCTTTTGCAAAATTCCAGACAGCTGTTCTGCTGTCGCTGATTATAGTTTTGGCCTGTGTGCCAGTGCATGCGAATGCTATTCCGACCTCTTCAGGTGTGCTAAAATGGTCGGCAAGCTTTGTTCCACTTATTTCTACGTCATCAATAACCAGGCCCTGAACTACACTTTTCTGCGTATTCCTATTTAGTAACTAATTTAGATTTTTCCAAACCAAGTCAGGATTTTTAAGGCAGTGGCTATCAAATAACGCACAATACTCATGCTTCAATTTTTGATAGCTTTAATTTATTTCGACATGCCTTGAATTGGTTTAGTTTTTCGGCATCACTAGAATCTGCAAAGGGTTGATACAGCTTGTGTTTTTGTTTGATAAGTGTGAGTGATAAAGGTTTATGCCACTGCTTAGTTTTATTATGTGTTTTTAGTGGGAGACATCCAAATAACGTCCCTTAAATATTTCTAAAACTTTGTACGATGCCTTAGATTTTGAAATTGTAAAAATTTCGCTCCAATCGGTATGAATAATTGCCTGTCGGAAGTGCTCTAAGGTGAGTGGTGTTAGTTCACGGTACCTAAGATGTTTCGCAGTGTGTTTCAAGTCACTGTGGCGTTCCATCGTTAGAAAAATGCAAATGTGAGCAAAGGTTGCTCACATTGTGCACCCATGTGCAAACATACGCTTAACAGATATTAGGATTATGTACATAAATAATGTAGCTTCACAATGCAGAACTAGCACCAGTGCCAAACCTGTACTGTCTCAACTGTAGCTTGAGTGATATCTTCAGCAGGAATATTGATCTACAGGCAATCAGGTAAATTCCTTTTATTCTTTTACAAAAGCGATTGCAGTATAAGCTTCATGGGACTTCCTACACAAGCCTGCTGCAACAATAGATTTTGCTGGATTGGCATCATGCCATGGTTAAAAATCAGCAGAGTTCAAACACAGAGATACTAATTACCTCACTCCTGCTTCTTTGTTGGTACATAAAAATGAATTCATTGTTAATTGTTGTGACGGCATTCTTGAAACATCTGCACACAGTCCTAACACACCACACCTGGACAGGCCAACTTGCTTCTTGGTGCCAAGCAGGCTCCTCATTGATTGATTGATAGAAAACACTGAATTAAACAAGGATTTGAATAGTTCTTATTTCAAACTGCCGATAGCTGCCACTGCCATTTTGACCCAGTTGGAGAGCTTAAGCTGACCTTCTGGGTTCTTGCTGGATAATGCTGCCTCCCATTGCTAGAACGAGGTGTGTGGTGGCCTAACGCTACACCCCATGAGGGGAGGAAGAGTGCTGAGTGGTTACTGCACCAGGAGCATGTACACAGGTATTGATTAGGGAAAAACAAATTTGATCTGTACGGGTTCGGGTATGTGCTTGTCTAGATCTGTCACCAACATATGGCTTCTTTCATGGTAAGGTTTATATGAGGTTCATCGGTTTTATCAGGGTTTCTAGGTGGTCTCCGTAATTTGGAAGTAGAGAGATGCTCCCCAGGGTTTGTTGCACTCATCAGCTTCCCTATCAACCCTCCCAATTTTTTACTTAATTTCCCGATTGTACAACTGCCCTATATCTCCTGATAAGCTGCCTCTGCCTACACAAAAATATTTTTTGCGAAGCTGGCACCACTAAATCTCTAGCTGCATTGTAATCACTAGCATCACCATCAGTGGTCACACTGGCATCTATGGAGGATATCTATATCTATTGTTGCTACATGGGCACTACAGTCCCCCATAAATAAATAAAATCCCAATAAGGGTGTTAGGCAAGGAGCAGAATGTCTTCGGTGCTGTTCATTATGTGCTTACAGGAAGTATTGAGACATGGTACTAGTCTGCAATTGGCTGATGATATTGCCTCGATTATTAACTTGAGACAAATTGCATTGTGATCAGTGACAGACAGGGAAAGCAGAATGGTGGGTCTAAGAATTAATATGTGGAAAACTTATGTTCCATAGTTTAAGAACACCAGTTTGATAGGTAATGATGCAATGGAAGTGGTCAAATACGCCTACATGGGCAGGTAGTGATTGCAGATCCAGACCAGGACAGTGAAGTAAACTGAAAATTTTAGGGAAACTTAAGCTCCGCCTTTAAGATTATGACGTCACAACATTAATATCCCGTCTGCTGCTCCCCTCGTTTGTATACATGCACTTTGTACTCAATCACTAATTTCTAAATTTGTGCTTCTGTTGTCTCGCACGGGCTCATTAGCAAACAGTTCTAAGCCACCACATTATGTGAAAGACCACCCAGCAGATATAAAAGCACATTAACCAAGCTGCACGAACCTGGCTGCGTGGCCTAGGAGTAGCGTAGTGTGGGTTCGACTTCAATGTCGACCTATCAGCTCAAAGGAGTAGCCCAAGTTGGGAGCTCCTAACTCAACCACGTCACATGATCTCATGACGTCACAACTCGCCGACCAATAAGTGCCCGGCCAAATCGCCTGTCACAGAGACATACTCGTGCGCTATCGCATTAAGAATGGGCTGCTGTGCATTTGGCAGCTGCTCTCGGGTCATGAATGGCACAAGAGAATAATGTATAAGAGCGGCCGAACATTATATGGGCGGACACTGCAGTGGATGCAGACAGGATGATGATGAAAATGAGTGTCGTGTCATGATTCATGCATAATGATATTTACAAATCATCTACAGAGAAGGAAACACTCAAGCTTTTAATATACTCGCGTGCAGTATGATGATGCCAGTGTGAAGAAGACGATGAAGAAGAGCAAAAGACGACGAAGTCTCTGTTTGCAGGCGAGATTCATGGTTAATGTACCCGGTCCTCGCCGAGTCCTCCGGGGCAAACGCATCTTCGCATTAGCGTCCCAGGCATTAAAGGTGGCCACCCTGTCGAACTGGTCCAGCTAATCCTCGGCGTCTTCATGGGGAGGGCCATGGAAACGAAGGGAGGTCTCGTTGGTGAAACAGGACATTGGTATCTTGTGCGTTTATAGTGACAGTCTGTGTGCTTGTAGACCGTAGATCAGGAAGCGGGCCGAATTCGGTAGATAGACCACGTAATCGCCGGTTGCCCTGGTGAACAGGAGTTTCTACCTTGGGAGTGCGTCGCTGGCTAATCGCGGCTTGAAGAGGATATCCGGTACATGAAAGATCTACCCAGCACCTCCGCCACTTGTCACGTTGGCAAAAAAGACGTGTGATAGCCGCAGAGACGGTAACCCAGAGAGGCGCGCTGTTGGCGTAGTCCAGGGACGTCCAGTCCAAGCGCGAAAACGGGGACTTGGTCGTCTCCTGCTCCTCCTCATCGTCCTCTTCACACTGGCATCAATATGACGCCGATCCTACGACTGGCATTGTAGGACAACCCCCCTTCCCCTCCAAAACACACGGCCGCAATGCCTCTTTGTTTTGTAGTGGGGACATTTGCGACATCCGGTTAAACCCAAGACGAGAAGTATTCTAGTCTTCCCTGACGACTTGAATAACTCCATAAGTGCTGTATGAGTACAGGCTCAAAACAGACCGTGTGGTATGGTGACTTTTCACCAAACAAATGCGTAATCAATGCTGCAAAACCAGTCACGCGCAGGACGGGGTCCTGCACTAAACCCTTCAACGTCGTCTCTCTCTAAACTCGAGAGCCTTCTAAAACCACACATGCCGCTGGCCCAAAAGCATTGCTTGGCAGCACCTTGGCATTTTTTTTTTTTTACCGAAAGCTACATTGACCACGAACGAGGAGTTTCGCGTGGCGGGAGGCACATAGCAGTTGCCTAGCAACCGCCGCAGCTGGCAGACGCCGTCCCATCTAGAAATCAAGAAGCAACCAGTAGAAGAAGATTCCTCGTCTTTAATCAACGTTGTCTTTAATGCAACAACAACATAGCTAGACATAGTGAGTAGATATATGTTAATTCTCCTTCTCTAGCGTGAGGACGACAGTAGTGATTATGCGTATTTCGGGCGAGCGTGTATTCAGCATTGGACAGGATTGGATTGGACTACATTATACTGCGCTGGATTAGATTGCACACGATTGGACAGGCTTGAATTGAATTGAACAGGATTGGTTCGACTGTATTTCTTTGAAATGAACTGTACTTGATTGGACTTGATATTATTAGATTGGTTTGAATTGGATTAGATTAGACTGTACTGTATTGAGTTACACTGGATTAGAAGGAATTATTTCACATTTAAAGGCGCGAAAACCACACGCACACACACAAGAGAAGAAAAACGGAACAGAGCGCGCTCTGTCTTGTTTTTCTTTTCTTTTTCTCCTCATGTGTGTGCGTGGCGCCTTTCAATTTTTTTTTTTTTCGAAGAGTTTGCCACAAGGCATAAGTTGAGAAAGGGGGAATGGGATGCAGGAGATAGAAAGTTAAAAGAAGGAGTGAAGTCCAGTTGTGCTTATGTATTCGAGAAGGTTGGCAGTATAGCGATTGTCCATTGTCCATTCCTCATAATCACTATCGCGATTCCACCGCAGGCCCACCTTCATGATTATCCGTTGCCTAATGTGCGTCGTTGATGGACACGTCCACAACAAGTGACGCACATCGCAGACGTCAGGTGGAGTCTCACAGTGAGGGCACCTGTCAATTTGAAATGATCAGCTACTATATAACTAGCCCAACAATAAGTTTTCTTTATGGATAGGATTATATTGGATTGGAGAGCAGTAGGCAGCCCAGCGCCGGGCACACGTGCTGTCGCTGCGTATATCCTGGCATAGCTGAGCTAAGCTAAGCCACAACCAATTATTTCTTTGTCCTCCATATATCGCATCTCTTTATCTCGCTGTTCATGGCCTCGCACGCCCAGCTGAGCACTGTGTACCTGAAATGCCCGCCGTATTATATATGATATGTGAGCGTAAAATTTTTTAAATATATGCTCGCATAAAGGTGAGCATCGCGATTCCTAGCAGCGAAACGTATTTATTTATGTATTGCACGTGTAAGCCACCAGAGATGTAGGAGGCCGCGGAAAAGTGAATTCCAGAACAGTTCTGCTTTATGATAATGTATTCACAAATTATGGAGAAGTTTTAAATTTTTTCAATTGTATGCGCCTGTGTATTTGCGCGCGGATTATGCCCTGTGGCATTCAAAAATTATGAAATAGCTTAGGCCAATTACCGTGTAATTAATTTTCCTTAATTCATCTATACATTTGTGCTTTCAAGCGGCCGTCAGTGATGCGTGCCTGGAAGTTTATGACCTAGCTGTACGTCCGTTGTGGGTCACCGTATAGCTTTCGTTACTTCCAATACGGCAGGTGAATTGAAGTGGTTACAGGCAGCATTTAAATGCGCTCCTACGTATTTATTCTTTCTGGCTGGTCCGGAGAAAAGTTCATGCATTGAACATAGCTGGTTGAGTTCGAGAACGTTGATATAAACGTGGGGAATAACTGACCTACAATTCGCTAACGAGCCCGACCAAGCATTCCGAAGTGCTGAAAAGACAATCACTGAACCTCGCATTATTGTAACACGCTCAACGAAGAAAATACACTGCCAACATAACTGTCATTCTGTTCCAGCCAGTGGCCATCTGGTCACGCAGGTATCGACAGGATTGTGAGAAGGCGACAGTGTCATCTACGTCTGCCATCTACCATGTTTACCCGAAGAGCGATAGGCGTGACTGACAGACAAAGTGGTCTAGCGTCAGCCGAAAGTTGAACATTTGAGACCGACTTCGTGTGCGACTGCATTTTTCTGCTTGAATTACAACAAATCGTCTTACGAGTGAATTACTACTAAGCTAAATTAAACACAACCAAATAAACCCAAGCTAGAACTGGGTTTTAGCGTAATTAAACCGAGTAGCACGTGCGAGTTTTGGCGCACAGATATGGATGGAGCAGTGCACAGCGCGTAAGTAGTGCGGCTGCGATGATACGGCTTTCCAACTTCCCGCTAGGGCTCGCTGAGTTCGAGTCCGCTCCATCGATTTTTTTTTTTTTCGAAGAGTTTGCCACAAGGCATAAGTTGAGAAAGGGGGAATGGGATGCAGGAGATAGAAAGTTAAAAGAAGGAGTGCAGTCCAGTTGTGCTTATGAATTCGAGAAGGTTGGCAGTATAGCGATTGTCCATTGTCCATTTGTCATAATCACTATCGCGATTCCACCGCAGGCCCACCTTCATGATTATCCGTTGCCTGATGTGCGTTGTTGATGGACACGTCCACAACAAGTGGCGCACATCGCAGACGTCAGGTGGAGTGTCACAGTGAGGGCACCTGTCAGTCACTGGTAGGTCTTTTTCCCGCCATCGATGTCGAACAGATGGGGTCAGAGCCGCCCCTGCCCGGATCCGGCGCACTGTCACCTCCTCCTGCCGAGTAAGACTACGGGGGAGAGGGTGCGAACACGGAGGAATGAGAGCGCGTGTTCGGTGGCGCAGAACTTGCGAATCGGAAACGTGGGACAGGAACGGATCTGGGGGAAGAGGGGAAGGTGGTGGATCGGCTGATGTGTTTATATGCGTCATAGCATCTGCTTGTATGTTATGGGGATCGCGAGCATGGCCGCGAATCCAGTGTATGCGAATAGGACATGGGTACTTTGAACATAGCAAATGTATAGACTGTGTTATTTGGAATGTGCGTCGAACGGCCTTAAGCTGTTTAAGGGCAGTGAGAGAGTCTGTGTAAAGATGAACTGCATTGAATGTAGGAACTGGTGGGAGGGAATGTATAGCATTGTAAATTGCTTGGAGTTCCAGTGCCAGAGGGGTGCACGTATCCGCGGTATATGTCACGTGAGTGTTGAGATGCGGATGAGAGGGACTATACACGGCAGTAACTCCTCGCTCTGCAGTATGTGATGCATCGGTATATAATATGCACCCTTCAGGCAGATGTGCGGATGATACCGACGGGGAAGCAGTGGGGCGATTGTCCGTGAGCTGGCAGTACGACCATGGAGGTAGTGTCTTTAAATGATGTAATTGTAAAGACTGTTTGCGAGCTCTGTTTGCCGTCCGCTGATCAACGAGTTCAGTGAGCGTATTTAGCTGGGCATACTCCTGAAGTACTGGTATGGGTGTTAGGCGGGGGAGGTACGTTATTGCACGCATAGCCTCACGATTGATGGCCTCAAGGGAGTCCCACTGTCTGCGGGTGAGACGTTGAAACTGTGCCTGGTATATTATACGTGGCTGGAGTACAGAGCGAACAAGCTGGCGGGCCGTGTGAGCACGCGCGCCGCCAGAGCGCATAGCTATGCGACGAATGAGACCTAAAGTAGCGTGAGCGGTCTTACGGATGGCTGTCAGCCACGGTGTGCCAGTCCCAGAGGAATGTAGAAGAAGACCAAGAATGCGAACGGTTTGTACCTGAGGAATTGGGGTATTATCTATCATAAAATTTATATTGGGAGCTTTCCGTAAGCCAGCTTTATTTCCAATTCGAATGAAACAGGATTTTGTATGCGAAAGAGTTAGGCCCAAAGGAGGGAGGCGAAATGTCAATATATCCAGCGCATGCTGGAGGGCCGCCTGATGGACAGACGTATCTGGGTGACAGCACCATAAGGTTATATCATCGGCATACGCAAGCACCCGTATAGAAGGGATGGCCTCTATGGCTCGAATAAGTGGAATGAAGGCCACATTAAATAAAGTAGGGGCGAGAACGGAGCCCTGGGGCACTCCTCTGTTTGAGGGGAAGTGACCAAAGGGCTTTCCATGGACACGCACACTGAATGTTCTATTTGTTAGAAAGGCGTGAATGGCGAGGAGAAACCTGTGAGGAAGACCAAGAGTTTGTAGGGAGGCAAGAATGGCTGAGTGAAGGATGTTATCATATGCCTTTGTTATATCTGTAGCGATCACAGTTCTAACAAGATGACTGTGCGGAGAGTGGTGAAGCACGTCAGCAGCCAACGTAGCAAGACCGTCCTCCGTTCCTATTTGCGGGCGGAAGCCAATTTGGGATTCTGGATAACAATCATGGGATTCCAACCACCACGATAAGCGAGTGGCGAGAATGTTTTCGTAAAGCTTGCAGATTGTTGGCGTCAGGGAAATTGGACGAAGGGCCGAGAGAGAAACTGGAGGATGACCTGACTTCGGTATTGGAACAACAATAGAATGCTTCCACTCGTCCGGCATGACACCAGAATGCCACACGTCATTGAATGCATCAAGCAGGGCCTGCAAAGCAGTCCCTTCCAAGTTGCGGAATAAGGAGTTAGGTATGCCGTCGTGGCCGGGAGCAGAGTTAGATTTGAGGCGTTCAATGGAGGCCAGCAGCTCTGCCATGGTTAGGTCAGAAGTAATCTCATCGGGGGGTTCGGTAACCGGTAAGCAAGGTGGAGAAGTTGAGGTGGAATCATAGTTGGGAAAAAACTGTCTGGCCGCCTGTTTTGCAAATGTGTCCTCATCTACATTCATAGCAAGGCGAATGCTCTCTGTGTAATCAGAAACTTGAGAAGAGCGCTCCATGGCGTGAAACACTCTCCAAAGTTGTCGATTACTCTGCTTGGAGGACAGGCGCTCACACCATGAAGCCCAACGTTGCCTTGCTAGACGCTTTTCATACCGCCTCGCACGCGCGGTAGCCCGGTGAAGAGCGGGGATAGCCGATGGGTCATCGGGGTTACGAGCAGCATAATGATCTGCCTGGCGACGCAGAGCCCAAAGATTCAGGAGGTGGATGTCCGGGTTTGGCTCGTCTTCATTTACAGTGGTGGTAATCGTGTGGGACGCAAGAACAGCAGAGAGAGTAGACAATGCTGATGATGGGGTGAAATCAGATAAGCGATTGTCTGCGCGTACAGAGTCCCAAGATGTTATTCGTACGCTACGGCGTATTTTACGTATCCGCGAAGGAGTGAGAGAGATAAAGATAGGACTGTGATCACTACCCCAGGTATCTGGTTCAACAGCCCAACGAGGGCTACCAGGGCCTAACCACCAAGTCAAATCAGGTGAATAAGGCCCACCTCGTGGACGGGTAGATGTATGCGGGTGGTTTAAAAGGTGAAAAGAATTATCTGAAAAGCTTCCCTGGATGTGTGCACCCCTGGGAGAATCCGATGGGTAACCCCACGAGGTGTGTGCGCCATTGAAGTCTCCACCGACTAGAATAGAGATACCCGAGTAGGTAGAACGCAGAAAACGAACCCATCCAAGATTAGGAGATGCGGAACCAGGACGGCCATAAAAGGAAACTAGTATAAGTGGCGTGCGTACAAGCTTAACTAGGAGTGCTACCACCTCTTGGCGTGTGTTACACCAGCGTGAAAGGTCGATCGGTGTGTGGGGAACTGAAGTGTGAATATAAATTGCAGATTTACCTGGGCTGTGGGAAGAGGTGATGCAACGGCGATCAGGAATGGAAGGTGAATGGTAAGCGCAGAATCCTGAAAGGCGAGGAAGTGAGTTATGCTCTTGAAGTAAGAAGGCCCACGCCTTTAGCTTTTTGTCGCGAAGACGGATGTTCACTTCAGAGGCCTTATTCGCAAAGCCTCGACAATTCCACTGCACCACCAGAGACAGTGCATTATCCATTGCGAGGCCGAAGAGCTTCTACGATGAGGGAGGTCACCTGCTCCATAAGGGCTAATATTTTATCCACTGTCGGGGTATTCGGGGTTAACGTGTTGTCTGCACGTGATTGTGGATTGTTGCTTATTTGAGGTGATTCATTTGAAAACTTATCACGAGGTATTATAGTTCTTCGAGAGGGGTGAGAGCGACGCTGTTCTCGGAGCTGGGTGAGTTCGTCTAGACGTTGGCGAGCCTCTGCAATGGCATTGTCTAAAACAGCGTCTTCATCTGCGGCATCCACATGTGATTGGTGCACTGGCCGTTTTGGTGTACCATTTGATCCACGAGGGTGGGTCGCTTGTGCGTATGAACCATGCTGAGAAGACGTATGATGAGCAGGTGGGTCAAGTAAAGGAAGTGCAGGGAAGTCGGTTTCTTCACATGTAAGAGCAGCGAAGCGATTACTTGTAGGAATATCTTCTTTTCCAGGCGGCTTGCGCGACGGCCTCGTTCTCTTCTTCTTTGGACAAGCGGGGGAGCGCATGTCATGGTCCGCCGATTTGCATAGGGCACAAAGCGCTATTGGTTCATTCATGTAGGCCACAGCTGCCGGATTAGGGCAGGTATTTTGCATGTGCCCTTCTACGGCAGTTAGGCTGAAGCACAAAACGATTTTCTTGGTCGGGGTATGCGACATCTGGATTAGTGCTTTGGCACTAATTACATAACTTTCGGCGCGTAATTCGGTTTACCCAGTTAAAACCCGACCCTTTTAACACGTGAGCCATAATGCGAAGCACAACCCAAGTCGTCGCGTGGCTGGAGTCCGTCAGAGGCCACTGATAATAGCAGCCAGGACTTAGTCCACGTGACATCATGCGTGATAGATTAAGGATAGATTCGTTCAATTGATTAAGATGCAGTATGTTGGATTGCGTTGGAATAGGATGCATTCTGGTGGGTATGATATTGATTTATGATTGATTTATAGGAAGGGAAAGGCACGGTAACTGTCTCACTTGTTTGCTTTGGACACCTCAACCGCGCCGTAAGGGAAGGGAGGAAGGTGGGAGTGAAAGTGGAAAGAGAGAAAGAGGAGCCGTAGTGGAGGGCTGCGGAGTAATTTCGACCACCTGGGGATCTTTACCGGCTGCTGACAGCGCACAGCACACGGACGCGTCTTCGTTTCGCCTCCATCGAAACGCGCAGCCGCTGAGGTCGGGTTCGAACCCGGGTACTCCGGCACAGTAGTCGGGCGTCTTACCACTGCACCACCCCGGCGGGGCGGTGGGTATGAGAGGCGAATTAATGTGGAATGGGTTGGATTAAGGCATATTGCGATATATCATGGGTGGATTATGTTAGATCAACGTAGATTAATTTGGATTGCGATGGATTAAGGATGGATCGTGCTGGACGAAGTTGATTTAGGGTGAATGAAAAATGGGCACTTCGTAACCTTTGCTGCCCGCCTCGCCTCTAGCTTTATGCGTTAATCTCTTCCTCGTCTGATCGAAAGGCTGAAATCCGAAAGTGAAAGTGCTCCGCGAGAGGAGCTCGGGCAAGGTTTTCTCTTCGGGCAGTCGAGGAAACAACAAACCGAAATTTGTGCCAGAGACGAATGTTTGCTCGCCGCCGATTGAGAGGCTTGGAATTTATGAAGGCGCAGCGCACGATGAAGGCCTGGCAGCAGCGGCCCCGACAACTTCGCATAAAGGACGAACTTTAACTTTCTGAACTGCCGTCTCAGACGAGCATATAGTGCTAGCAGGGTCGCGCTGGAGTGGCGAGGGCGTAGGGAGTTTCAGTGTGAAGCTGCCGCCGGCTGAGGCCGATGGCTTAACTTCCTAGTTTCGCCAGTGTTTTTTATTCACAAATACCTGCAGTGACAGAAGGCTTTTATATTGCAGGGGGAATGTACATTATGCTTAAAAGAGCGCAAAACTCTCGTAAAATGACAAATAATCGAAAACAAAAATACAAACCCGGAAGCCATTACACTTATCCTCAGACAAGTGATCGGCTAAGGTTTGGCTTGGCGCCAAACTTTACCGCCGTTTTAATTTAGCTGCGCTCGCAAGGTGCGATCTACCTGCCTTGCCTGCGAGCAGGGCAGCTGTTGCGACAGGAGTTGAGTCGCCGCCCAACGCCATCATCTCGGCGCTTGTCGTCATTCACATAACGCGCAAATGTCGACAGGGTGCTCGCATTGAAGCACATAAAGTTTTCACCACCACATTCCCGAGCCCGCTTCTCAAAACGGAGCGCTTATGCCAGAGCCTCTCGCGGTAGGAGGCAGTAAATGCGCAGCCTTGTCATTCCTCTCCGAACCCATGCGTGCGAGCGCAGTGATGCCAACCGTAAGGACTCCTACATCCAGGGATTTTCTTGGTTTGGGGATCTAGCCATCTAGCGCCTTTTGTGGAGATGTAGGTTTTTTTTTGCATTGTGCACTCCTTTGGTTCTGTACACCCTGATGAAAGATGCAGAATGTAATATCGCTACTCTACATGAGCCAAAATTAAGATTTGGAAGATTTCCGATTTCCACGTTCATTGAACTCAGCTAGCGAGCGTCGCGGAATAGCCGTAGCTGTACCAACGTGACCATGATGTCGGTGGTTGAGGCAATAACTGTTGCTGTGAAAGATCGAATGAGAAAAACCTTCGGCAAGGGACGCGTCTTTGTAGGTGCACAGGCAATGGATTAGAGGCTAGCCTTTATATTTCCTTTTTTTTTTTTTCTTGTGTAGTCTACATGCGGTCAAAGTGGTACTGCAATTATTCGCTCATACATAATGCGAGTTCCCTTTCGAATGCAAGCTGCAATCACTTAGCTGCGCATTTTTGTTTTCGTTCCGACAACCCTTGCACGTGAATTGCTAAAGTCTTATAGCGTGCATTTTTCTGGCAACGATGTGAATTGACAACTGATATCCCTTTTTGAATTGAAGACGTATAAAATGACTAAATTTTTTTCTATGGGTGTGAATTCCATATTGCACTGACATTATCGAACTACAGTCAGCAGTATACTGAGCGATCGTGTATACGAGTGAGCAGCGAAAAGCAAGAAATAATTTAGGTGTAATTATCATAAACCATGCTGAGAGCGGTCCGGCGCAGAGAAAAAAGAATAAGCAGGAAACTGGCAGTCACCACTTTATGTTTTATTCAAACGCACCACAGCAACAGACAACACCAGGAACATAACATATTCACACCTGTACAGAAACACATGAACACATAAATTACATGAGCTTAGTGAGTGAGTGTGGATTGGTTGCCGCAGGCTGACTAGAGAAAAGCGGTACGGAATGTAAACATGGTATTTTCGCTGAGCTGCTCTAAGCTTGTTTAGCTGCTCTTCGTTTACCAACCTAGTTAAGCTGCTCTTGAAGATGTGTTATTTCAATGAGTTCGTCGTTAGACCTATATATGAGCGATGGGGTGAGTTCAATAGGCGTTGTAAATACGCGCATGTTAGTGAAGCCCTCAGCTTCAACTCACTGGTGTCAGCTGAAGCAGGAAGAACAGGCAAGTAGTGCTTCATGACGCTGGTGTACTTCAGTAGATTTAGCAGAACGCAGTTTCATAGTAATGTTCATTCTACAAAACGTGTGGATGCCAAAACCACACCATTAGCCGCGTGTTACGAGTGTCCCATGTCGTAGTTGGTAAGCATATGTCACCACATAGTGACATTACACGAGGATTCCGTAATATGTGCTGCAGGGAAGGTGAGAGGCATACAGGGCCAAGGCATTTTTTAAATATTGAATTCGCTCATTAGCAAAGCACGTGGCTGGAGAAAATTATTGGGTCAAGGAGGCAGATTTATTACGATTGCTACCTGATACTGACGGCAGTGCGAGTTCCTTTTAAATTTTTTCCCATCATTTGCATCATTCGCATTCGGCACCCTTGCTTTCTCCTGGGTCACTGTTGTCTGGATACCGGGCGCGGAATTTCCGGCAATACCTGGCATAACAGCTTGTCAGTCACACATTCTCCCTTATCGGCCATTCCGTGGCCATGCCCGCACTCCTCGAGAAAAATCATATCTACTGCGTGAATTTCGGGCACGGAGCTACTGCCTCCGACCAGGTCCTCAACGCGGCGCAGGCTTACTGCCGTGCAATGTATCATAGTACTTAAGAAGTGACTTCCTCTTTCTCTTAACACCTGCTACACACGCTACCGTCTATACTGTTCACCACGGCGTTGTCTGGGATAGCTTTTAGGACACTTCTACCGAGCTTAAAGTTTTGGTTTTCAAAGTGCTGGAGACAGGAGGGCTAAGGTTAATTTTCAGACTCGAGTTTTCAGTTTAACCATCAAGTTGTACGTTGAATTGCTCTTATGGTTTTGCGGCACCACTTATTCTATGCAATCGCAGACAACAAAGCTGTAACGTTCGAAATGCTAGAGCCAAATAAAGATCAAAGCAAGTCTACACCGCAGTTAGTACAATAGAGAAAACGAAGAATAGCGTAGCGTGTCTTGTTAAGGACGCGCAGTTCTGGAAGTTTCCAGGTGTTAAGGAGACTAAAAGAGGCAGCATAAGTAGCATGCACTATGACGGCAGCGGCAATGAACCACCAAGTATGGTTAGTATAGTGTCACAAGGAAACACGATCAAGCGAGAGCGAAGACAATGCTGACACAGATTTGCTTTGGACGGGATGACAGGTGTTGTGGCCTCCACTTTGGGAAAACGTACGGTACCCTCGCATCCTATTATCAGTCCCTAAGAAGAATGTCAACAATAATCCCCTTCATATGAAGGGTAGAATAAAGGATGCACGATTTTTTTTTTTTTTTTTTTTTTTTATCTCGTAGGGGCTTCTCGCGTGGTACTTGGCACCGAGCAGCGCAGCTCGAAGTTTTCCTGACACCAGTGTACTAGGGTTATAGAGTAATACCGCGCACAGAGGGGCACTAAACACAGAATGCCCACGGACGACGACGAGACCACGGCACAGGGACTATATACGACACGGCGGCACAACACGCGAGTATCAGAAGTAAACTATCACAGTGCAAGTTTGGCCGAAAGCAAGAGCCCTTGCAACACAGATGACATGGCGACTGGCAGGTACAACGTGGCGCGGCCACGTCACCCGCTACCGTAGGGACAGTCCTCTTCGTCCCGACCGTCGAAGCAGTCCTTGGTGCCGTCGCACAATTGTCCCTGGGGTATGCAACGTCCGAGGCGGCAGCGGACCCCTTTGCACGTTCCGGGTGGTTTGGGAACCGGTGTGCCCTCTGCAATGGGATTGGTCAACCACAGCTTAGTGGTTCCGTGTAACATGGTCTGCGGTGTGCTCCGCGCAGTTGTCCAGCGAGATGTAGATATACCGAGTGCTTTGAATTATTCGATACATATTTGTCCTTTTCAAAGCGTGCAGGGTACGTACGTCAGCGCAGTCTTTGCAGGTGGCTTGTATGGCAAGGCGGACATTATGTATGCCATAGAGCTTAATGAATAAACGGCTAATTAAATAAAACGTCAAAAACGCGTCTGAAAGCTCGTTGAAGTGGGTTTCATTCATTGCACTAAAAGTGCAATGAATGAAACCCACTTCAATGACGTCCTTATTTAATGACGTAATTTGCTTTTTATGCGCCAAATAGTGTGTTTGTTGATGTAGAAGAAGTTAAGATAATTTCGGGAAATAAAACGTCGCGTAGCGTCATTTAAAAATGTGTCATGTATAAAAGTCTTCTGAACGTAGTTCCAGATGAGTATCTTGAAGATCGATATTTCGAACCACGTTGCTGATTAAGAACATTTGAAATCGGGATCACCTTTGATGTTCGTGACCTTCAATTTCGCAATATTCCATGAAAAAAAAAAAGTTGATTAATTCGTTTCACTTAATTAATTGTGTAATTAATAATTTATGTAATTGCATAATGCTCGCCTAGCCATACAAGCCACCGGATGAAAACACGCTATTTCATAGCATTCTAAAGAAAAAATTACATTAAATATTTGAAATACCTAGCTTGTAGAAACATATATGTAATGTACAACCGGGAGTTATTAATCACTATATAGGTCGTGGGCAGGGCATGCAATGCGAAGGAAAGATAGCCGGTTGCTCCATGACGTTAACTGAGTGGATTCCAAAAGGAGGCGGCAGTGTAGAGTCAGGTCGGTCCAAGATTAACTGTAGCTGATTGGTAGAACAGAGGAATGGGAAGGTGTTCTGCATTTGAAATAGTTGCACGATGATGATGATGATGCTGATGGGCTTGTGTATGTGTGTGCGTGCGTGCAAGAGCGGCATGGTCATCAAAAAAAGGTTCCGAGAGAACCATCAGCCTAATACCGAGTAGCTATAAATTCTTTTTAGAAGTTAACAGCGGTCTCCCAGACTTGCTGCGGGGAGACATTTTTATTATTTTTTTCGCCTATAGACGGACATCAACAAAAATTTCTCGCAGATATGAAAAACCTGGTCTTCAGGAATGCAACGAAACTTTTTTACCGGGAAGCCTAATATTCAGTATACATGCGCCGCACCTGCACTGTCGGAATGCATGGCATAACAATAATCTCGGTGAAGTATGGGCTCGCCCCAAGCGGGAACCACTGATCATTTCTGTCTGGGCACCTCGATATTATACCATTCCCGCTGCTCGTAACGTCTCCAAGGGCCGCACGAATCGGATACAACCGCTTTTGCTGACAATGATCAGCTTGTGCCTGCAACTTGTACCGACTCTGTCCTCTGCGTGCAATGGGCTTCCCTTGCTGTCGCCGGTTAACGATCTTAATTTTGTTCCTAGAAGCGTAAATTAAATCGCGGTGCGCACAATGCCTATACATAACACGTAATACGAGGAGCTGTGGCCGCGGCGAAGTCGTTATTCACTATCATGAGGAATCGGCGGATTACGCACCCATGGTGCTGTGGATCCAGGGCAAGTAGCGCATCACTTTTGTGTAGACGCCGGGCCTGCCGGGGCGTCCGCAGCCGTCGCCGTTGCTGGTCACGCCGACCAGCGACCACCGGCCGTCCACTTTCTGACACATCAGCGGTCCTCCAGAGTCACCCTGGAAGTGGGGAAGAGACAAATTGTGGCCTATTCTACTTGCCTGTTGAAACGCGGTACTTCTTGCTGATCACGAATAATTACCATTTTCAGAGGCTATACCGAACCGTTAAGCCTAATGGGATTTCTTATTATCAGCGATTGCTAGCATCAAATAATAATAATAATAATAATAATAATAATAATAATAATAATAATAATAATAATAATAATAATAATAATAATAATAATAATAATAATAATAATAATAATAATAATAATAATAATAATAATAATAATAATAATAATAATAATAATAATAATAAAACAGCACAGTCAAAGAGCGCCAGGCAAGCCAAGATCAAATCTTTAAGAGGGAGGCTTGGACTAAGTGGCACATTCGACTTTTGCAAGTGCTTCGTCGCCGCTTCAAATTTGCTTCCCTTTAACCCATTCTTGCGCTGAAAGCAGAGACAATAATAGATAGCACAAATTTCATGGACGTACGTCGGGGCCTATCGACGCGGCACCGAAAGTCCTTACTTGAAATTCCATCGTCGCATTAATCGTTCAGAGCACTGCAGTTACTGAAGTTAAGGTAGTTGGGACAATGTTGTCATACCTCGCGCTACAAGGACAGCGAAAAGGAGAAACAGGCAAGCGCTCACTGCACTGTCAAATAACACATGTATTGGAATTAGCAAAGCTTGTGCAGCTGCAGTATAAGTTAATTTTGCAGAGCTCTAGGTAGCGGGCAGGTATTTTTATAGGTACGCTCTCGACGTTAATTTTAACCGCTGTTCGGGGCGCAATACTATAGCAAATTTGCACTCACTAGACAGGCGTCCCTTCCTCCCCTCTCGTAGCCAGCGCAGAACATGTTCTCGGTGATGTTGTACAGGGGCAGGAAGAGGGTCCTCCGGCGGCACTCTTCGGTCGTCAGGACGGGCAGGGGAACCTCCTGGAGGGTGTCGGCTGCGGAGATAAAATCAACAGTGTATTGATACAGTTTCTCTCTTCGTGCCCGTGCCCTTATCCGGAGCCGACTCATAGTCCAATATCATGGTCACTACATAACGAACAGGCGCTGAGTTGGGCTTCGTTATGTTGCTGTACTCTATGTAAACGAAACGACTCTATCTGCGTCTAGGCCGTGTTTTAACGTATGCCGTCTAACCTCGATAGTTCCAGCTGGAAGGGGAGCGAAACACCTGCTCGAATCATGTAGATCCGGATTTAAAACCAGCCCAATGAGGCACTTCTTTATAGGAGCAATGTTGACAGGTCCAAAGCGGCGATTCGAGTAAATCGAAAGTTATAATTAAGTTGACCGAATATTTAGGGGAATCCCCCAAGATGGAGTAGATTTGTAATAAGGGAGTAATTACTCGTTGACATCTACCCAAGCGCAGCCATACGGCTACAAAGAAAGGTTATACAGCTTCCTCAGAAACTTCGTAGTTAAAGAAAAATTCGTCCTGGTCCAGGGGTCGAATCCGGGACCGCCGCCTTTCCGTGGCAGTCGCTCTACCAATTGAGCTAACCAGGACGGGCAGCAGAACAATGGTAGGGCGAGAGAGAATTAATCAGTAACTCGAAGTGGGAATGCTGTTGGTCGAATATTAAGTTAAAATTAAGGGAGCTCGAGGCTGACTAAGGGTCACTGCGTAATGCTGCGTATTAAAACGCGACAATGGACTCGTCAGTCCAAATACCTCAGTGCACGAAAGGAAGTAATAGATATCTGCTTACGAAAGAGGCGTCCCACTTCGAGGAGCTTTCCCCAGCCCACGGCGACGCAGAAGGACGTGTGCCTTGGCCTGACGGTCTCCCCGTCATTCGGAAGGCATATGGGACGGATGTAGTCACTGGTGCCGCGCAGGGGAAACGGGAAGAAAAAGGGAGCACATCAACAAGGGTGTGTGCAAAACCATAACAATATACTAAATATTGCCCCTCGAGAATCCGGCGCATATGGAAGCAAGTAGAATAGAGAAAGACTACAATGATTTCTTGCTCGAAAGTGTACGCAACCAGCATGCCTCACCATGAAAATACACGCTCCTGCACAGCGTTTGCTTCGCTCGGGAAATGAAATATGTGAGGACAATTTTCTTAGCTTCCTGCTGCTTGGAAGTGCTAGGGGCTCATATAGAAGCCTCACAACACCGCGGGCCGAAGGTTGTTATGGCCATAATAAGGCGGCGAAGTTTCGACAGCGACTTCAAATGTGCTGGGGGCAACAAATTTGCAGCAACAAAACTCTCCGTAGTCACTCAGTGCTTAGGGCGCTTTGGCTACTGAGCCGGAGCCCGGAGGCCCCGCGTTCGATTCCGGCCGCTGCAGCCGCATTTCGATGAAAGCGAAACTCAACACGCAGCCATTTACTGCACGATGTCGGCGCACGTGAGCTCAAGCTTTCTTTCTTTTTTAGTAGACTTGGGAAGCGGGCAGTGCATTTAAAAAATATATTTCTTATGTGATAAAGCGGTAACCTGAGTGAATCTTCGTTCATCTTTCCTTTTCTTTCTTTCCCGTTTTTCTGTGCTATTTTTTATTTGAAACCTACCCTATTCGTTCCTAATTTTGATTTCCACATTTACCTTCGGTGTTTTGGTCGTACAGACTTAAACAAACCTAAGATATTGAACCAACTAAAGACGCAAAAACATAAGAAATGCACTGCAGATAATTTGAGAACTGTGTTCCTGACTTTAATAACATTTCAGTAATCGGAAAAAGAAAGAGCAGGCAGGAAAGGGAGCTTGTGGAGGCCTACCACATTAGGATGCAAGGCAGTCAGCGTCCACGCAATACTGTATTGAGTCGATATACTTACTGGTCCTCCTGAGAGCATTTGATACGCATGCTTTATTTGGTTCCTCAATTGTCCGGTCGTTTCTTCAGTAAACCTCAGTTGTTAGTCCAGCGCTGTCCCATGTACTTCTTTTTTTTTTGTGTGTGTGTGTTTCTATGTCTTTCGCTGGTTCAATAAGTTAGATTCGCACCAACTAATCCAATTAGTCACCTTGTTAAAGACTGACACAGCTTCTGAACTTAACTTTACGAAACCCGCGACTGTATTACTGTTGCATTTGGTTTGATTACTTGAATACCGACACCAGAAAATAAAAACGGGCATAGGTTGGCAACCCCTACTGGAAGATATGCAAGTCCTGCTTGCTCCAGAAAGCAGAGGAAAGAGAGCATGAAGTCAAACGAGAGAAGAGATAGAGAGAGACAGGTGAGACGATGTCTGCAGTCTTATTCGCATACCTGAACTCGACGGGCTTGTCAAGTTTGAGCATGGCGATGTCGTTGGCGAAGCCCTTGTCCACGTACTCCGGGTGGATGACCACGTGCGAGATGTGCGCCACCACCTCGAACGGGGAGGGCATCTCGGTGCCGCGACGAAGCATCCCCATGCGCGCCACCCAGTGGGACGTCAGGGTGCTGCCACGCCAAGCGACAAAAAACGTTGCACTGCCAACACGTTTCCAGAACGACCGTTTCCGACTGCTTAAGCGTGCCAACAAAAAGTGATATGGCCTAACCTCCAATAAGAACCTAGCGTTAAAATGAGGCCGAGAAAGGCAGGACTGGCGCTGCTCTTGGCCTAGCCTTTCTCGTGCTCGTTTTTAAGCTGCATTCTTGTTTCAAACATCATGTGTGACCAACTGGCTCCTCAGACTACCTTATTTATGCTCAGGCCCGTCTTCATCGGTACTGCACTACATAAGCCGCACTGGCTAGGCAGCATTGCCATGGCTGATGTAGCAGTGAATGTCCCACTTGGATCTCGCCATTTGTTTTAGTCGTACTGGATCGAACACGTTCTTGATTGAGGTGTATGTACGATATAAGCAGCTCATCGGTAAATGTCCCTTAAAGAAGGCCTTCCTGACAACGGCATTGGCTGATAGTCATATTCACCTGATAGCGTAACATCGGCGGCAGTGGCGGGTTTAGAACCGCTCTTCCCAGGTGAGAACTGTTCCATGTCAGAACCAAGCGAAACCACATATTTTTTTCGGTGCGAACGACCCATAAATACCCGCTATACGTATAGTAACAGCACCGTAACTTTTTGTTCTCTGGTTACCGTGCCTAGCTCTTGACGCTAAACATTGGTAAGAGATAGGTGAATGAGCTAGGGAATTGGTGACGATATGTTTGAGGTGAAGGGTTGCAATGTGTATTTCTTTTTCTTTTATGGGAAATTCAGTTTTGTTTCGCGGTCAGTGCGCGCGGCACGCGTGTTGCCGAAAATGCACCCACTTGTAGAAGCAGTGTCCCGCGGTGACGAGCCACCTGTCGCTGACCAGGGCGGCCCCGCACTGGAACTCGCCCTCCTTGTAGAGTGCCACCTGCCAGGGCCAGGAGCCCGGCGCCGAGCTGTGGCCGCCCACGATCCGCTCGCGCAGGGACGTGCCCAGGGGCCGGATGCCGCACTCTGCACACGAATTACACTCGTTTACCTTTGCTGATTTCCTCAACGAGCTAGAAAACGCAGGCTAAAGACACAATTGCACATCGTTACTGTTGAAAACGCTCTGCTATTCCGCTTAATTGTGATACCGAGCATGCGATCATGTTCAACCAACAGAAAAAAAAAAAATTCCTCTTGTGCTCATAGCAGTGTGTGCGTCGTATTCTTTGTCATGTCTCCCGTTTCCTGTCGCACATTTTTTTTTTTTTTCACTTAATTGTTATCCACGTTTGTCTCGTCCATACATCCACGATGCTACTAAAATTTTGAAGGTTTTTGTGAATAGTTATGTCAACATCCTTAAAGGAAAACGCAAGGTCACGAGTGGATCCTACCATTTCGGTCAGCTGCTAACTCCAACGGCCGTAACATGACCATGCAGCTCATTCGATTCAGTTGCTGTAACTTTCTAATAAAGTGAGTCCGAGAACGCCAGAATACTGATTAGAGATGCTGGAACTGCTTGTAGGTGTATACTGTTTAATTCTTCTACTTAAGTTGAGGACAACTCAGAGGGCTATGGAACGAAAAGTGGTAGGGGTAACATTAAGAGATAGGAAGCGTGCAGAGTGGGTCAGAGAAATAACTCAGATTACCGACATTCTAGTGGAAATTAAGAAGAAGAAATGGGCATGGGCAGGACAGTACGAAGAGAGGATAACCGATGGTCGCTTAGGGTAACAAACTGGATTCCAAGGGAAGGAAAGCGTAGCAGGGGGCGGCAGAAAGTTAGGTGGGCGGATGAGGTTAAGAAATTCGCTGTGGTCAAGTGGAGGCAGCTAGCACAGAACCGGGTTAATTGGAGAAATATGGGAGAGGCCTTCGCCCTGCAGTGGGTATAGTCAGGCTGATGATGATGATGATGACTATTTAATGACATCGCAAAGCACTGATTTCTGAAGCCTTGAAATATTTTGGATAACGTAAACAGTTTTCTTAGGTATGCCACTTTCCACGCCAAAATACTCCTTAACTCTGGACGTGTTAAAAACGAACAAGCGACGTAATCGCTCCGAAATAACGGCTCTCTGGTTTTCCCACTATAAAAGGTCGTAACAGCCTTAATTTCAGTCGATGGTGAAGCCAAATACCGCGGCACGGCGCCGCTGCAGACTTTCTTACCGAGCGTTGAGCATTTGATGTGGAGCACTTCTTTCCGCGGACAGTCGGTCTCTTTGTACATGAGCGCAATGCTGGAACAAAACGACGGACGAGGATAATCAGCTCTCTCTTCCTTGTCTATCGTATACACTCAACATAATAACGCAACAACATCTCCATAGAATATGCAAAAAAACGTCGCTTGTTAAAACAGAGTTGCCAGGAGCTTGAAATTGAATTTACATGAGCCAGTATATTAAATGGTGTGCACCTAAGCGCGAGAAAAAAAAAAAAACACTAAAGCCCATTGAACAGAAACTGAAAGCTCAGCATTCATCAAAGTGCAGGGACCCCAGTGAAAGAGGTGTGAGAACGCCATTGGGAGCGACCGTCATATGACTGTCGGCTTCGATCATCTCGTAATAACCGCGCACCGAACGCCGCGGTTCTGCGATGGGCTTCGAAAATCACGGTCACAAGAGTTGTACAAACTGTAAAGACAGAAATGTTACTTAGCACGCCTAATGGTTTTATTTTAATATGCCGCAAGTGCAACATGGACTATATATGTGATCCCCTGATGATACATATCAAGGCCGACATGCGCTCAAAAAAAAAAAAAAAAAAAAAAAAAAAAAAAAAAAAACATGAGAACGATTTCCAAGCGAAACTTTTATCGAGCTTGGTGTAGCATTTATTCTACATGGTGGTGGTGGTGGTTATTTATTGTATATACAAAAGGTAGGAAAAGATGTTTGCCAGCCCCGGTATATGCTATCTAACATCTGAAGCACCTGAACTGGGGCGGCGGAAATAATGGGATAGCGACGTACTTTGATTTCTCGTCGCCTTCCTGTCTCATCTCGAAGTACCGGCTGCCGACGTCTTGTTTCTTGTCTTTCGACCTCCGGATAGCGAGAACTTTCCTGTAAATGCAAAGGCAGTATACATTGAAACACTACAAGCGCATTAAACTTTGACATCGTGTGATTTATGCGATGAAACAATTTCAGGCGTCAGCGACATGCGTCACGACAATTAAGAAAACGTAAAGCAAGTGCCCAACAGGTGCGGTAACGGACGGTTATACCAAAGTCCTTCAATGCTTACTGGCTCGTATTACCTGACGTAACCTGGCACGAGACTTCAACATTTGAAAAGAAATTAAAAAAAAACAGCACATCTAACGTGTCTGTCGTAAGTATTTAATGCCCGTATGAGTTGACCAGAGTGAGGATGCAGTGACCTGTATGAGAGCGTGTTGCAGGCGGCGTGTCCAATCTCTCCCAGGGACCAGGTGCCGTTGCTCAGGTAGCGCGGGAACTGATCCACGCACAGTTTTCCCCAGACGCCGTTGCGCTTCAGCTGTAGGTACCCATGGCCCGAGGACATGGACGTGGACGTGGACGTGGCCTCCTCCTCCTCGTCCACCAGCCCAACTGCGCGTGCCAGAAGGACCGCGCGGCCCAGAAGGCGATGAAATACTTAGCCGCGGAGCTTCGTTCGTTGGTCACAGCTTGTGAAAGGTTCTATACAAGCATTCCTCGCCCTTCCTCCTCTTGACGATTAAATATCAAAGTATGGTAATATGAATATATTGGGAGACAAATCAATACAACGTCCAAGCAAGCAGGCGTGAATTCACAGACTAATTCAGCCACGAACCTAATAAAACGGCGCATACTCTCACACGTCCATGACTGTGCTATCACCGCTCTCATTCCCAGTGAATATAAAACTACCTCCACCGATTGAACGCTCGTGTGCTTGGCCGCACTCACCGCACTGAACTTCGTCCAGGCCGTAGGGGCAGTCATGGTGGCCGTCGCACACCTTGTGCTGCGCTATGCACTGCTTGGCTCCGGGGCAAACGAACATCTCGGCGCTGCACCAGGCTGAAAAAGCGAGGAAACCCAAGCATAGTTAGTATAGAAGGTGGAAAGGGGCAATGCCCATTACGGTGGCCGAACTGGGTCGGCTTCAGTTTGTTGCACGACAAGAAGACAAAAAGAACAGTGGTGACATTACACGCATGCGGGTGGCGTACGTGTCCTACATATAAGTTTGACTGGTTGACGCGGTACTTACGGCAGAGGATTTCGTCCGTGAAGTCCCAGCAGTCGAGGATGCCGTCGCAAATTTTGTGTTGTAGACGCTCGTGTTTCAGGTAGTCCTTGCAAGCTGAGAAGGTAACAACAAAGCAAAAGGCAGTTTTATATACTTGTACTTAGCTCTCGTCGTGTGTAATCAAAATGTTCTACAGCTTCCCTTCGTTCGACAGCTGTGTCACAGCTATAGTAAAGAGACTTAGGCTATATTCTGTGAAATGCTTGCAGTGGATTTTAACGTCTCGTGGCCTTCAAGAGAAGCCGTATAATGGAAAGCTTCTGTTAATTTGGGTCCCCTATGGTTCTTTTAAATGCACATGCATCGAACCGTACGCGGACGTTTTTAAGTTGCCCCTCCATCTTCATGCGGTGAGTGACAGCTTGCGAGTACAACGCCTGTCACGTGCCTCGTTGGCCTTATCGTTCCGAGGCGCCTAGCATAGTATAGCTGTCATCCGAATTACGGTGCATCAAGGCCAACAGGCGTTCAAAACAATCATAAGCACTGCCTTCGTTAAAGAGGGAGTTGCCTTAATTTCGCACAAATAAAGAGCGCTTAAAACGTTGAAGCTAGCTCGCAGAAATAAATATGTAAGAATGAAGCAGGGCACTCACAGCAGTTGCGCTCGTCCGAGCCGTCCCGGCAGTCCATGCGGCGATCACACAGAGCCGAGTGGGGGATGCATTCGCCACTCTTGCACTTGATCTCCTTCAGGTAGTCGCAGTCTGCGATAAAGGCACAGCCATAGAATTACATATGAGCGTATACAATCAATGCCGTCTAGATAAGAAGGCCTGCTCTCTACCCCGGTGACAGAAGGAGTGTGGTCGGGGAAAATCCTGCCGCATCTAGGGAACAGCGCTATCACACAGTTACCTAGACTGCAAGTTGCTTTCTGCTGTGCTCCGTCGTTTCGCGCCTCGTATTCGGTGCTTTATTACGCCGGAAAGCGTTGCTTTCCGTCGGAACTATGCTTGTTATCATGGACAGCCCAATGTTCAATGCGTCTTCTGGGCCAACCTGTACTTGGATATATTTCTGTTCGCATTTCCTCATAGAAAGTGAGTAACCAAGCAATCAGGTTTTAGGCTTAATTCACGCTGACATGGGTTTTGGACGAATGAGTGGTTATGAAGGCGAAGAAACGAAAATGGATATGTGCTCTGGTGCATTACCCGCTTCTCCAGTGAAGACAAAAGAGCGCCACTTTGCCGGCCGAGTAGTATCCGTGCAGTATATGCACTGGTAGTGAAGAACCAGCCAGCGCCAGCGTCTACCCTTTGGCCTCGGCTACCTGGCGTGGACCATGCAACTCAGTACAATATCAGATCAAGCTTATCAACGAATTACTGAGGTGTAATTTTGTTAGGTACATTCCATTTTAGCGTGCGTTGTATGTTGTGATTGAAGCTTCGAAATCATCTTGGGGTATTCTTCAACTATGTGACGAAATACTACAGCGTCTGTCGTGTTGACCCGTTAGCAGTGCTAGATATTCTTGCCGTGTGTAGCGTGGGGATATGCGAAACCGATGAGTACATTTCCCCTCACCTGTGTGCAAAACTTCAGAATGGATTTTTGTCGTTGATGTTAGTGAAACATGCCTACACTTGCTCGCATTTATTCGTTTCTCACCCGAGTAACGCTGATGTTGAGCACTCATCAGTCTTGTTTATACAAAATAGTACCGGTCTAACTTTTTCTTCTGATTTTCGCCGCGTCTTTCACAGCAGGCGTGTCTTTGAACGCGATATGCATAGTGGAAATAACAAAATTATTTTTGTTGTTAATATATGAATTAATGATTCCCTTGAAACAATGCTGGCAGCTCACATATTGACCAACCCTGTGAAACACTACAGAACAGTGTCAAAAATATAGACAAAATACTCTGTAGTTTTGTCGTAAATGTCATATTTTTCTGTAGTTCTGTAGTACTTTTCTGTTGTAACTACAGAAAATTCTGATGTTACTACAGAAAGTTATTTGTCACAACAGGTTTTCCTGCTAAAAACTGCACAGAAATTCCGACGTGACAACATAAAATTTTCTGTAATTTTTTTCCGACTCGGTTTTCATGCATGCAGTAATTGCAAATCCTTGGGTGTAAGCGTACTTTCTAAAATTATTAAACATTCAGCAGAGCGTCCTATCAAAGTTGTTTGTTGGGCTAGTTGGTATAGCATAAATTTGAAAGCGCTCGGGCAGACAAAGACGAGAGAAGTGGACGAGGCAAACGACGGGAAACCTTCATCTCGCACACTGGTCTCGTCCGTCTGCCCGAGCGCTTTCAGATTTATTTTACTAATCCTATTAGTTATATGCGTTATGCTGTGTTGAAGTATCAGTCATGCTTGAACTTTTCCTCGTTTTAGATTTTGCGTTATGTCCCCGATCGCGTAATTCGTAAGTGTAGATGATTGAACCGATTGCTTCTTCACAACAACACAGAAAATGTAGACATCGAGGTTTGTAGTTGCATGCACAAGCAGGGAAATGACGTTATGCAACCGTATAGTGACACCATTGGCTTGGTATTCTTGGAAGCTAGCACATTGCTTTATTTCGTGATTTATCCATTTCTTACGCATGTATTTGCGTTGGAACGCCATATATATATATCTATGTGGGACCAAGAAAATGATTTTTACTTTAACTCATGCTTATATTGTTGGTGATGTTGCGTGATTGTCAACGTGTGCGTGTGCTTGGTTTCTGGAGTTCGGGCTTTTGTTTTCCTGATTTTTTTTTTTATTGCATGGGATATGCTGGCATGTAAGTTGTGATTCGAATAATCTCTAATTTGGAAACCAGCTCCTTAAATCACCCTTTATTGTTCCTCATTTGTTCGCGTCCCGCTGCGCTGTTTCAACACAAAGCATGCCTTCACTTTGTGGTCGTCAAATCCGCCCTGTAAGAACACGACAAGGGCGAGACATTCTCCGGTGTTGTCCAGCCACTTCATGGCTGGCGATAGCCACGGGCACCCGAGTAAATAAACTAGAGACAGCGCTGTTGCTCCGCAGCTGGTGAAAGAACGAGCATGGTTGCATTCCTTTAGAGCAGTGGCGAGTCATAGGACGAGTCAGAGGACGAGTCAGAGCCATTTAGCATGTGAATATGAAACGAGCTGCTAATGTTAGTTTTAATTTCTGAGACACGCTACCCAACCGCAAGGCCAATCGTTTCAAAGTTCGGCTCACGCTCAAGCCAGCAATGTGGTAACAACAGTGATTGACTCGACGCTACGCGAGATCACCAGCGCATCACTACAAGACTGTACGATAGTCGAGGCTGAGGAAGCGGCCGTTGCTCTAGCGGCAGCGGAGGGCTATCGATCTAAACGGTCTCTAACAATCATTACAGACTCACAAACAGCATGCCGCAACTATCTTCGCGGCGGAATCGGGCACAGAGCGCTCTGCATACTCCATTCTGGGGGCCACATAACACAACGACAACCAAACGAAGAATCAATCAAGCATACGATAGTATGAACGCCGGCACACGCGGGAGTAACAGGGAACCAAGAGGCGGACAGGATAGCTCGAGGGTACACTTATTACCGAGCATCCAACGTAGGCGACCTCGAGGAGAACGAACCTGTACCCCAATATTATTCGGCGATACTAAACCATTACAAGGGCTGCAGAAAGCGGTACCCACCACCACACAACTCCCTTAGCAGAGAGGACTCAGTCACGTGGAGGCAGCTACAAACGGGCTCGTACCCGAACCTACACGTACTCAACAAAATGTATCCCACACAGTACACTGGCAAATGCCCTTGGTGCCAAGAACCACCCACGCTGTACCACACAACATGGGCATGCCAGAGGATAACCGAGTGGGGATCAATGGGAGGGAGTGCTCTCAAGCGATCGACGAGTCGACCAAGAAGGTCCGATTCGGCGAGCACAACTGGCAGCAGCATCCAGGGAGCCCTGGACTAAGGGTAACCGACCTTTGTCTTAGAAGATGGACGAAACCATCTGAAAACCGCAGAAGAGAAGCCAATCTAGAGCTAAATAAAGTTTTTCACTCACTCACACGCACTCAACGACACCAACGAAGACGCCGACCTCATCTGTTACGTCAGCTGTGAGGAGAGGAGGTTATTAGCGAGCTTTGTTTGTCTAAGTGGCATCGGTAGAGTACACAGTATGCGTCCCATTCCGTCGTTGCTGTGGCAGCAGTGACTGCTGCAAACGCGACTGCTGAAAAACCCTGTAATAACAAACAATGTAAAGTCGGGCTAGTAATCAACTGCACTTTCAAAGCGCTATAATATACGCAGGTACAGCTGCAGCGCTCGTATCCCTCGGGCTATTTTTTTTTTTATTGTATAATGCTTCCTTTAGACTTGATCTGATAAGACATGCTCTTGGCGTTATCTGCGACTTTTCCGTTCGATTTCTGACGCTCGATGCCAGCAAAATAACAAAAGCTGTCTGGTTATAGTTTAGCTGGCTCCATGCGTGAACGGTAATAAAAGGAAAAAAAAATGGCCGAGAAAACGGAAGGGAATCCGGGCCAATGAATCCCTGGTCCTATAGAGAGAGTCGGGATTTGGAGACGGGAATATGAGGACTAGCGAAAGTGAATTCAGATTAGATGGGAAGAGAATTAGATACATTCAGTGCTACAACAGCTACAACAACGCTGTTCGACGTAACCCTGTGTGAGCCATGTCAGCCAGTTAGGACACGGCACTAGTGGCAGTGTCCTGAGTTGAGTTGCATAAAGTTTTTCTTATGTATAATGCTCGCATAGTTCTCATTTCAGCCACATATTTTTGTCAGCCCACTTCCGTTCCGATTTTTTTTTCTCTTTTTTTTTTTTTTTTGAAGGAGGGGGGGGGGGGTGCGCCGGATCTACGTGCATCTACTATATCTTGAGCTCGTTATCAACGGGGCATCTCCGTGCTGATGAAACGAATAGATTCGCTCACCTCGCTTCAGCGCCGTCGACGCTGCGAGCGGCGTAGTGGACGTGCGGTCCGCCATGGTGCTGCCAGTCAGACCGTTGGCGTCGCCGTGTTTGGTGATGTCGTTGTCGTGCAACGAATCCTTGGTGAGAGGAGTGTTGGTGACCACGCTGTAAGACACGCGCGTCACCACCTTCAGCGACGGGCTCTCCGTGGTTCCGGACGGCCGGAAGCCAGGCTTGTCGCCGTTTTTGCTGCCTTTGTCGAAGAACTCGGCGCCTGCGGCGTTCAAGGTACGGATTAACGAGACGCGTAACACATGCCACTTTATTTATGAAGCTTATCCACAGGTGTCAACATGTGTAATGATAACATTATCGCCGATCGCCGGATTTAACATTACATCAGTCCTTTTAGACTTTTATAAGTATTTTACAAGACATGGGACAAAAAGTAGGGGGACACTTGAGCTCAGGCATTTAAGGGTCGGCGCCACAGCGTTTCACACATGTGGATGATGTCCTTTCACTTTTTTACTTTATTGTGCTTATTTTTCATCTGCCTTTTTGTTCATTTTTAATTTAAAATCTTATACACAGATACTTCGCATTAGCAAACATTGGTTTTTCATTCTGAGCAGTTTAACACCTTTCAGCCCCCTTTTCCTTTTTTTTCATATTTTAATTCATCAATTAATCAAATAATTACAATGATTTCAATAATTCGTCATCGCCTCTCACGCACGAATCAATCATCAATCACTACAACCTCAAATTACCTTGATGCAATTTTTTTACACAGCGCCTCCGATTATTTCCGACACACGGTGCCGACCACAATATAATTACTACTACGCCGACGGCTTTTCGACCGAACGAGCTGTATAAACTATCGCTTAATAAAGTACGAACAAGACACATGCTGACTTCTATTTTCTTACGCTATAGTCAAGTTGCCTGAAATCGGTATGCACGAAAGTAGTATGATCAAGAGCCCTTGTAGTATTAGGTTCAAGAAAATGGTCATATACGGATGAGGCAAAGGCACCACGGATTATGTCATATACGGATTAGGCTATTAGCCACCACAGCGCTACGTTCACAAGCATGATCGCGGGCCATGCAGGGACCGAAAGTGGGATGCTGGCTGAAGCCTAATCCGCGGGCAAAAAGTCCCACATCAGTGGCTCTCTCCCGTCTACCGGCTGCCCAAACCTTCCAGAAAGCGCAGGAGCTGCAGGGCTATGCGCGATTCTTTGCGTGCATATGTCGAGTGCCCGGAAATTGTTTAAGAAGCAGTTTCTGATCGCTCTCTAGAGAGGTAACTTATCCTGCATAACCTCATCCCCGACCGACTGCCCATGTATTTTTTTTTATCCAGAAAGTACAAAAACCGCACCTTTTTCGTCGCTGGGCGTGTACTTGGAGTCATACGTGCCCGCCTTTGAAGGTCGGTCGCCGGAGATAAACTTGGCGATGCCACCGGAGTTCTGTGCGCCTGAGTAGATGACTGAATGGACTTCTGAGTGGTCACCGCTGCTTGTGCTCACTGTCTGGTGAATAGAGATCGAAGTGATGTTAAGGTCTGAGAGTTTGAGGTCGTGTCCTTCGCGCGTTGCGCCCACTTGAGAGAACGGAGATTCTTTGATGCCACTCTGAATCTGAAGTGGTTCGCCGGAGGGAGAAAGACCATGGAACTGCGGAGGTTGAGGCGCGGGTTTTTGTACCGGGTTTAATGCGATATCAGCAACGGGTGCCGAAACTTGTCCGTGGACTTGGCCTGGTACTGGTCGGGCTGTTGGTTTTAGATCCGGTCTTGGTGAAGGCTCAACTGACGGCACAGAATCGGCTGGATTCCAGCCCTTGTTTTCCGCTTGAAGACCGTCCTCTTCGGCCGTGAGATCGATGAACTGTGGCTCTGGTTTCTTAGTGGTCTGTTGCACCCGAGATGCATTACGCTTACTGCCTTGACCATTGACACCGCTGACGCTGGCGACGGGGGGTCGGACAAAAAGTCCTACACCAATCTCGAACTCCGTTGTCGATGTGGCCGGCTTAGGCGTGGGTATTTCTTTCCGATGGTTGTTTTTCTGAACGGACGGCTGCGGCTGAAGGGAAGTGTCTGCTCCCACGGATGACTTGACACTGGAAGGCAATGCTCCTTCCCGCACTTTGATTTCTGGAGGCACGACGGCCACATTTCCCGACATCTGGCCTGGTCTTAGTGGATAGTTGAGAGCAATGTTTGGTCCGGCGTGAGTGCTAGGATCGTCTAAGTGTATCTGCCATGCTTGCCCTACACCGTGCGTCGGCCTTTCGGAGCTTGACTCAATGGGTTTATTGTTGGGCAGCGTCTCCCCCACGGAGATCTCGGAAGAGGAGAGGGGCTTTAACGGTGGCCAACTGGCCGAATCTTCCCTGCTCGCGTCCAGATTTGAGGGCGGAATAGCAGTTTTGTCAACGCGTGCGTGCTCCGTCGGCTGTTGCACTGGTGATGAGGTGGTAACGCCCGCAGCGATCGTGTCCTCAACAGAAACTGAAGTCGTCGATGGCTGTGTTTCCTGATTGTGGGGAGTAACGAGAAGCGGCTTCAGCAGGGCTGGTCTGGTGATGTTCTTTGTAGACGCTGGTGGCCGGCTTCTGTCCGTCTTGACTACAACTCCCGCTCCGATGGTAAGCTCTGTCAGCTCGGAGCCATGCTTATTTGTGAACCTATCATGACTAGTAGGGGCGGGACGAGGGTATCCCGTTGGCACTGGTGCACTTTTGACGGGCGGGCTCTCTTCTTTCATCGGTTCCGCGGGAACTGTGACTACCTGTGGTTCAGTAGTGGCGACTACACTTGGATTTTCTTTGACTGGAATGGCGTGACTTCCCTGATGCTGATGACTCGTGTTGAATTCTGGACTGTCTTGCGGGCCGTCCAAGTGAGATTCATCGTCCTCAGACAGCTCTGGAGCACTCTCCCACGTGACTTCACTGACGTCACCTTCGGCTTGTTCGCCGTCTTCAGGCTGCTCTGGGAAGAACGGCTGCCAAGAGTTTGCGCCTCCACCGTTGGAACCAGGCGAGCTCTCGTTGTCGTGTTGGGCAAAGTAATCGTCAGTATCTGGTCGGCGCTGGTTGACCCACTGGTCGGAGTCTTGGTGGGCATGGTCTTCGTCCCTGTCATAGTCGTCAACCGTGCTGCTGCTCGTAGTACCCTCTCCATCGACCACGTCATCAGAAGGCAGCAAACTGTTTTCGGACATCTCTGGGAAAGCATAAAATGAGGTCACAAGTTTAATGCAGGGAAGCTCATCATTATTCATCCAGAATGTACATGTGGTGCGACTGCATTCTGATCAATTAAAATTTAGCACAGATTGCTGTAGTGAACGCTGCTGCGTTTTGACTCACTGCGAGGACAATTAAACCACAAAAACTGTTTATTGGCAACTGTGCTGACAAAGAGTACCGAATTGCACCTGACGCCACAAGGTTGAATTGTTTGTGAATAATATTGCAATAACAAAATTCGCTTGCCACGTTGCTGGCACACGGCTCGCTCTAAGTGATCATATCTTCCTTTCATTTTTTCGCTGTATGGCAACTCGAATGTCATAACAATTTGCGCCGACATAATCGACAAAACATATTTTTTCAATGTACAGGATTGGCTCTGCCGCCATTAAGAGATACAGGTCAACAAAAAAAAAAAATAAGTCGGATTTCCGGTGCGAAAAGCACAAGAAACATTAGTGCTTGTTCGTTTGTGTATCCGATTTCCACTATGAACCACCCTTTGGCTCAGTGACTATGGGGTTCCATCCTCAGCACTTGATCCCGGTCAAAGCGACTCTAATTCGCCCATATACCAAAGCTATCGATGTTCGTAACTGGAACTGTTGCAATGAAGACATGCCCCACAGCACACGGTATACCGTAAATTTGGCGCGAAAAAATCCATTAACCACGGCAACCGTAACGTGCGTGAATGTAGGCTAAGTGCCCTTCCTGGGTCCGTCTGCGTGGCGCACGAAGTGCATTTGAAAGCGTTGCCCCTAAGAGTGTCTCTTGTGTGCTCACCCGTCAGCTGGATGGCGTTCCTGTCGATCTTGAGTGGGCCGAAGGCACCCAAGGGTCCCTTCTCAGCCTCCCGCTTCAGCGTCTCCCTGAATTCGCCCTCCAGGTCGGCCACGTCGGGCATGTGCCTCCTGTCGACCTCCAGCTCGAAGAGAACGACCAGGCTCCCTTGCCTGCACAGTGACGTAGAGCAGTCGAACTGAGTTGAAAGTAGACTCTTATGTGCACTTTGCACTAATTGGCATCTGTCCTGGTATACCGAAGGGAACCATGACTGACCCCCCCCCCCCTTTTTTTTTTCAGGGCTGTCGAAAAAAGCGCGGCTGCCTACCATATGCAACGCTGAATTCTGAGGGAGAGAATTCTATGCAGGAGAGGGCGGAAGTGGCCAACCGAAGCGGAACGCATCTGGCCTGCTACTCCACTCCAGGAAGGAAGGGAAAGAGAGATGCCATGTATACGTAGAAAATGATGATGAGGGGTGGTGATGACAGAACGCAGTGAACCGTAGGCGAGGGTGTCGAAGACCAATGTACAACGCCTTATAAATTGTAACACATGTATGTGGCTTCAAAGAAGGGCGTCCCTTCAGAGGTGGTGTCCAGGCATGTGCCTGTGTGATAAAAGAACTGCAATACCGATCACTCTCTCCACGCGCCGAAGCTTGCTCCAATACTTTCCGAGCGTTTAAGAGAGTCTTCTCGGAACACTGATAATTCGTACTTCGCAGACAGGTCTTGGTGACAGTGTTTCGCGAGCCCAGAACGAAATGTGCTGACGATTCGATGGATGTACATTATCTCGGTGTTAATGTCACGCAAGAGACTAGGAGAGGCTTGACAATTTAAAGGGGCAGAGACAACGATTTTTCTTACTGCATTTTTGCTTTAGAATTATGCGTAAGATATTGGTTATTGTGCCACCCCGTGAAACTCACCTACGTTCAGTAACTAATGTACAATTTCAGTTTTTCTGCCGAAGAGTTTCGGTTTCAGGTTGCCTAACGAAGGTTGTGACGTCACGGCTCACAAGCTACTACGAGAGCATGTGAGGCCCACAAAAAACTGCATTTAAATAGCGCTTTGTCCAATCGCTTATCACTGCGGCTTCTCGAACAGTTTAGCGAGAGTTGGATTACAATTAAAAGTACAAAACAGCGAATATGTTGCTATTTTTTCATGCGTCACGTGATCTCATAATAGCTTGTGACGTCGGAACGTTCATTCGGCAACTTGAAAAGAATCTGAAACAGTGTGGCATATGAGGTGCAGTTATAAGTGATTCATTGGACATCGGCGGATTTCAGGTGGTGATACATGTTTACCAATGTCTTACGCATAATTCTAGCTAAAGGATAAATGTAGTAAGAAAATTTTTGTCTTTACCCTTTAAGCTTCGCGGTTAAAAACAGAACGTGACAGCAGTTACAGGCCTAATTATACATCACAATAGATTACCAATTACAAATCACTAATTACTAGTCACGGTTACCGATTACCAATTACCAACCACAGTTACCGATTACCGACCACAGTTGCCAATTACCAATCACTGGCCAGGTTATACTGCGCTACATATGCCACTTTATTACTCGCACACGTACACACCACTTAATTCAATTTGTTTCAGCCTTTCAATTCGCGCAATTGTCTGACGCGTAATTGGCATACTGATAATTACATAACATTCAGTACACATCTCGAACGCACGTTACACGTCTCACACTACAACGTATTCACTAGAATCCCTCTAACGCACTTCAATCAATGAGCATTTGTGGTGTCTGTGTAGCGCGCGCGACTCGCGCAGAGAGCCAGTGTTCAACCCGCGATGTCTGCTTAAAGAGCAGTCATTTATTTTAAAGAACTGTTTCGATATTCTGAATTACATTCTTATAGAAACCTCTTCACCAATTCTGGCTTCATTTGGACCCTCCCCTATTTGTTTTCCAGGTTCCATGGATTGTCCCAGCCTAATTAATGCTGGGGATGTTATGTAGAGCATCGTAGTAATAAATGAATCTAAAAATGTATCTAGTTTCCACTAACCGTAAACTGTCTTAGTCCCCAACTGTTCTGACCGCGCCCTCTTGAAATAAACCGCCGCTGTTCTTATTGATACATATATTGTGCCACAGGATCAAGAAGTTCGTTTCTTATGGGTCAGTTCAACATCGAAATATGAAACTGCTCAAAGTAAAAAGCAAACGGCTCACCGGAAAGCATATATTGTGATTTTGCTCAGAGAGCTGTTGAGCTGCGGCGACTTCCGGTAGGCCGCTTCAATCTGAAAAAAAAAAAAAAAATGTAATCAGAAGAAAAGTAAAGAACTCAATTGGAATATATATTTCCTTTGGGCAGTGGCAGCCATTAGGCGAAGGCCGCTTTCCGACCAAATGGGTCGTCATTAATGAAGGCACTTCGTCGAGAGCGTAGCGAGCTAAGGCACCTTGATCATACTCAGATATTCGGCTCTCCCAAACGCGCCGCAACGCGGGGAAACATGACGCGCACTCGCACACGCACGATTTTTATCGACCAACATTTAAGCATTGCTTGTAACTGCTTTTTGAATCGTACCGAATGTCCTTCGATCGTTAGCCATGGCTTGTGGCAAGTGTGACCACTCATAGGTTGATACGCGAAGCGAACATGTCGTTTCAAACTTTGACCGCGGTGATATAATTTAATCGAATATAGGACGACCGATTTCAATCGGTGTACACAGACGACTTCTGCGGCTAGAGCGAAGCGATTGCCGGTATAGTTTAAAGGAGAAGAGATATGCTCACATTTGCTCCAACAAAGTTTCAGCAGCTGTCATTGTTTTTCCGCGCGGTACTACATGTATTATTAACAGCTGCAGGGTTAACTGAAGCGAAATCTGAGAGTAAAAAAAAAAAAATAAAAAAGAAAGTGTCTGCAATGATTCCATAGAAAAGGTTGCATAGGAAAGGTATACTTCTTTTTTTACTGATGACAGAGAAACGCATTCCATAATTATATTTTCGATTGATTACGAATTCATTTGTTCAAGTTAAACTTTTCAACTCCAGATTGTGTACAGTTCGGCTGTCCATTCTTTCGCACTGTCGTGCAGTAAATGCATCTTGTTATCTAGGCGTTCGTGCTTTGTCAAAATGTACATTCCCTTCAGTTCCACTTCAGTGTGCTCATGTACACAAAGACAGGAGGATAAAAGATGCAGTCAATACGCAATCACGTGCTCTGTATTTGTATGACGACACGGCTAGGCAGCAGTTTAGTGTACCTCAAGGACGCGCATGAGCGCCATCGCAATGAACGGAATTATTTCCGCCTCGTTCTCGGGTTCGGCAAACATTGCGGGAACGTAATGCCCCTAGGCGGCTGTTCGGAGCGCCATAGGTTTACCGTTAGCGCATGTCGTGACTGACTGAGTATGTATCTTGATGTGCGTTCCAGGCAATTATCCTGAGTTGACGGAGAAATAGGCTACGAAGTTTACGACCACCGTTTAAGCCCGGTTCGTGGAACACTAGCTGGCATCTTCAACTCCGTTAGTTACTTGCGTACAGCTGTCCCGAAATAAATATGAGGATAGTAAATAAGTGTACATTTGTCAATTAATAGTATAAATACACAAACTAAACAGAATTTACAAAACATTTGGGCCATCAGCCTTTGTAGCCTATTAGTGGGGAGTTCAAAGTCAACCTCGCGTTCCTCACGCACAGTGGTGGTGGACGCACAAACATTTAGCTAGCACGCATAAAGTTTGCGACAATATCCATAAAGCACTTTTATTTTTGACAGATTACGTAGTCTACAAGTGAATTAGAAGCATTTGTCATATTACGTTTAATGCGAGATCGAATCACGGCCTCGGCGGCCGCTTTTCGATGGAGGCGAAAAGCTAGGCGTTCGTGTGCTGTGCGATGTCAGTGCACGTTAACGAACCCCATGTGGTCGAATTTCCGGAGGCCTCCACTACGGCGCCTCTCATAGCCTGAGTCGCTTCGGGACATTACGCTTCATAAACCAAACCATATTGCGCTTAAGTTATTTTTTATTTCTACTTCTGGATGGCCATAAGTGCTAATAGCTGCTAATTATAGACCTTGAAAAAGCCCAGTCAACCGCTTGCAGGCACAGTGACGTGACAAAATAAACTATAACATTTTGACTATATACGGTAACTGATAGGACAAAACATATAACACGTCCTGCTCATCTTGTATGCCTATCTGCAGTCAATGTTGTCAGCGAATGATAGAGTAATTCACCGTAAAGAGAAATGTACAGAGCACCGTTATGCGCGGCCATGGTTATGTACACAGTAACACTAAAAGAAACGCTTTCTGTATAGCACACTACTCTGCATAAACGTAAAATCTACATGCTAACTGAAATTCAAAACATGGCAAGTTTACAGCGTTGCAAAACCTTTTATTGAAGCCTTATAAAATTCATCTTTAATGCCGTTATGCTAAAAAGGAAACGTAGCGTACAGATTAGGCGCAGATGGTAAATTATGTGAAATTTGTAGTCATTTGATAGTCTTAGGTAATCGTTTCCGGTGAAGATTTCCACAATACGATTACGTTTAGCTCTGATATTATATGCTTCCTTGAACAGCGTCGATCACTCTACTCAAAGCTACAGTTTCTTTTGAACGTGTACTTGAGGGCTCCACATTCCCGTTCTCCTCCTCCCAACCTCAGTGAAGTGACAGCGGGGTCATTAACTTGCACAGTGCTATCAATGTACTATAAAATGCTCGCTATAACATGCTAAAGACACTGAATACTACAGTTCTTTTTTTGTGGTGACGCTACTCCGTCGACCACATTCGACCACTGTCGCTACATTCGTTTTAATTAGTCAGTGTTGCACCGGTCTGGGCTTATTTATTATGTCTCTTAACGAAAGGGTGTGGCCTCGACGCTGTAACTGGCCTAACGAGAAACAGTCTAGCGCGATTCGGAACATGCATTATTAGACAAGGACGTAAATTGCAGTATCAACGAGCTGCTTGCGTGTGCCAAGGACAAATACGTGTAGAGAGTTGCGAAAGCCAGCATAGCTCACTACACGGAGGACAAGCATGCTTGTACAACTAGTGCTGTCCCTGTATACTACGTGCGACCTGCTGAGTTCTCTCACTGCGGCCACAATCGCCTCTCTCCTGTGCGAGGTACTCCTCACATTTTATACTGGTCTTGCTCTCGAACGGACCGGCATTTGACCGTTCTCAACAGCTGACGCTTGCCTGATGACGTCACTGCGTGTCTTTAGGCTAGTTTGGTCAGGGAACCCTGATGAGCCTCTTAGGTAACGCGAGAATACACTGCTGAATTGTACAATCGGCAGAATATCACGACCATGCGCTTGTGTTGTGTCGAATTAGCATTACCGCCTCATTAGGCACGTCCTATGCACTGTGTTAACGTACTTACACGAAAGCGGCGGCCCACGCTTCCACGCACTCCTACTGCACATTTTTGTAAAGCGCGGTGGCTGCTATTTTGTTAACTTCCTTTGATAACTAATTGTTACTATGTAGACGAAGTACAGGGCGTACTAAGTTTGGTGTCACTTTTTTTTTTTTTTTTTTTTTCAAATCACATTGTTCCAACTGGTGCCCCGATGACCGATGTTACCATGAAACAAACTCTTGAGCAACGTTCCTACATCGTTCCGAAGCTCATCGTGCTGCGTAGTACAAAATATACCCTTGAACAGAGTTCTGCACTTGTCGACAGCAGTGACCAAATTGCTGAATTTGTAACTTATCTTGCAAGCTGTCATGAAAATGTAATGATGGCACTCCCGGAGTTAACATAACGTCCTTTTCCTGCTTTGCCCCCCTGGCCCAATTATCCGCGCATGCCTATATTGGGAGCGTATTAAGTGATGACTAAGCAATTTGCCTGAAGCTGAAAACAATATTTATCTGACATGCCGAATTGAGTAATCGTGAGGAGTTGCTCAGTCCAAGTACCCTCGCAATTTTTACTTCTTTTCACGCGAAGACTATTAGACGAAATGCCAAAATATTATTTTAAGTCGGCAGGAGCGAAGACGATTCAAAGGCAGTATCAGAAAACGTTGGGTAACATGGCATCGGTCCTCTCGTGAGAATACGTGACTGTTGCCTCAAGATGTATCACAGAATTCGTGTCATAACGCGTTCTAGTGATCAGACCGGGCACGGCTGGCATAAGGCTGCAAAAGGACAATTGACACAAATTGTGACGGTTGCGCACTGTTCGGAGCGCCGCCCTGTCTCACACTTTTGTCTGGCATGTCCTGGCGCTTACCATGTTAGCGTACTTGGCCGACTTGAGTCGGAATTCCTTGGATGTGGAGTTGAGCAGGCTCGGGTCCCACACGTCGCCTTCGATCACCTTGACGGCGCCTAAGAGGCGCGTGGCTGCCGGCAGAAAGAGTGGGGGACGGTAAAAGATTGGCCATTGAAGAAACTCACTCGGCCGCACACGCAGCACACGCAGCACATACACGTCGGCAGGCGAGGCTGTGAAAAGCCAAGTGCGGTGCAAGAAAAAGAGAGAGAAATACTGTGTCCATGCCAGACTAATTAGGCCCTGCGAGTGGTCTCGCTTCTTGGCTTGGTGGACGTCCAGTACTTGGAGGACAGGGGCTCTTTGCATGGTAATGCGACCGAGAGCGTGTACGATGGAGAAGTGGCTTTAAAAGGCTTGGCGTGAGTGATCGACTCGATATGTTCTCCAGCCTTCGGGCACTTTCGTTTTTCTCCCTCTAGGTGCGTTATTTCCATACCAATACAGCTCATGTTCTCCAGCCTTTAGGCACTTTCATTTCTTCTCTCTCTAGGCGCGTACGTTGTTTCCATAACCATTACAGCTCTTAGTTTCCAGCGACATGCTTTATGTTGTCTTCTGCCTTTTTGCATGAACAGAAGGCAAGAGAGGTCATCTTTTAATGTCTTCAATGTAACGAATGTTTGACGAAAATTTTCTCAAACTTACATGGGTGCATATGTTGACTGGCCATCACTGCAGGACAGGGCAGGTAGGGGAGAAAGGTAAACAAAAAATTAGCGTGACGATGTACCTTGGCGTCCACACAACTATTTGCAAAATACGGGAAAAGAATCTAAACATAAGAAGCATGGGGGAAACAGCGCAAGCTAAACACGGACAAAAAGGGAGGACGAGACACACACAGCGCTCGTCCTCCCTTTTTGTCCGTGTTTAGCTTCCGCTGTTTCCCCCTTGCGATGAACCAACTAGCCCGCAACGTTTTGTATAAGAAGCATATTGGTATTATGAAGCTAAATTTACTATCTAAGCGACTGTCGCCTATTGCGGAGTAAATTCTGATATACTTTAGAAAAAAAAGGAAAAAAAAAATATATCGCCACCCGTTAATCGTGCTGCCCACCCAAGCGGCAATGAATGGCTGCAGAACGCTGGCAAGACGTAGTTTTCTGGTCAGCAGTCAAATACATCGGCCAATCGTGTTCGTCCGAATAGCGGTACGTGGTTGGTCATTATGAGGTTGGACACGAACCGGTCAGCGTGCCAGGCCCAGGTATGGCCTACGGATTGAATACCAATTACGCGGCTATGTTCTCATGTTGTTGCACATCTGTCTTCTCATTATATTTTTCATGAACAAAAATTCACCGGACGTATGCCCTATACAGCGCTAGTGCTTGGTATAGTGCGAAATGCTGGCATTACTCAGAGTGTTTAGTAACGTTGAATAGAGGACACGCTTACTGTATAGCGTTTGTCGCGCTGCACTCAAATTTGCGCCGCTGTTCAGCTCTATATGTCGGAGCGCATTTTACGAGAGTTGCGTTTAACCGTTTTTGTCTGTCTTCAGAGTGTTCTTTTTTTTTTTTTTTTTTTTAATCCAAGCAACGCAAGTCTCTACAAAATGCAGCTCCAACCATCCAAATTCCTAGTACGTGTTTTAATATAGTAACGGGAGGCTGTAAGTCTCCATGGGCTGAGGGGGCCCACATAGGAGGTGGTCGGCGTGCACTAACGATGGCGATAAGGATGATTCCGCGATTCAGTCAAACGCGCCATGTACAATGTTGCCATGAAACAACTATGACGCGCGATGACTAGTCCATAAATTACCGAACTGCCTTCTTTTTCTCTCTCCCTTTTGTGCTCGAATAAATATGCCTTCAAGAAGAACACCGTATACGTTTCATACCCCTCCCGTCCTTCCACTATCTGACATCGCCCCCGCCCCCTTTTCGCTGCCCTGCTGAGAGTACTGACCGCCGAGGATTATCAGTTAAGAGCACTGACCACTGAGGTAGGCGCACAGCGCCACCAGTGCTCCGCAGAGCAGTCCCGATGCGAGAGCAGCGACCAGCACGCAAGGCCACGGACAGCAGCGGCGCGACCGATGCACCGCCCAGGGTCGGCTGCTGCAGGCGCGCAGGTGCTGCTGGTGCCGAGTGCCGCAGGGTCCTCCGCCACTCCGCTCATGGTCGTCGTCCCACACCAGGTAGGGCGCCTTGCGCTGGAACGAGTAGGCCAGGAAGTCGTCGGCCGCGCATGTCGTCGACGACGGCAGGGAGGAGGACGCCGCTAGCCGCGAAGGGGCCGCCGCCTTCGTCGCTCCCGACCCTGCCCCGAGCCCGCTTCCCGCCGACGTCGTCGACGTCGTTGTGGTCGCGGTGCCGGAGGGCCTGCCCGCCGCAACGACCGCCGGGAAGTCTCCATCGCCACCTCCCGATCCGGGCAAAGGGAAAGATGAGAAATCGGCCGGCTTTTTCTTCTGCAGGGAGAAAGAGAAGAGGGGAGGGTGGAAGGAGTTGTGGTTTTAGTCGGCACAGTTCTAACATCAAGCAGACATCAGATAAAACGCTTTCGTGTAGGACAAAGAGCTGTTTGGTTCATCAAAAAAAGAAAAAAAGAAAGCCATCTGGAGTGCATACTATTGCTTTAGCCGTGTACATTGCGCCCACTGCACGTTGCTCCTCCAGCTCTTGCCTTCTACCACACTCATATGCTGCTTGCTTCTGAATATTCGCCGTTCTCATCTTTACTATGTTCCTTCTGCTTGGCCCGATGTATTGTTCATATTTACTTCAAAACTATCGATTTCTTCTCTCCTACATTTCACAATTAACCCCCTTCCCTGCTTCCAAATAATCTACACATTCAGATACACTAGTATATGCTAAGCTTGCATACCTTCTGCCGCAAAATTTTCCGCTTAAGTCGTTCACGTCATAGTATGCTAAAAATTCGTAGGCGGAGAGACACAAACCTGCTTACGTTTTATGTTGGATCGAGGACTTCGGTGGCAAGTATTGGAGACTCATTCTTATTTTCAAATCGCTCTTCACGAAGTAACGGTCCATGTGTCATAAAACAATGACAGGAAGCTCTAATGGGCGGTGTTTTATTCGCCCCCTCTTCTCTTAACATGGATGCCAGGAAAACGGAATAATTTAGGCTGTCGCAAGGTCTGAATCGTACGTTCAATGCGTCATTCGCCAATGTATATGACGAAAGAGGCCAATTGATATGAAGCGTTGCATGGTATCTTCGGGTATAATATCCTCAGTTATTTCCTTTTTCTTGTATCGGTTAGGCCATAGAAGAAGCTATACCCATCCGAAAAGAAAAGAACGAGTCAGTAAAACAATAAAGCAAAAACGCGTCACCACGCAACGAAGCTGTTAGACGCGAAGGCGCTTTCGTGTATGAGGTCGCCGTGCCTCGCATGACAATCATGGGCGTAGCACGGTTGAGAACAGCGCTCCTACACGGTCGCTAAAAGGCGTTGGTGCTGAATACTGATTCGTCGAGTCTTGCCTCTCCGTCTGGTGGGACAAATGCAAGTGTTACGAGGCTTGTGCCCCTAACGAGGGGACCCTCATTTACGGTCGGAGATTCCGCACTCGAACAGCTTCCGGTCTTAGCTCGTAAAGAAATGTCGCTCTTGTGCAAAGCAGTCTTCGATCGCCGTTGTTTTGGCGCTGCTTTGGATAGACGCGGTGCGAAGGTCATGCGACGTGAAGAGTGGGTGGAGGATACCTAAAACAAGCTTGCACTTCTGGGCATACAGGATGCCTCGCTTCAGTGGGTATATTCTTCTGTCGGTGTCACAGGTGAACCGCGACTCTACAACCAGTACAATATGCTTTCTTCTTTCTTCTTCCAGAAGAAGGGGATGGGAACAGGAAAGGGGGAAACGCAGCTTTAGGTTCGCGGCGTCACGCTTTAGACCATGAGAGGGCCTTCCCTTTACGAACGATACAAGTCTTTTAGGGGCTTCAGTTCAGAACGTGCGTTACGGGTGTTAGCTTGCTTGCGTATATAGGTCCATCAATGGTTTTTGACCGACGTTCTGCGGGGCTCACGATCTGCTGTAATAACGAGCTAAATGAACCCTCTGTGCCTCAAGTGAAACTTTGTGTCTGCAAGTGCAGTGAGCTTAATTTGTCAAAGATGCCATGGTCGGTGGCAACTCTCGTCAGCGACAGATCTGATCGCTGACGAGACCTGACCACCTCTGCGATGACTCCTTGTAGATACATCTCGTCAGCGACAGATCTGATCGCTGACGAGACCTGACCACCTCTGCGATGACTCCTTGTAGATACATTGCCTTAAAAATTTATAATACCAGGTGCTTTTTCGGAGGTGTACCCCGTGGACTATATACGACACGTGTTGGAGTCCTGGAGGTTCACATGCTGGAGGACACGTGTTGGAGGTTCAAATCCGACGTGCTTCGTCTTTATTTCAAACACATGAGTAAGATTTTGCGCCTTGCCCTTATCGAGACATGAACCCGCTACCTCGGCAGTATATACCGACGGTGGACTCCACATCCTTCCACTTTTTGAGTGTGAAGGGGAGGTACGGATGAAACGAGAAAGCATAAGTTGACTATATTTAAATTGATATTTTAATGAAGGTCAATACATGGAGCATTGAAATGACAATGAACGCGTCTGTGGGTTCACCTACATTCTCCTCTCAGACGCCATTGTGTCAGTGTTAGCCAATAAGTGTCTTATGCTCTCAACACAGTTTTCGGTTTTCTTGAATATATTTTTACAGGCAATTAAGATCTACACGGCAGACTGCACCCGCTTCCACCACGAGACATTGTAGTCGTCTGCTTGAAGTGGCGTCATCACATTTCAAGGTCACATGACTGATGGTGATCGCTCACATCACCCATCCAAAGTGGTCATATCATATTGTCCATGGCATCATGTCATGTCACCACGTCTGCCTCACACAACATTGCACTTTCATTATCACTCGCTGTAAACATATTTTTCTTCTTTTTTTTTTTGTTTCATTAAGTGATGATTTGTAAGTTATTGTTGCGTAAACTATAGCGAAGAAATGAAACGGCCACGAGCCAACCAGAAGAACGAGAAAGGTAAAAATTAATAGTAGGGCTACGTAACAGGCGTATTTCGGAACCATGACGAGCAATTGATTTGCTATCAGGTACTAACAACCACCCAGCGACCTTGACTTGAACGTACTTGAAGGCTCTCATAGCAAATAAGAAAACAATGGGTCGCCTCTTGCTGTCAAACAGCTCAATTTCACACAGCTCCTTCTTCTAATACAAGTTGCGCAACGCTGTAACGGCGTGATCGGTCGCTCATTATACTGGAGGCACCTGATATCATTATTGGGATTAAACGGGAGGCTTCTGATGGACGCTTATGCTCAGCAGTGACTTTGAAGTATATTTTTTTGTCCTGTAGTAGGCATTAATGATAGCTAAATTGCCTAAGAGGCTAATATGCCCCTGAGCTCCTTTTAGTTCTAGTTGTGTGCAGCGCTGTAGAAGCTGAGAGCGCGCAATGGTGCGCGAGCTGCAGCACTCTTTGAAGTAACTTTGTGTGTGTCAACATTTGAATTCGACGTTGTTGGGCCTTCGTCAGAACTCGCGCACATTATATAAAGCGCAGCTATTTTCTCAGTCGTTTCTAAAAGATGCTCTACTTCTGGCGTTTAATTGGGTCCGGAAATAATTACTCTACCACTAACCAGGATGTCGTTCATTTAAACGACTGGGCAGAACAAAGGAACGCTTCTGAGCAGGTACAGTTAGCTCCAGTATAAAAGGGAACACCCATCCTTTTTCTACCAACGATTACTTCATAAGTATGACTGAAAGGTATACTTTTTCCTGTGTTCCAAATAGCTTTCATTTTTTTTTTTTTTCTGAGAGATAGTACACATGCATGGGACATTCGCAACTTCAATGCAGTAACTGCCAAATTCAAGCTGACTATTTTCTTTTACCTTGGAGCCATCTTGCTTCAGTTTCCTGCGCACGGCTACCAGATATGTTTCCCACGCCATGAGCTTATTTGTTAATTTTGTTTAGAAACGTAATCCGCCTTGCATATATTTCAATATTGTAGGGCCTATGTCAATATAGCTTTTTGAAATCGGAGCAATACGAAAAGAAAAATCAGCAACAACAACAACAACAACAAACAAAGCTGCTAGGATGCGGTTGCATTCTTTCTATTTGCTATTTGACTACATTCGTTACAGTAATGCCTTGAGAAATACATTTTGGCATAGTACACTGATAAAACATATTTTTATCCAGTACTGAAAGGATGTACTCATATGACATGCAGTACGTTACAATGTACCTGAGACTACCGTATAGAAGAATTCAGAATTATATTTCCAAGTGGTTGTTCTTCCTTCCTATTAAACAATTAAGACACAGGTGCAGTTATGGCTGTACGAAATTATATCTGAAAGATTTGCGGAGGGTCCAGGTCGATGGCGCCGCTCCGGTCGCCGTCACGCACCCTATCTAAACGGCTTCCGCTCCTCTACGCATAGATTAACGTCTATGTCCGTCAGGCGAATCCATCGCGACGTCGCTGTCGCCAAGGCGATGTCATCTAGGCGAGCAATTGCGTTCACGTCTTTTGGGACGAACCAGTGAGCTTTGGGTCACTGGGTTGATGAAAAACGATGAACACGGTGTAGGTGTGGCAACATAATCAATTCTCCTTACTCGCCTTAACGAAAGTATGGCATAATAATGGGTACCTGTCACCCGTTCGTAAACTACAGAAGTGTTTCATTCCGTTCTGCGACATCGTGTAGGCGCCCTAGCATGAATTAGACCGCGAGATCAACATATTCGCCACCACAGCCTGCGACAGCTGATAAATCAGTTTCCGATCATGAGATCTGCATGTTGACTTCGGCACTGATATCACCGCTACTCGCAAATGAGGTAAGCTTTTGCTTCACGTTCTATTTTTCATTTACAAAGCTGCATGTGTTGAGGGAGAAACTTCAATCTTTAGCCTGTTACACGCCCTTTAGGAGTACAGAGCTCATTTAACATGCATATGGTGCTCCGAACTGCGCGCGCGACGCTTGGCGGCAGTCACCGGGTTCGCGGCCGACCGAGATGGAGGCGTATACACGCGGCCCAAAGCGCCGGCTCTGTGCCGCCGAAAGAGCACTGCAAAGCTGCGAACACTCATGACAAAGCATGCACGCTTGTTGCTGGCTTTATCGCAGTGTCCGAGGCTACGCTGGCCCGCGAGCGACGGTAGTACGACGTAATCTTGATGTGCACGGTTCAGTCGGCAGGACTGTATCAGTAGTAAGATATGATAAGGAGTCGGGGCTCATGGCCCGAAAATCAGACGGGCTTGTCATTTTCGGGCCTGTCTCAGCCGGTCGCCAATGCCACAGCGTCTCTATTGGTGCCATTGGTGGCGCTACGTAGTGTAATAAGGGAGTAATTATACTTACTGACTAAGCACGCAAAGCACGACATTATTCTTGAAACCTGCATGATGCCGCGATTACCGTGATTCCGCGTGATTCCGCACCTGGGAACATTTGGGTAAGTCATCTATAAAATGAATAATTTCTCGGGACCGCCACGCAAGGCCACCTTTTGACAACATCGCCTTTTCTTCGTTTTTCACAGAAAGGGAAGAAAGTGGAGGAATGAAGGGCAGGAAGTCAGATGGCGGTAAGTATGCGTTTAGTCTACAGTGACTCTAGTTTAGCGCAATGTGTCTGTGATGTGATTCATCACGGCACAACTAGATCCCCGCTCGCCTCCGGAAATCCTATGGTCCGCTATTCGGTGTTATGTGCAAAGCAGGCAGAAAATCGCTTGCCTAAAACACAGGTGCACTCTCGTGTCTTTGCAAGATCGTTGTTGCTACCGCCTTCGAAGACACGTCGTTCGCGACCTTATTACACCCTTCTCACTACCATTTTCTCTCCTTGTTCTGTTTTCTTCTTCTTTTTTTTTAGCTGTCTGTGTCGGTCGCAGCGATGTCCAGAGGTGACAGTAGTGTACGCACGTGGCATGAAAGGGTTCGCTTTAATAATGACCCGCCTTGCGGGTCGCGCGCCACATAGTTGGCGAGCGTAATTCACGCGACCCCATCACGAAGCTGTCCATCAGCTGTGGCCCGCTGTCTGTGTCGGCGCGCCGATCGCCTTATGAACGGAAGGGGAAGCAGCTCACGAAACAAATACCGAGTGATGAAAATGAAAACGGAGGTCGCGTCGGAGAAAGTGTGCGAGCGTGTATACCTTTAGTGGAGCACCGGGCAGCTGCAGCAGCAGCAAGATGGGATGGATGGAAAGGTGGGTGGGAGAGGGGGAGAGGAGGTGTGACCATAGATGCATGCTAGCCGGCCAACGCGCGCCCAGACGCTGTGTAAGCTGGCCTACTTTTCTCACGGCTGTCGATAATCGGCGCGAGAGTTTTTCCAGCGTCGTGGTCTTGGCCGCGCGAGTGGTTATAGCTGAGGCACAACTCGAGTGCCCGGCTTGCGGAGGGGCGCGCCGTGAAACCACGCCGCGGCCATCCGTTCGCAATGGCCATTACGGAGTGCACGAAACGTGCGAGGATCGGGAGCAGCGTTCATGTCGTCGACGCGACGTTGGCACGGACGCTCTCCTTTACGCAGCTTGTCCCCGATATTCGTAGTGCACGGAATGCTTCGCGTGTTTGCACTGCATGCGGTGTAGGAGGCCACGCTGGGGGACTTATACGGCCTTTTTTGCTGAGCCTACCTAGCCTGTGTGCAGTGAAGTGTGCAGTAAAACGGTTCCAGTTTAATGGTCATTGGCATTAACTAGCTGGTAAAGCTGGTTAAAGTAGTAAATGTCAACATAATTTAGTAGCCATTAACGCCCGCAGCTCCGGGCGTCAGTGTGGAGTCCTGCTCGCGGTTATGAAAAGAATAATGTTTCAGTTGCCTTGTGGGCTATGTGGTGACTTTAATCCCTGAACTGGAGCGATTGCGGAATACTTGGGAAGGCATTAAATTGTTTTATCTTGTGAACTGAACTATCTGCAAAAGCTGATCTGCCATCGTCTTCCAGGTGTCAGCGCCAGCCGAAAGCAATCGTGAGTGGGTGAGACAAATGTGAAACATGGATGAATGGAGTGGACGGGAATAGGTGACGTAAGGGGGAAAGGGGCAGATACCTGTACCGACATAAAATACTGGAAGGGTTTAAGAGTCTAAGTGGTTTAAGCGGAGCAGCATGCATCAAGTTTACTATTAGCGCTGGCAGATAGAGAAATGGAGAGTAAATATATGTGATGGCATAATGCAGTAATATAGTATTTGCCACAAGTACAAAATATCGAGCTTCATGCACATACAACAGAGGAACGTGCATCGTGCTGGGGCCTTGATACACAAAGGCCGGAATCCTGATACGGGCACCAATTCTGAGCTGAGTGTCCTTGATTTTTAACTGATGTCATCTAACGGCTTCTTTGCTCAGCAGCGCACTACTTCACCGCGTTCTGTACTGGCAAATCTGTGCGTCAGCGCCAACACCTCGGCCTTTGGTCAAACTGGAGCACACCGAATTCCCTTCTCCCGGAGTCCGTCAAGGGCCCCTTTTACACTTCGTATCAATACGCGCTCGCGCCTCATGCTGCGTGACTGGCTCCATTGTTGTGAGCCCTTGCTAGCTGGCCAGTAATGGCCACGGGGCGTTGACGAGCGAACAGCGGGCCTTTATGCGCGCCGTTCGACTAATTGCGTGCAGCGCTTCACAGCCCGAAACTCGTGCAGTCATGAGAAGGAGGGTATGTTCACACAAAGTACCATTATGCCTCAGGTTGTAGTTTTTGCTTAAGCTGGGCACACCTTTGTTTACACACCTTAAATATGGTTCGCTTTGAAGTTTATCTTGCCTAATTTACTGGATTCGGAAAGCGATCTGCCGTAAGAGTGCCTGCTAAAGGAATTCGATCGTTGAACTTATCTATTGCGGTGCTTACAAAGGGACGAACGTAACGTTCCGATGCTATAAAGGTGAAGTAGCGCTGCACGGAAGTGAAAGAGTGGAGTACATGCGCATGCGTGACGTGATGAGGACAAGGCGGTTTTTCTGTCGTTGTCGACGGCGTGAAAGCGTACGGACGCAGCGTCTGGAAAACGTGTTTCAGGGAGAAACCGCGCGCAGCAGTCTACGGGTGATTTTACCTTGACTCCCTCTCCTCCTGCGCCCTGCCGACAAGGCGAGTCAACGTTTACGTGGTTTCCTTTGGCGACAGACTGCGAGAGCTTTACACACAAACGGCTCCTTGCCCTTAGGGGCGGTGTTTTGCAAAGTATTTGCAAGTCAAACGGTCTGCATTACGTGGTTTTCAGGCGTGTTGAGTTGGCAATTCTGTATATTTGGTTCTCGATCATTGCGTGAAAAGTTGGGTCAGAGGTCGTTTCTACGGACGCTTTCCGATATTAATGCGTTGATGCGGAAGTACTAAGTTATGCGTTTGTGTAGCATATCCTAGTTTAATACTCCATATCTTACCCATGGAAGGCGAACTAAGATGGGGACGGTCCACTTATAGTTTGCTGGGACTTCACGCAATGCAGGCTATATTGCAGAAAGCATGTGTAGTGAATTATATTCAAAGAAACATATTTAGGTCCTATCATGTCTCTGAGCTCATCCATAACACCAATAAGCTGCCAACTTTACCTTTCAAAAAAATAAATAAATAAACAATGCAAGTCATCATCAGTTTCCAATTATTTAGGAGGGATGCCATGGAAAAAAAAATTGTTGTCTCACTAACAAAAATACCTAACAGCACAACACAGCAAACACGCACGTTAAAAACGTTCATGGGGTACATGTGGCGATGTCTCGTCGCTCACCTCTAGGTACGAGGACTTATTGTTCCAGCAAGTTTTAAGCATGAAATGATTTTAGCCCTCGTTGTCGGCGTGCCAAGGAAAACATGGTGCCGAACCATGCAGAGAGCACAGAGGCGAACTTTCGCAGGTCTCTCCCTGGTGCCGGTATGCTGCGCTACCACCGAGGCAGCGCATACGTCAGCAAGTTCTTTTCTTCACACTGGTTTCATGACGCAAAACTGTTAAAGTGCACAACTGACCTCCTCCACGACGTACACCTAACGGTGCCGTCGAGTGCGGTGCACTTTTTCGCCAATTAATTTCGTGACCAACTGATCATCGTCACCACGTTTACTACAGTCGCCAGATTAATTACCGTCCGCGGCATGCACTGAGACCTTTTGCAGTGATCTCCAAGCTCTCTCTCTCTCTCTCGTCCTATTTTCCTTCATTCACGGCCATCCTGTCACAGCAAAAGCTCACCCTCAGCAAAGCTAAGACATTCTGCTGTTGAACCCAACACTGAGCCTAAGGTCGCAGTACCAAAAGCCGAGGAATGGTTGTTCCATTCATACTAAATTATTAAAAAAAGAAATCCGAGAGCACTGTGGAATCTACACTGCAGAAATGTGAAAGCATGGTTATAATCACGAAGTTCACGAAGATGGAGCCTTTGATTTGTTTGCTGTTTCGAAATCACTTGTTAAAAAATTATCCTTGCCCCGCCGGGGTGGTGCAGTGGTAAGACGCCCGACTACTGTGCCGGAGTTCCCGGGATCGAATCCCGGCCTCGGCGGCTGCGTTTCGATGGAGGCGAAACGAAGTGGCGTCCGTGTGCTGTGCGATGTCAGCGCACGTTAAAGATCCCCAGGTGGTCGAAATTATTCCGTAGCCCTCCACTACGCCCCCCCCCCCTCTCTCTATCCACTTTAACTCCCACCTTCATCCCTTCCCTTACGGCGCGGTTCAGGTGTCCACAGAGCAAGTGCGACAGATACTGCGCCTTTCCCTTCCTATGAACCAACCAACCAAAAAATTATCCCCATTACGTTACACGTTGTTCGTTGCTGGCGGTCAGCAAGTGGCGCCAGTTCCATGATCACGGAAGCGAAAGCGGAACCAATTGAGCTGCCTTCGTCACGAGGGCCCGGCTTCACCACGGCCATGCTTTAACGATTAGTGGTAGATACCCCAGCTGTGACCTGACCACCACTATACCAGCGTGGTCGCAGTTTGCATGCGTTGCGCGTGACTTCGGTCGGTTTGTTTGTGTGCCTTCGCGTGCGTGCGTCCACGTGCTCGCTCGCTTGTGTGTGTGTGTGTGTGTGTGTGTGTGTGTGTGTGTGTGTGTGTGTGTGTGTGTGTGTGTGTGTGTGTGTGTGTGTGTGTGTGTGTGTGTGTGTGTGTGTGTGTGTGTGTGTGTGTGTGTGTGTGTGTGTGTGTGTGTGTGTGTGTGTGTGTGTGTGTGTGTGTGTGTGTGTGTGTGTGTGTGTGTGTGTGTGTGTGTGTGTGTGTGTGTGTATGTGTGTGTGGGGGGGGTGTCCGTATTTATTTTTTTTTGCTGCAAATGGTGTTCCTGCCACAATATAATCATCAATAGACCTGGGAACGAAAAAGACACTAGTGTGCATGTGCCTGTATATATCAGTACAGCGCAATCGTGGATAGAATTATTGTATTCCTTTCCATTCCGAGGCTACCTGCATCACGCCTTCAGTATTGCGCATGATGTGCAGCATAAGAAGGTGCCACGAAATTAAGGCGGGTACGTTAAATGCCATAAGGAGCCGAGGAAGTTTTAGTCGTCATTTCCAGGTCGCATAAGAGCACACATTCAGTTTCACCCTTTCTGGGGAACTACGTGATCCATTCACTTGTCAGTATCATTTTTACGCTGCGGTCCTTCTTGTTCTAACATCGATCAGTCCCCACGAGTGAGCGATTAGCTAAACGATCTTGCAGACTTGTTTAACCTATACTCGCAAGCATATGGCGCGAAGAAATTACTTTGCGAGCAGCGTGCCCTAGATTCCTTCGGAACGGGCACGGCAGTGGTGGGTGCCTTCACTGTGCTGGCCGCGCGGCCATTTAAACCGCTTGTTAATGCGAAAACAGCTACCCTGATCCCGATGGCGGCTATCACTCGCCAGGGCGGGTCCGGCATGCAAATGCCGTAATGATAATTTGTTTTCCCTAACTGACACGGCAGGCAAACACAGAGCTGGTGCTGCTGCGCGGTTCTTTTTTTATTTTATTTTTTATATTGTCGTTTCGCCAAGGCTGTCGCGCTGCGGGAGGCCCGGAATCGACAATCGTCTAACCGAGAGTCGGTTCGGCCAGGGTTTTTGTTTGTCACTAACGTTTTATTTTCTTGCTTCTCGTAGGCGGTGCAGTTAGTTCCGAGGTCACTGCAAATATATTCCAGGCTGCCACAGTGCATGGCTACAGGTCAACATGTGTACATGTATGTGTGTAAAGGGGGAGGGGTGTGGATATTATGGCTAAATTCAGGGAAAGCTGCACACTCTCAAGAATTATACTTCGTCTCACAAGATATCTGCAGCATTGCGAAAAGCGGAGGAGTCCTTGCAATTGTGCTCCTAAGTGCATCTCGCCCCTGTACACAATATTAGAGAATTGTGCTCCTAATGTCAACCCCGCCAACTAGGGGGGCGAGAGGCGCGTAGGAGCACAATTGCCTATTGTAGTGCGCGTGATCCTGATTGGACCGGGGTGCCTCTGCCTTTCGCAGTGCTGCAAACATCTTGTGAGACGAAGTATAGTCATGAATCAGAAAGCTATAAAACGATCAGTTTTTCTGCGCACTGCAGCTGAGCTGAACGCTGACGTCCGCCTGACTATACAGTCAGAGCAACTCCGCTTCCGAAGTTTCTTTTATTCGCTGTAGCTTTTTCGTGGAGTTTCACAGATGAAGACGCCAGCCTTGAAGAACAAATAACTGTTCCGGCCTGTCATGTCACCTCTAAAAGCAGTACTGGTTAGATGTGAAATGTAGTTGCTTTTTCTGACCTTTGGTGTACCTTTTGGTCTGTAGAACACGTGAATTTTGTTATAAGGGGAGCTAAAATGCATGGGCATAGGAGTCTGTATTACTGGCCGTGGTCGCTATACCGAGCAGTCATATCTTGATGGAGGTGAAAGGCATAAGGCATCCGCGTGCTGCGATGAGTTAGTTCGCATTAAAAAATTCCAGGCGGTTGAAATTAATCGAGAGTCTTCCACTACAGCTTCACGGGAAATTTCACGGTCAGTTTCAAGATATTAAACCTATAACTTGCAGTATCTGTGAGGCGATCATCGTGAGCGTCACGAAATGAGCGGTCGTGGAGGGCTTGACTACACAGCAGATGTTCGAACAAGCCGAGGTGTGAGGCATGCGCGGCGCATATGCGGAATACGGCAACAGAAAAAGAGAAAGGACATCCGGAACGAAAGGGCCGCACACTGGCTGTGCTCATCTTCCCGCCACAAAGGCTGTCCTCAGAATATTGTTCTTCTTGCCGAAACCTTGCTTTCTGTTGTGGTCTTTGCCCCGCATTTTCGTACGAGTTGCTGGAGCCTGAACGCTACGACCTCGTCGAGACTGCAGCGGTTAGATGGGCAGTGCGCAAAGGAAGAGGCTGGATTGGCCTGGCAAGCGTGAAACGCTGGGTGTTTCTTCTTTTTCGTAATTATTCTCGAATTACTCGCCTGTCACGCTGAAAGGATGCGCGCATCACCGCCTGCCCAGAGGAGGAACGGGCGGCGGTTTGCACAGGCGGAAGTAAGGTAGTGTTGGCAAGGGCCCGCCAGAACTGGCGGAAAGGGAAGGTCGTAAAATAAAATGCGACAACGGTAACATCATCAACAACTCTACGCCTGAACGGGTTGTAGGGGGCAGACAGAGTGAGAAGGAAGTGGAAGGGTGCATCGGTGAGAGATGGGGCGGTGGGAACCAAGTACTGGGGCGGGGATAAAGAGCGGTTCGGTTAAGAGCCGGGAACGCCGAGGCAGTGGTCCGTGACAGCTGAAAAATTCGAGGCCTGGTCTCTGGTTTCCGCCGGTGCCTTATGCGCGCATCACTTTGGGCAGTGAACCGTGGACTCCGCGCAGTCTCCTTTTGTGGTCGTAATGTGTGCGGCGGCACAGGCTTAAAGAGTAGACGAAGCCGCCTCTTTGCGGTTATAATGCCGCGGAAAGCAGGGCGTTCAGAAAAAAAAAAAAAAAAAAAAAAAAAAAAGGGCAGAGGGTTTCCAGAATCTGCTTATGATTGCAGGCGTCGGGAGGCTGAACGAACACTTTATAAAGGAAGGAAGCTGCACTTCTTTCGGGACTTATTTATTTATTTATTTATTTATTTATTTATTTATTTATTTATTTATTTATTTATTTATTTATTTATTTATTTATTTATTTATTTATTTATTTGTTTATTTATTTATTTCAAAATCAAAAATGTCATGGCTGAAGCTAGGGCATAGCTTTTGAAGTTGAGCAATTGTCTGACCAGGCGGTTACTCGTGCTAAATATTTTTCTTAATAAATTATTGTATCCAACCTTCTTAGTTGCGATGATGATATCAGAGCAGCCCAAAAATGTGCAGACAAGGACGAACGAGCAAAACAACATTGCCAACTGACACTTTGAAAGCTTTCGATGCATTGGCGCCGAAAGCTTGAGCATGATACCAACTGTCGATCGACTTCTTTAAAATCTTCTGGCGCTAAGAGACCGAACGTGTAGAAGAGAACGTTAACGAAACGTTGCTCTTCTCTGCCGAATTGCGAAGACAAAAAAATAAAGGAAGGAACATTTCATTTCGAGGAAGTTAAAACAAGAAAGGTTGTGTGCTTTATAACTTCAACTAACAGCACGTCATCCATATGTTTCATGAATAAACTTCATCGTATACAGTCCTGGCAAGGCCTTGCCACGGTACTGGTCAATACTTCACTAGCGAACATCATTGATTGCCTTAGATAGTTTTCCTTAGCGTTTTCTATGCTTATTTTAGTATTTGTAACCATTCGCATAGAGTTCAATTTTAGCTTTCGTTAGGCATCCAGCACAGTTTATTCTCTCTCTCTCTCTCTCTCTCTTTATAGGTCAGTAAATGTTTCCTTTTTTTTTTTTCATGGATTTCTATCCATTCTTCCTTTTTTGAGCTTTTTTTTTTTTTTTTTTTTTTGTGGGCGCCTTAAGTGCCTACAGGTGATTTCACACTCTGAACATTTACTTTTAGAGACTTGTCCTGCCCATCCAACTGAGATTACGGCCCCATGCACTTTTCCACGCCTGCGTGTGAGCGTATGGGTGGACCGAGTGTATACGCATCGCGGTGCTGAAATATGTGAACGCCTGAACCGTAGAGGGGCCCCTGCGAGCAACGGATCACGCCGACTTTGGCGACGAGCTTCGTTTCCGATGTACGATGGTAGTAGTAGTAGTATGTGGTTGTTTTATTACATGCCACAGGATTACGGCTGTTTCAGACGTACCTCTGTTGGTGCTACAAGAAGCACCGCGCGAGCGCCAAGGCATGCGTGCAAGCCGCTCTTTCCGATTCCAGTCAGTTGTGGGTAACTGCTGGATACAGAAATAAAATATACCCACTTTTGATTCCTGTAAAAGAAATTAAGGTGAAGCCGGCTGGATTTGTAGACGACGGAAAAGGTATAGTCTTGTAATCGTGGCGCCCAGCGCCCCAAACGGCCAGTAGGACCTTTTAGAGAGGAAAGCCAGCACGATGCATGGTGGTTTGTTACCACAGTAAAAGGGCGGCCAAACAAATAAGGGCGGAATTTTATAATAGCCCAGACAAGAGCCAGGCACTCTCGCTCTGTGATAGAATAATTTTGTTCGTGTGTTGAGAGGAGGCGGCTGGCAAGCGCAATCACCCTTGTACGGCCGTGTCGCTGAACGAGTATATAGCTCCTATGTCATGGCCACTTGCGTCGGTGCGGAGTTCAGTATTGTCGAATGGGTTGAAATGGGCCAAGACGGGTGGAGTAGTGAGGGCAGCAATATATTGTGTCCCTACAGCTTCGGTGATGCTGCCTTTTTGTCAGTTTTCATTTCAACAGTACACTTCTCAAGGATTTGCAAGTAAACGACTCCGCGTACAGCTGTGCCTGCTGCGACACGAAACAAAATCCAAAGAAAAAAAAAAAGAGGAAAAGAAAAACGTCGTCTTTCGTGTCGCGCTGCAGCCTGCGGAGTCGTTCGCGAATTAGCGAGATCTTTTCTGTGGGCGCGACGTGCTTGTTCACATATCCGCCGTCTTTCCCTCCTTCCTTCTTTGACTCTTTCGATTTCTTTCTCTCGGCCTCACCGCCGTTCCTCCGCTTCTGGGAGACTGATCATCGCCTGGAGCGCAGCGGGAAAGCCGCCCGGAAAGAGCAGCGATCCGCTAAATGCTTTCGGCCGTGAATGATGCTTGTCCGCGTCGCGCAAAGGTCACGGCTGCTCCGTCGTCTCTGTCGCGCTCTTGGCGCGCTCTGCACGCTCCGGAATCTCGCAGCTCAGCACCTCGTACATAGAATAGAGTATTTACCCTCACAAAGGATGCGGTCGCGTGGTAGACGCACCTGTTACGTTAATCATAGAATCTGCAAAATTTATGATTGCCGGCATGGTGTTAGCTTCACCAGCGGCTGTTAAACGAGCACTTCCCATACTGTGCGTTCATTATGCGAGTAAATACGGCAGCATGCAGATACCATCGGGCTTCTCGTATGCACGGCGAAGCAGACTCCTTTCATAAATGTTTAGTCGGCTTCACTGCTATGCTGCATTCCCCACAATAGCCGAACAGAAATTCCTTAAAGCTTTGTATTATGGCCATAATTAGTATGGTTTACGCAGTAGAACGTGTTGCCGTACTACATGCATCTTTAGATCAGTAACATGCAATTTTAGTGCTTTATCCCTGTTTTTTGAGCGACCAGTGACGCCAGTTCGGGGCAGCACGCAGTGTGGGAAAGCCAACTTTAATGAATCGACGACGTGCTTTTTAGAGCGCAGCTCTTTGGCGCCCGTTCCTGCGTTTCGCGTCGTTATCCCTGTGGCCAGCTCCGCAGCTGGGCAGCGCCCGCTCCTTCCCTCACCCCCCTCCCGCTTCCTCCATGGCGGCGACCGCGCGTATTATCGGATTGCGGCCGCCCCAGTTATACCTGCGTCAGTGGTAGGAAACTAGCTTGTTTCTGTTTCAGCTACTTCAGCGTCTGGCTAATGAAGGAAAATGATGTTTATAAAGGAATAATTCCCCGTGCACGCATGCCGTGCGAATGCAGTGCGCTTCGGTGCGGGAGTGTATGGTTCCCTGGAACAACCACCTAACTGTCTACCGCATCTCGATGCTTGTGTGTGCCTTCCGTAATTTTGACATCTGTTATGGCGGGAAATTGCTGGGTTACAGCGGACAGAATGGGCGTGGGCAGGGCATGCAGTGCGTAGAGAGGACAACCGATGGTTGCTAAGGTAACGAATTGGATTCCAAGGGAAGGAAAGCGTAGCAGGGGGCATCAGAAAGTTAGGTGGGCGGGTGTGGTTAATAAGTTCGCAGAGGTCAAGTGGAAGCAGCTAGCACAGGACCGGGTTAAGTGGAGAAGTATGGGAGAGGCTTCGCACTGCAGCGGGAATAGTTCGGCTGATGATGATGATGAGCGGACAGCCTTCCGGAATTGCACCGGGAGGCGTGCGTACTATGCTCTCGCCGGCAAAGGTCACGGCCGCGTCGGCCCAGCGGCAGTGCCGCTGTTGCGAAGACTGCCGCATCTGCGGAGAGGTGCCGTGCAGCGACTTGGAACACACCACGAAGAAACAACTACAAGAACAGAAGTATTCACAGGACAGGCAGCAAAGTACGACCGGGAATGCATGCATGTAGTACGAACCAAGAGCGGTGGTTTAATGATGCGAGCGATGGGACTACGCGGAGCGCACCCCATCTGCGGGCGAATCTCTTCCGCGTCCGCCTGTCGCCGATTCCCGCGCCCAATGCTGCTGTCGCGAGATTGCTCAGCGGAGCGGTTAAAGCCGCCCATGCCCGCGCTTGCATCGGATGCGACCCGTGTGCGACCGTGCTGGAAGCGAACCACTTCCGGGTGCGCTTCTTTGTGTTGGCTTTGCGCGACTTGTTTTTGAGTACGTATTAGATGTCATGTGCATACGTGGGCAACTGCGTGAGTCACCTATACGTTCCTTGAAACACGTAAAGTTCACTGTCTGTGGTGCGTGAAGGAATCCAGCGCAAAAGCAAAAAAGAAAAGGCTAAGCAAAATAAGAGAGAGAGAGATAAAAGGGGGGGGGGGGGGGAGAACTCAATGATTTACTGCTCTGCCTTTACCATTTGCCTTTTTATAAACATTCTTGTCCAATTTCCTGACCTTTTTTCTCATTCCCTTCACGTATTAATTAACCACAAGAGTAAGCTTACGTATACACTGTTATTATAAATACCGCACTTAATCTTTCATTTCCTTTTGTTTTTGTCTGTATAACCTAAAGTGTAAAACGAGTTTTGCCTTCGTAGGTAACTATGTCAGGCATGCTGCTCTTTTCCTAATTGTCTTGCTGCGCACGGCAATAGCGCTATATCTCAAAATTCATTTACATACTGATAATTGACTGACTGAGTGCCAAACTGAGTCATTGGTGGAGTCTTTCTTTCTTTCTTTCTTTCTTTCTTTCTTTCTTTCTTTCTTTCTTTCTTTCTTTCTTTCTTTCTTTCTTTCTTTCTTTCTTTCTCTCTCTCTCTCTCTCTCTCTCTCTTTCTTTCTTTCTTTCTTTCTTTCTTTCTTTCTTTCTTTCTTTCTTTCTTTCTTTCTTTCTTTCTTTCTTTCTTTCTTTCTTTCTTTGACTACAGATGACCACTGCTATCGCCATTGTCGCCATTCAGATGTGTGCCTTGTGGGCAACGTTGAAGAATAATAGTTTGATGCCAAACCATGCAGGCGGCTACCGTTACCTCGTTCATAAGGCACAGATGCAAAGAAAAAGTCCTTGCCGCACGACACCTACCTTACCTGCTAGACTGAAGGACGAAACGGGTTTACGAAGCCTTGCACTATAAACTTGTTCTATCAATCGCGGTCGACTCGAATTTCTCCGTTCTACGCTCACACACTTTGTTCTCGCCAGCGCGTGCAAGCCTTCGTGAGGAGACAAAGACGCCAGCTTACAAACAGACAAACAAACAGAAGATAAAGCAAAATTTTCCTACAAATACTTGGAAGTGAATGCATAAGCCTTTCACGTAACACGCCTCCGTAAAGCGACGCCAAAACGCGCCGTGTTACGGCGCGCCTTCACTGAGCAGACGCGGTCTCGTCAAGGTTTGACAATCGACGCGTTTGGCGCAGCGCGCGTGCTCCGTAACGCGGGAGCGCCGGCTTCTCTGTACTGCTGCAAGAAGCCGAGACAGGTAAATAGCCGGCCACCGAAACGGCGGCGGTACCTGTGAAGACAAAAGCGAACGGACAGCGATCGGGGCCAAGGCCCGTCTCGGTCTTGTTCGCTTTCCCCTTTGAAGAGCACGGGCACGGTGTGCGGACACAGGCGGCTGCTCTTTCGCTGTTCTCGCAGGTTGCTGAGCGCCGAAGGGCGTCTCCCCCTGCCTCTATATGTGCTGGTGTGAACAAGTATACACGTGCACCGCTTCTGCGATATCAGTCCTTGCACGATTTGCAATGACTTGCGAAAATGGTATTATTACTGCCTGACATGCATGTGGGCGAATGAGAGAAAATTTGATTCTGGTGAATTGGGTATACCCGTGTGAAAATAATTAGACAAGTTATGCCTCGTCTAGTTGAAGAGAATATAGTTGGTAATCAAACTGAAGAAAGTAAATTACGTGGTCATGATTCGAATTGGTTTGATACAATAAAAATAAAGCACTAACGCACCAATGTTTCCACTGACAGAGAAGTTGGCCATTAAAGTTGCTCATTCCTAAAGTATCGCCCGTTTTCTGTGCGATGTCGGTGCGCGTTAAAGAATATCGGAGGGGGGGGGGGGGGGGGGGGTCGAACTTTCTGGAGACCTCCATTACGGTGACCATCACGCCTGTCAGTTTGGACCTTAAACCATATAAACAAAACAAAACCATTACTTGTACACCACCTGAAATACATGCCATGCACTTCGTGTGCTTAGATATTATACTTGTGGTTAACTACTGCCATTTTATGAGGACAAAAACACTTTTCACTGCATCCTTTTTTTTTTTTCTTTACACTGCATGATGATATCGTTCTAAGGCGTATACGCGGACGGTTTGTTTTAATAAGCAGCTTTGAATCCTACCTTTCTCTCTCTCTCTCTTAGCGAAGAGGGGGCATCTGGAATGGCCTTTGAAGAGAAGCATTTTACACAGCAGAATTTTGAAATGAATTCGTGGTCTCATATAACTTTTAGTTTGTGTGTGCACGAGCGATGTTCAGTAAGTTTCGTCTCGATGTGCGATATGTGGGAATCACGCGAAACAAAACGGAATAGTAGAAGCAGTTAGACCAGCTTGCAGCTCAACTTGACCAGCCACGCGTTGTTCTGTGCCTCGTCCCTTCCAACCATTGCATTCATTATCGTCATAAATGCACAACAAAGGTACAGAAGCGATTTATCGGAGCGCTGTCGAAGCCTCGCGTAATGGGCTTGCAACTCCCGCGTTTCGCCGTGATTGATCGTCGCGACACTCAAACCTAGAAAACAAAAGGCCCGAAAGACGAAGCAAGTAGGCTGGAACCAGACCCCATAATCGATGGTGTACACACTGAAAGCAAAAGTGACTCGCTATTCAGAACACAATGTTACGCAATCGCACCATGCTTCCTCTCTTTTCCTTTTTGCGCGTTTCGTCGTCTCTCCAAGAATGGCGGTCACGGATGCATAGCAGGTCGACGCTGAAAGGCTTTAATAAATTATGAACGAACGGTCGACCGAACGCATACTCCCTTGCTCGTTAGAACTCTTTAACCATAGTTCCACTGTTTTGTTTCTGTCTGGTCTCCATCGATCCATTCATTCATCACAGCCCCTCTTCCGGGCACTTTCTTGATGCCTGCAGCTCTTCCCGGCTACGTTCAATGGGCGGCACTTACTTCCTGGCTAGCCGCACGCCGCGCGCGTTCGAGACGAGGTGAGGAAGCTGTGCCCGAATCTTTTCTAGAGTGTTGTGTTCTTTCGTTCCGGGCGCCATGTCCCAGCGGCCGCGCCCTGTAACACTTTTCCACCGAATACCAACAGCACTGCCTCTCGTTTTCAGGCTCGATGATGCACGCACCTTCTTCTCTGCAAAAAGAACAATGATAAAAGATCTGCCTTGCGGCAGCCTTGTAACCGGCGACGTGGAATCATTGCACTGCGTGGGAGGACCGGGCAGGAGCCACATATACGCGTTCGGCGAGAGCAGTATAGGGAAGTGGGTTGGCGTACTGTGGTGATCGGAGAAGTGGGCCGTTTATATGCGGTCGATCACATGTAGAAAACGAACCAGTACAAATGATGAGGTCGGGGAAAATCAGGGCAACCGTTTTCAGCCCTCTAAGCAGCTGCTTATCTATCCGTCATTAGCAAAAGGGAGTCTTTAGTCCTTATCAAATCAGATAGGTTGCAGTAGAAGGGAAGCTTGCGCAGAGAGTAGTCGAGGTTGATGTTCCCGCTGCTATCATTGCAAGAGCTTTCGTTCTCTCTCTACGGGTGAGCCCGTTGCTGCACTGCATGGAATGGGCTGCGTGGACGGCCGGTCAGTTCGATCTCGAGGATCTCCGAGCTGGTCTCGGCTCTATAGCCAAAACGGAACCGATCGCTTTGCCTATCACACCGGGCTATCGCGCGCTTGCTTGCGCTTGCAGAGTGATGTAAGTTGCTTTCCGCCTCAGCTCGCTGCCGCCAGCGTGAGCGCATTGTCTCGGCGGCGATATAGCTGGAGAGGGTTCATGAGTTCGCCACCGGAAGCGCGCCAAGTTCGGGGCGGAAACGAGGGCGTATTACCGGCCCGCAAACTTTCACTGATCTGCACCTGCCGTCATGAGATTGAAAGCTGCAGGGGCGGTACAGGATAACTCGTCTGTCTCTTCCTTTTTTTTTTATTGTAGTCTTGTTTCGCGCTGTTTAGTACACCATGAATAACTGCCGTAAGGAGTTTACGGAACGCGGATTTGACGAAGTTCATCTGATTTTAATCCAAGATGCACTGCTTGAAATTTAATGGTGCACTTTTTAATTCTGTCATCACAGTCGCAACTGAGCTGAATGCACCTGCTACATACTGGGCGTAAATACCGCGGAGTTTCGGTAATATTGACATTACATAAATATTGAAAGCATGTGTACTTATTACTAAAAACCAGGGACGGATGCGCAGAAGAGTAAGAGTTTGTCATATGCTAAAGAGGCCTTCCTAAAATTCATGGTTGTTGAGCATGTTGCTCGTTTTTAACAGCTAAACAGTGCTTCATTTAAAAAAAAAAAAGAAAAAGAAAATAGTGATCACAGGGGTCCGCTCGTGTGAGAGGAGTATTCCAACAGCTATATACCTTACGTATACGCCCATGCACAATTGCACTTTCCTATCCAGCTTGTTTTATCCACATACTTTCTTACAGTACATCGAAGTAACGACGTCGATTAGCACTCTGACTTTCCATTACAGCATTTATTGCCAGAGAACGCCTCACATCTCGGTCACCATGTCATAAATCCGATCGCGGAAGCGAGTTTGGCGCTCAGAGCAGCGACATTTTTCTACCACACTGCTGCCAGCGTCCAGTTTATATGCATGCACTTGCGCTCGCACGGCGTGCACATATCTACAGCGGCTGCCATGTATCTAGTTGCAGCCAAGCGGCAGCAAGGTCGGAATCATTATAATCAAGGCTTCCATCCAGTGCGCGTGTCTCTCTTCTCCCGGTGGCCAGTCTCCCATGAAACAGCAGGGCGCGGAGAAAGACCTTGCTCCTTATCGCCCCTCCCGAAGACAAACGCTCGGCTCACGGAGATGAAATAAGAAGTAAAATATGTGTAGAGGGGGGGGGGGGGGTATGCTCAAGTAGTAGCCGGTTACTATGCTCAAGTAGTAGCCGGTTACCCCTGCTTTTTGTCGCGCTCAATGCCGAGACGTGGAAACGAGCTAAGTACAAAGTTACGCATGTAAACGTTGTTACGTGTGTGACTGGAGGGGGCCGTGGGACAAAAATGGTGCCTAAAGTGGGGAGGTAGTCTCGGAATATGGAAACGCGTAAAAACTACCGCACTTGCCAGATTGTATACGCGTGCGTGTGCGACCCTTAAAAGGAGCCCAGAAAGCTTGGCTGACATACTCGGGGAATAACGTAAGTAGCGAAAGCATGAAAGACGTTTATTCGAAACGCGTCTAACGGGCGAGCCACATAAACTGCTGCCAAGGTCGTGCTATGCAGTGCGTAACGCGATTAAAGTTGCCCGGCTCAGTCGGGCAGTAATTGGTACCTCGTTAACTGCTTTCGGCGTTGTTAATGGCTTTCATGTCGTTCGTTTCATTGCAAAGTAACTTATATCGCAGAAAGCGAAAAGTGCATTGACAAAAATAAGAAAGAGTTAACATGGTATATAAAAATTTACAGCTGTAGCTGTCAGTGAACTAAAATACGATTGTAAGTCATCGCAGTTATAGTTAATGATTCTCGTCCACTCTAACAGTGCGATCAGTGCCAGTCGAAGCAGGTTTATGGAAAAAACCCCGTGTCAGATACATGCAGACTCCGGGACCATATAGGCATAAAACATGCAGACTTGGTAAATAAAGGGGTTGCGGGGAATTAATACGTATACGCTTTTCGCAGATTCAAATCTACAAATCTGTTGGTCAATTTCGAGAAGATGACGCTTCGGTTCTTTGCGGTTACTTGTTGCGCGTCCACGATGCAGTAGGTACATTTATTTGATCAAGTACCGCTTTGTGGCAAAGCATATACGCTTTTTATATTCTTCCGTAAGTGTGCATTTTGGTTTGGTTTGGTTTGTGGGGTTTAACGTCCCAAAGCGACCCAGGCTATGAGAGACGCCGTAGTGGAGGCCTCCGGAAGTTTCCACCACCTGGGGTTCTTTAACGTGCACTGACATCGCACAGCACACGGACGCCACTCCGTTTCGCCTCCAATGAAACGCAGCCGCCGAGGCCGGGATTCGATCCCGTTTCCTTGGGCACAGTAGTCGAGCGCCGTAACCACTGCGCCACCCCAGAAAGGGGGGGGACGTGCATTTTGACGCTGAAGAGGTATGCGACCTTAGCCGATGTTGGAGACAGTGGAACCGATAAAGGCAACGCCTACTTATTCATTATTAATTTAAACAGCGCGAACACGAAGACAAAGGACAAGATAAAAGAAAGCCACAGTACAAGCGCTGACTCACAACTATGCCTAAGCTCTTTACTCCAAGGCCCAGAAAAAAATAATAAAAAAACATGAAGAAAACGAAACAATCACGTGAAATAACCCCTGGGTTCACCTGCTGCACAAAAAGATTACTTAAAAAAGACACCGTTTATCTTGTCCTTTGTCTTCGTGTTCGCGCTGTTTAAATTAATAATAAATAAGTACCAACTCGCCCAACAAAGTATCTTGGCAACGCCTTCGTGTCCATCGTGAACAGCGACGAGCACGAGCTCGCTGACGCTGCTAAAGAGTAACAGGAATGCAACTCGCAATCATCACGTAACCACATGCATCCTGTAACAAACGCATGCACTGGTTTTTCCAAGTGTCTCGGCGGATGTGCACAAAAGCGCGCAGCAATTGAGGTCAACAAATGCATGCCTATACGGTGCACATACCACTGGAGCGCGCTCTTAATCACATGGTGCGTATTTGCTCTGCGCAGCGACGTTCGGGCATCTCTAACGGCCGAACCGGAGGTGGAATCACGGTACGTGCACACCGCGTCCTCGACGCACCATATAAGAATCGCCGCGGTGGGACACGAAACAGTAGCCGCTTCGTTGCGCAATCGACCGTGCATCAGACGGCGATGATGGCCGGCGGATCGTGACGGCTCAAAGCAGTGCTCACGGAGTCGTTTGTGCGATGACATCCTGCGGTAATGGGCCCGCAACTGCTCCGCACGCGTACGTCATGAAGATCATCGAAGTTGTCGCGATGTCTTGTGGGCGGTGCACACGAGGGTAAGGCAACCTTGGGCATGCTCGCGTAGGCTATAGATGCGTAACCGTGCGTATAACCGACGGTTGAGAGCTCCGGCTCGTGGATGGCTTCGATTGCTTTCTTTCGATGCATGTAGCACCTTATGAAGAACGGAGACATGATATAGATTCAGGGAGTGGATCAATAAAGAGATGAAAGTTCGTGTAATCGATTATGTATGCATCTGCGCTTCAGTGCAGAACGGTCCCGAACTTCGTTTGCGGAAGCTACCGCGACGCTAAAATTTGTGTCAGCAAGAGTTTTCGTGCCTTGCCTGTGCTGTGCTCTCTTCTTCAAAAGCGACACACAGACAGATGTTACAAATCGAATATAACTGGTTATGGCGTTGCTTCAGCAGGCAGTACTTGAAAAGAAAAAAAAATGAAAACAGCAGTGGCAAAAAACAACACTGATACTATGTGTGAAGGACAGCCAATTTGAAAATGGGCAGTTCGCGCTGGAAGCTTACACGTATACGTGTAGACTGTTGCCTTATTCGCTAGGCCGCTCTCGGAGTGCTGCTCTATTTCTCTCTATTTCACTGTTGGTTAGCCTCGCGTCGACCAGACTTGATACATGACTGCGAGCGCACAAATTGCTAATAAGGCTTACCATTAAAACAAAACCAAAGAACAGCGCATACCGCAGCCGGCATGAAAGAAAAATAAAGACGCAGAATGAAGGCCCACTGGCCAACCGAATTCCTAACGCCCAGTTCGGCTTGTATTATAGAGCGCAACTGACCAAGTGCCGTCCAAGGTCTCACAACTTAGCGCCGGACATAAGATAGTTAGCTCGATCTAACTACAAGCGCTTTCCAGATTATCTCCGTACCACGCCCGAGTCTTTGCGATGGCAGGGCGATAACTCCTGGCGCCCCTAACGGGCCGGAAAGAAACAACAATGCAACGACCAGCGCAGCAGCTGCCCTGTACGACAAGAAAAAATAAAACAACATGACATGTAAAAGTGAAATACGCGGCGAGTTCTGCCCGTCGTATGCGCAATCAGTAGCCGCTCGCTTTGAGAACCACGACGTGTTTCTGTTGCTGTTGCCGCCGCCGTGGTCGCTGGCGAATTCGTGCGGCTCCAGCGAAGCCCTCGAATCGATTAGCGGCCGCATACCGGAGCGACCTTGGCAAGGCTGCGCTCCGTCCAGCCTCTGCTGTGGGCATGTGAGCGCCGAGCGCGGTGTTTTTTCCAGCGCAGTCTCTACTATACCGCCTCCTTTGGCCAGCGCTAGCAGCACCGAACGGAGATAGCGGTTAACGGGATCGGGCAAGGACGCTGGTAGAACGGCCAGCGCCCCATGAGGAGGGGGTGGCGGCGGCTGCTCTGTGTGCCTATCAGTCCGGAAGGCTGGCTCTCTCCAGCTGTGATTCGCTGTGCTCCGCCTACCTCGGGAATTCAACGCAAGCATCGTTAGCATTTGGCGCGACGCCGATGTAGCCGCTTTCTTCTGAGTGTTTGTGTATACGAGTGTGTGGACCAAAAAGGGCGACAGCTAAGCGGTCGTTAAATAGGCGTCGTATGGCGAAGTAGCTGTCATAATTTGTCAGCTCGGTGTCGATGCGGAATGTCTGAGACAAGGTTATCAAGTGCTAGTGAACGCTTTTAGTATTGATGGTGACAATGACCAAAAAAAAAAAAAAAGAAAGAAAAGAGGGAGGGAGGTGGGAAAAATAGAAGGGAAGGGAAAGGGAAGAAACTCGAGCTCAACACATGTGCAAACGTTCCTTCCTGCTTCTTCTTCTCCTTCTTTCCTTCATTTTGTTTTCCTTTAATTCTCACTTTTCCCTGAGATTTCTTCCAGATATTTATTATTCTCTGGCTCATGAAGTTCAGCTACGTTACGCGTGGGCTCTCAGTTAACGCCCTTGGCAGCTTTTTTTTTTTTTTGTTTTTTTAGAGCTTTTTTAAGGGACATGCTCAGCACGTCATCATCTCTAAGCATGTTCTCCTGCATACCCTAGTCTTGGTCCGCGCATTGTCGGTTATTTGTATCTGGAAATTCACACCTCAGCAAGAGAAAAAGATTACCAGTTCTGGACTGGCCTTGCCTTTTGACACAGTTAGAAACTATGACAAAAATATTTAAATTGCTTAATTTAAAATTATGACCGACCGCGACAGGTGCATTTTATCTCTGGACGTGCGACGCGGCCAAGGTTATAAGTTTCGCTATCTTGCAATCTTTAACCATGCATTACCTAAACATATTTTCTTCTGCGCTTGGCTCAATTACCTCGGATAAGCAACCACCGGGGAGTCGAGCACATAAATTTTGGCCTCGGCGGCAGCTTTTCGTTGGCGGCGAAAAGCAAGGCGCCGGTGTGCTGTGCGATGCCAGTGCACGTTAAATAACCCCAGGTGGTCGAAATTTCCGGAGTCCTTCACTACAGCGTCTCTCATAGCCTGAGTTCCTTTGGGACATTAAACCCCACAAACCAAACCAGAGCTATACCAAACCTTTCCTTTTCTCTCCCTTGATTGGAGATCTTCACATGTATAGTTTAGGTATGCAGACAGTTCACGGCTATTATTGCGCTGCCATGTTACGAAGAAATGCGAAACGGAATCAAATCGCTCACACAAAGGAACTTATTCCAGAACATTTGGATCTGAAGGAAGACTGCCGAGGAGGTAAATCTTTTTAACGTGTCAATGCTGTGGGTGAAATGAGATGGGAAGAAATAATGCGAATGGAAATAAAATTTGTGCTGATAACAAAATAAAAGTGAAGAATCTGTGATGAAAGCAGCACTGAAGCCACTGTGACTTTAGCAGGTCCCGTGTACATACTGAGTGCGCATGAATGTGCAGACACCGCCACCTATATACCGGCCCACATTATTTAACGAGCAGCAGTTATGCGCTATATGTTTTTCGACACGTGATTCTAACTAATATTTTGTCAGTCTGAAGTGTATGATTGGTGGCCTTATCTGATCGCTCTTCAGCAGGAACAAATTCTTCCTACTATACTCCGCTAAACCCATTTATGTCCCAACAAACAGGCAAGCACAATGGCGTCTTTCGATGCCACCTCGCGCATGAACACGCATATCTCCTAATGATCTTGTCCGCACACGACTGGCGAGTGCGACCTCGCTCAAGGTGCGCGTTGACTTGGACGCTTGTTCGCTGAAGTAATCAGGCCGTGTTTATTATAACGTGTGGCACATGATGACCTCTATGGCTCTTTCATGTTGCACTGTCGTCGCAAATACGAGGCGCGTTCTCAAAATGGCACTGCACTGCGCAGCATAAAACAGAGCATATACAGTGCCACTAGCAACGCTTCGATAGCGCATGCGTAGCTCAACGCACCCGACAGAGCGCTTGAGCGTCGTACACGCCCCAGTACGACTCCGTCTGCTTCGTCAATGAAGAGCAGACGACATAAAACATCTTCGATTGCCTCTGGTAATCATGCGCCATCAAATGTGATGAGAGCCGTGGCTTCTGGAAGCTGCCAAGCAGTGGAAAGAGGTTTGGCTCCATCAGAGAGCTTCATTATCTTGCAAACAGAGCCCTTGGTATGTGAAGGTTTAATTGACACAAGCAGCACAGTTTTTACGCTCTGGCTGCGGTCAGTCTGCCGTATAACTTCCATAGCGCTGTGCGGGAAACTAGGCGCAAGAAGCGTGGTCGGACGGCTGTGATGTATCAGTGTCTCCGAGTGCACACCCGCGCATTGACTTACGAGGTGTGCGTGCCCCGCCTCAGCGAACAGCGGTCGATAAAAATAAGAAGAGAAGATTGCCTTACGAAGAACGCGCGGTGTCTATGAGCTGACCTACTCTCGATTCTCACGTGTGATAGGGCTGCGAAGAGGCATGTACATAACCGAAGGCGGAACTCAACGCCTCTTTAAACGCTTTCGGGAAACCCGTTTCCTTTCTTTCTTTCTAAAGATTCTCGCGAAATACTCAGCCAGGTTAATGAGTGGAGAAAAAAAAAACTATTTTTCGATCGACATGATTACAAGGACCGGTCGGTGAAAGTCCCAACATTTAGGAGAGTCAGTGTGTGAGCCCATTAAGTTTAAATGAGGTTTCAGATAGAGCCGAAGCGCAGGCGCGCGAAAATGATATTGTGTTTCTTTTTAGCTGAAGGATATGCTTCGTTACGAAGCGCGAGCCAGCGATTGTTACGATACCCTAGTTACGAATAAACGAAAAAAATCAGTCAGGCATTGGTTCGAGTTGTGATAACCTGGCTTGTAGTTGAACACTTTTTAAGTTTAATTCATCACCGTCATCATCAATCTATGTCCAATCTCCAATATCCATGCACTGAGCGTTGTCTTATGTAAGCTGTTCTTGCTCTGTGTTTGCAAGTTTTCTGTCATCCGCCCACTTGACTCTCTTACGCCCTATGACGCACTTGTCGTCTCGTGAAATCCTTTACGTTCAGTTGTTGCACTGCAATCCTTGTCTGTGCCGATTTAGACTCGGTTTTGACTAGAATACGATGAGCTTGCGTTTCTTCCCTGATCCGCTCTGCTCATTTGTGCCCCTCAGCGTTACAGTTGTCGTTTTCCTTCACACGGCTTGCTGCGCTGTCCCCAAATTTAAGCCATTTCACTGGCCTTTACAAAGTTACAAATTACTCACCTCATATAGGTAATTTACCCCATCACGAATACTAATGAATTTCTCACTTCTGTACCGCAACGATGCTATAGGAAAAAAGAAAGAATAACTGAAAAGATGAGCCCCTCGAAACGATCGTTAGCCTCAAGGCGATAGTTTCAGTGAGGCGTCTAAGTCGCCAGTGAAGTGAAAAGAAGTCGCTGTCTCTAGAAGTAATCACCAGTTATCTCCAAATTGCGTGTAAGCTAAACACTGCACAGTGTTCGCCTGATGCACCCGATACAACGATTGCACCATTCTGTCGCTGCGAGGGTAACATTCTGCGTTGTCTTCAGGCTCGTAAAGTTAAGGAAACAGCCCCTGCGCCGCGTTCCTCGATAGCGCATTGATATATATTGCACGCCTCGAGCAGGCATTCCCGATAAGCCTTTCGCGTGCTAACGCCTTCCGCCGTGGAACGCACGTGTCTGGCATAAGCAAACTGCCAAGCGCTCCGCCCAGCTCGAGTACAGGAAGGAGTTAAATTGCTCCGCAGTTTACTCACCGCGCTGGATGCCAAACGGCGTAAACACGCGTATGCAACAACGAGAGCACATGCATGTCGCCGAAGGCTCTGCAGGCTACGTGCGGGAACCGTATTAACGCGGATTAAGGCCGGCTCTTTCTGAGGAATCACGCGCATGTTTCGTCAAATGTCCCTATAGACTGCACAGTGATGTGCTGACAGGAAAATCTCACTTTATTTCGGGAATTTCAAGCAGTAAAATTTGCCAAAAAGGAATTTTACGGGTTTAAAAGAGAATCAGGAGCCGAAATCTGTTTGCTTCTTCTTATTCTTCTTCTTCTTCTTTTTTTTTTTTTTTTTTTTTTTTGCAAATTGAAGCAGTTTTAAAGCTTATGCGAGAGAAGAAAAAAAAAAAGAAACAAGTCTGAAAAAGGGAATTTCGGGTGTAGCTGAGCAAAATTTTAGTTGCTTCATCAAGTTTAACACACCGCGCAGGGCCTGTTTTCGAGCGGTATGTTGGGTATTTACGGCGCTTATGAAGTCAGCATGGAGGTGCGGACAAGTCCTGCGCGTTTTAAAGCGATTTTAGCTTTCGTGGTTTGTAATGCGCTATTACCAGATTCTAACGATGATCCTCCGGCCTCGTCATTTGTGACTAATTTTGTAACTGCGAAACTATAGATTCAGACGATGTATGAAATAAGCATGCTGATATCAGAAGGCGATATTTTTACATCAATATGCGCATTTGAACATTTCGTGATCATTTAGAAGCCACTAGAGAGAACTTTTTGTCAGTTGACATGCAGTGCGATTTCTTTTTCACGTTGCAGTGATCAGATTGCTACTCATCGCGCAATGTAGCCATTATATCTAGTCTGTCAAATCTGCATTTTTTTTCTTCTTGCGCTGCACAGCTAGTGCGATTTACAAAACCAAAATATGAACCTCGGTCCTGTCGCCCAGATCGAATTCTTGCTGTATGTGACGAGATTAACTGAAGCGCTGGACTTAACCGACATTTTATTGGTACGGTATGCTGGGGTTAACGTCCCGAAAAGCTAATGCATTAACCGTAGTTCAGTCTTTTTATGCAAGGGCATGACTTCTCTATTTTATTCTAGAAAACTAAAAACAAAAACAAATCAACGACAGGCAATGAATAGGATGCGTGAAATTTGCGTTTGCAGGTTCGCTTTCACATTTCGTTCTTGCCGTTTCGGTTTTACATATTTTCACTTTGACATAAAATTATCAACTTTGGCGCCGAGAGTTGATAAAGTTGCCGAGAACTCCGGGATGTCGCACCGTAGTTGAGTTGTTCGCGCATTTGAAGCTTGTAGACCTTCAGACGGTATACAGTAAGGCGGCGTTTATTTCCTCAAAATCAAATTTTACTGTGCCGGAGTACCCGGGTTCGATCGCGACCGTGGCGGCTGCGTTTCTATGGGGGCGAAACGAAGAGGCGTCCGTGTGCTGTGCGATGTCAGCGCACGTTAAAGATCCCCAGGTGGTCGAAATTACTCCGTAGCCCTCCACTACGGCTCCTCTTTCTCCCTTTCCACTTTAACTCCCATCGTCCTCCCCTCCCTTACGGCGCGGCGCGGTTCAGGTGTCCACAGAAACAAGTGTGACAGATACTGTGCCTTTCCCTTTCTGTGAACCAATTATTATTATTATCCCAGCGGCCTCCGCATGAATACGCGACGCAGAACAAATGGATGAAAGGAGATGAAGACAGTGATAACCAAGCAAACTTGAGAGACTGCCTGCATCCACTCGAATCCAGCTCGGCGTTAAGTATGGCATGGTATGGCAAGTTTGTTTTGCTGGTCTCTCACGTGGACAGTAAAGTTCAGAGTTTTTTACGCTGAGCAGTTTTACTCCTCCGAGTCCCTTTCTCTTGAGCCACGGACTGCTGCGGTTTGCGATATGGTACTTTACTGCCATCACAGTAAAAGAAGAAAAGGCTTCGAAACGTGAGTAGGTAACGAGGATGGAAGGAGGCGGAAATGTTTACGCGCCTAAAAGATACTCTCGGTGTGCTTGAATCTGCACTAATGCGGTAATTTGAGCAGCGCCCGATCTCGAACTAGGGAGGAAGGAGAGATGTACGCCGCCGCCGAGTTTGCCGTGGCAGCAATTAAGAGCGCTCGAAGGCGCGCCGGGTCACTGCGCGCATAATAACGGTTTCTCTCGCAGTCGCGGACAACGCCGGCCCGATTTTCACGCAGCGCCATGTCCGATATCCCTCGCCGCGCAATGTCCGGTCCGCGAGAGCACAACGCGGCTTTCTCTTTCGTCGAAGGAGAGACCAACTTGAGGCACAGATCGGGGCCGAATGAGTGCCCTTTGTTCGAGCGGGAACAACCATGCAGACTTGGGGACAACTGAAGCGAGTCGGCGTGGATAGCTAGAGTAGTCGGGGCGAATCGGGTTGGCCTAGTCGACGCGCTATGTTTATTAGAGCTTGCGACGCACTTTTCAGGACGCTGTCGCGCGCTGTAGGCATCTGTCCGGGTGGCCTTTTCATTCAAGCTGTACCATACCCCCTTGTTATTGTTGTAGAATGAGCTTGTATAGCGCGGTCTAACTTGCATGCGGTTGGAATGTGTGGCGTGTATGTGTCGTACGGCTGCCGAAGGTTTTGCGCGCGACTAGCTGTGTTGCACAGCTTTGTCGTAAACGTCAAATTTCAACTAATTGTAGCGATATCATGGCTAGCTGCTGACAGGTCCCGAAGCTGTCTTGATCACATGAGTCCGTCATATCACTCTAGTGTGTCCCATTTTGTGCCTGTGATATTTTTTCAGTCAAGACCGGAGCAGACTGCTAGTAGGGCACAACCTGAATCGAACGGACTGCCATTTCCTGCAACTTTACAGTGACTAGATGCGACCACATTCCGGCTTCTATAGTCGGTGAAGAGAATTACGAAGAAGACCAATACGAGGAGGACGGCGTGATTGTATGATATGGAAGGGTCGATTAAATGAGGTTCATATATATGGAGAACTTAGATTTTATAAGTGTCGAGTCAAGTTACTTTCTTTATTCAGGCGTGAACTGCGTAGAACAACACAACAGAGCCGAAGCAGGCTGACCAGTCTGATCGGTGAAACTGCGCACAGTACAGTCCAACGTTACTACAGTGTGTGTGTGTGTGTGTGTGTGTGTGTGTGTGTGTGTGTGTGTGTGTGTGTGTGTGTGTGTGTGTGTGTGTGTGTGTGTGTGTGTGTGTGTGTGTGTGTGTGTGTGTGTGTGTGTGTGTGTGTGTGTGTGTGTGTGTGTGTGTGTGTGTGTGTGTGTGTGTGTGTGTGTGTGTGTGTGTGTGTGTGTGTGTGTGTGTGTGTGTGTGTGTGTGTGTGTGTGTGTGTGTGTGTGTGTGTGTGTGTGTAAAGAGGCTGTACCACTTTTTTTCTTTATAGTAACGTTGGGCTGTACTGCGCCCAATTTCAACGATGATGTGTACCGAATGCAGTGGCGGGACGGACGGCCACGACGCATCTAAAACTTAAAAGCCCATCTTTGAGCTTGCTCAAAATTAAAAAAAGCCTGTATATGTCTACAAATGTATAGACGTTATTTGCCAATCCTCAGATTTTTCTATTGGAATAAATAAGTGGGGCGGGTAGGGATATGTTTTTGCCGTAACCGCATAACAAAAGTGTCAGTGACGTCACCGCTCCGGGATTACCCGATCATATATATCTGACCAATGCAAATGACATGTTACCAGGATCGCATGGTAATGAACAAGAGAATTCCGCGGGTAGTCATAAAATTTAAGTTAAGATAAGGTGTTCTTGGGAGAAGAATGGGGGATTAGCAAAGTATATCACCCTCACTTCGTTCCAGATGAAGCGCATAAATATCTTGCGGAGTTGTTTTTTCTTTGTCTTGTTTTACTGACACACAAGCGCCAAATTATCCTCTGTGCAACTCACTGAGGACCCCTTGGACCCGGAAGTAGCACAGCTTTCCATTTTGTGTTGGTTGGCTATATTCCTGTTCGTTCTGTCTTAAGCACGCACAAATCGCTGCGAGAAATGCGCTTGGGCGCGGCTTTGTGTAGCAGATGCAGCTGTTGCAGTAGCAAGAAAATCCCAACCTGGCGGAAGCCTGTGTATACGCACTTCCTGCACCCCCTAAGCTACCACGTACGCAATTATGCATCGATACAGTGTCGTCCGCTCCAAATTCCGGCGTCGCGCTGCTATAAATACGCTCCTTGGGAAGCGCACGTGTTACTTTTCCTGTACGCATTGCAGGGCGGGACCCTGTTATCGCTTTAGTGGCGACATGATTACTTTCCTGCCAGTATAATTATGTGCCCGGACACGTGCCAACACAGACTCTGTGTATACCTATAGAGTACCTACTTTGCAACAGACTATAGCGAGATCGCCTGAAGCTGTTTGTGTGCGTTTTCCTTTGATTATAGAGCAGTAAAGGAATTTCAAGGCTTCTCAAAGCACAAAGTTTAGTTCTTTTCAAGTCTCCAGTTTCTTTTTTTTTTTTTTAAGTAATATGAAGGGAGCGTTGACCAGACAGTCGTTCAGGGTCTCATGTAGGATCACGGAGACGAAACGGATGAGAGCACGCGCGCATGCGCACAGAGTGCTTGCCAGTTACAGCGTCGTCTGCCAAGGAGTCCAATGCAGGACCGCAACAGATGGGATGTTTGAATATTCTGAGAGAATACGTTTCGAGAAAAACGTTGTATACGTTTTTCAAACTGCACGCTGAACGTCATCCGGAGCGGAAGCCTTTGTCAGGCTCTGTAGCTTTTAGCTTTCGCTCCGGCTTTCTGTAATAAAGAAAGAAAGAAAGAAAGAAAGAAAGAAAGAAAGAAAGAAAGAAAGAAAGAAAGAAAGAAAGAAAGAAAGAAAGAAAGAAAGAAAGAAAGAAAGAAAGAAAGAAAGAAAGAAAGAAAGAAAGAAAGAAAGAAAGAAAGAAAGAAAGAAAGAAAGAAAGAAAGAAAGAAAGAAAGAAAGAAAGAAAGAATCTGCTGAGATAAGACACTACCCCTGCTCCAGCAGATTGCTCCCACGCACAAGGAGCGCGTGTAACGCACGCGAAGACTGCTTGAAAAATACAACTTCTTACAAAGTAAAGACGGTCAGCGAGTTCGCATCGCTCGCGCGCAAGTGTCCGAGCACTGTCCACAAATGCGCGCAGGCATTTGTGGGCAGTGCTCGGACACTTGCGCGCGAGCGATGCGAACTCGTTGACCGTCTTTACTTTGTAAATAATGTACAAAACTCCCCTGTCCTTTCTTCCTATCGCTCCCCTCTCTACTTCCCCTTGCTATCCTCTCCCTATCCCCTTTTCCTTCCCGCCGGCCGCAGCTCAAGTGCTTCAGTTTGTTAGATAGCAGTTGCCGCGGCCGGCAATACTCTTTTCCTTCTTTTTGATTATTTAAAAAAAAAAATAATAATAAATCAACCACTACCCCCACCACCACCACCACCACCAACGGACAAGACGGGAATATTATTTAACTTGATTTTATGAAGTGTTGTCTTTCAGCGCTGACTGTCCGGCAGCTATGCTTCAACTAGTCTGCGAGCATCCTCCTGCAAGATAAATTACGTCACCTGTTGCGCATTCCAGAAGCAAAGCAAAGCGTTCCATCATGCATCTTTGGTTTGGAGTGCAACTATATTAAGGAAAGTCTCGCGTGCGCCGCAGATTGCACGTCCTCTTCCTCGTGGCTTGCGCAGATTACCATTGGCCCACTTATAGTTGTCCGTACGATGGGGCGATGATTGCAGGGCAGCATTACCTTTATGACTCTCTCAGATATCGGAGCGCGGGGTTCCGCCTATAAGCAATAGGGAATGCGCGACTTCCTTTTCGTTTCGCTCGTCTTCGATGGTAATGAGCACGCCACACCGAGCTCGCTCGGAGTACCTCCGTTTCGTGGTGGCAACTTTTGCCCGTTATAAAGCCAAAGAGCAACAGGCATCTTGACTAGACCGTTAGCGATACACACAAGACAGGCGCATTGGTCCAATGCCTCAAATAATCAACCAAACAATTAAGAGCGTTGGCAAAAATCGATGCTATAGCGCGTAACATTTCATTGCTAGTAGAACGACGTGCATCGATTCATGATGTCACAACGAGAAAGAGGGGAGGGGCATTGATCGCGCTGATTGCGGTTCTGTGGCTGTATACTAAACGGTTAATTTCGGATGTTTATCTGCTTTCGCATAACTTATGGGTATAAAGTAACAGGTGATAACGTATTCCCTTTCATATTACAGCTATATACATAGCAAAAAAAAAAAAACGCAACAACAATTACCTTCCCACTAAAATAAAAGCAACACAGCATGTATTTGTAGGAGGCATCTGTAGCCACTGCAAGTGAAAGCACTAAATACTTGTTCGGCTCCTCATGCATGGCGTCTTGCTTACGCGAAAGGCAACCCAGTGTCGATCGTTCTGGACGACCCGCGTCGATCGCAGAGCCACACAGCGGGAAAACAATAATTTTGTGGGCGTTACCGTTGTGCTTTTTTCACGCCACTTGCTTACGTTCAAACGCATGAGCTGATCGGATACAATTAATGTGATGCTGTTGTTGTTGTTGTGGCTGTAGGAAGAAGGAAAAGAAAATACACGGGCCTACTACTGGCTCTGTAGCTGAGTCACCTCCGCTGCCTGATTGATTTATAGGAAGGGAAAGGCGCGGTAACTGTCTCACTTGTTTTCTGTGGACACCTCAACCCCGCCGTAAGGGAATGGAGGAAGTGGAAAGAGAGAAAGAGGAGCCGTAGTGGAGGGCTACGAGGTAATTTCGACCACCTGGGGATATTTTAACGTGCGCTGACATCGCACAGCACACGGACGCCTCTTCGTTTCGCCTCCATCGAAACGCAGCCGCCGAGGTCTGGTTCGAACCCGGGTACTCCGGCACAGTCACCTCCGCTGCCTTACTGATTTATTTATAGGAAAGGAAAGGCGCGGTAACTGTCTCACTTGTTTTTTGTGGACACCGCTACCGCGCCGTAAGGGAAGGTAGGAAGGTGGGAGTGAAAGTGGAAAGAGAGAAAGAGGAGCCGTAGTGGAGGGCTACGGAGTAATTTCGACCACCTGTTGATCTTTAACGTGCGCTGACATCGCACAGCACACGGACGCCACTTCGTTTCGCCTCCATCGAAGCGCAGCCGCCGAGGTCGGGTTCGAACCCGGGTACTCCGGCACAGTAGTCGGGCGTCTTACCACTGCACCACCCCGGCGGGGCACCTCCGCTGCCTCGTGTGGACAGAAGAGAATATAGAGAAGAAAGAAACAGAAAAGGGAGAGAAAGACGCGCGCCGGCCAACAACAGCCGTCATCCACCACCTAAGTGGTGGCAGGTGCAATGACGGCCTACAACAGATAAAAGTTCGGCGGCTGGCTAGTGCCCGCCGCAAGCGGCGTTGACCTACCGTCCCAGCCTCGTAAGGCTAGGAACGAACTAAAACGTAACGCTCTAAAACGACAAAGACCTGAAAGTCGTACTATACGCTTTTTTCATTCCGAAATTATTTTTTTTTTATTTTAATTCGTGATTGCCTGAGCGTTCGAACGAAGAATACACTGATTTCTTATCACGTCAACAATACTCGGCTTCTCCTGCTTAACAGCGCACAACAAAGGGTAAAAAGGTAAAGGTAACTTTCAAAAGCGTGGCTTGGTTTTTGTTTATGCTTAGTGATTTAAGTGATGTGAGGATATAAGCCAGATATGGTGGATTATATGCAGTTATTTTTCTCAGGAAATGCGCCAAGCGACCGTAGCAAATTCTCCTCAAATAAGACTAAGGGCACTGCGTGTACAATACCAACAAAAATTTATTGACTAAACTCGCCGTGGGCATCGCCGTTAACTCGAATTCAAATCGACGCATGCCGTTGCAAGGCATGGGCTCTGGCGGGTGAAGCAGCCGTTGGCAACAAGGGTTTGGGCGGCTAGATTATTTGCTGCGCGTTTTTCTAAAACCTGGCTGAATGGGTGACAGTGACACTGATTCACTGAGCGAACGAAACAAGCAGAGAAACAGTTTCTGTTATAAATATCGCGTTGATGCCCTTCAAAGGAAAGCGGGCAATGTTCCCGCAGTGTTTTGTTGCCTCACGCTATACTCACCGAGGTTCTACGCACAGAATTAAGTTTCTCAACAATGCGGCCTTTACAAAAGACGGTAAGGAAATAGAAACAGGGGGGTATCTCATGTGGGTCACTCCTCGCATTCGTAGCTGCATACAAGTACGCTTGGACATCGAACACTATAGGGTCTTTCGGCACTTCAATTCGGACAGCACCCAAAATAAAACACGGCGCTGCCTCCTGTGCATCCGCTGTCACGGATCCGTTTCTAAGGGCACGCAAAACCCGCAACCACACTGCGAATGCGTTCATGGCGAATCATTTCCACGACCTCTTTCTCACTCTCTTGATTTCCACAGCACAATGAGACTCACTTCGACGAGATATGGCATCCTCGACGTTGCACGGCTATCTCCGCGTGTAGGTCGCAGAGCCGACCGCAGGCGTAGCCGGCATGCACGTCAGTGAATGTACGAAGCGGCGCCGCCACACGACCACGGCCCATCTTCGTCCTACAGAGGAGACTGCCGAATAACACCGCCGATTTGCCAATCACCCTTGCACGCAACGCCACGTTTTGTTATTACCCACTCACTGGCAGCGAACAGCTTGCTCCTACACAGCTTACACCACCATGCGGGTCACTTCAAGAGACGGGCGGCGCTCGTGGTGACCACAAACACACGCGCGCTCGCACGCATTCAATCCGTTTTCAACAATGCCTAATGCCTCCCACAACAACGATACCGGTCGTACCTCTCGGTTTTGAAAAGTCCGGTCGCGAGCGAGCACGCTGCGGCCAAGCCAGTTGACGCAACCCTAGAACGAACATGCAAGCCGACGGAATGGAATGTCGTGGTCCCCTGTTGGAGTCACGTCGCTCGTGTGAGGGCGCTAGGTGCGCTAGCCATGGCGATAGCGAAAATGGCTAGCATCCTACGTCCCGACGTCCGCGGTGGATCTAGGGGCGTCCCTGACAACGTCCACCCCTCCCTCCGACTCCCACTGTCCTTCTTCGTAACTGCAGCGGGCAGCAGAAAGCAAAGAATAAGTGAAATAAAATAGCAAGACCAACAAAAGCGATTCGCCTACGACGGCGCCGGGCATAAACGCAAACTCAAAGCGCCAGTCGCCCAGCGACCGCACGGATAGTAGGCGGGAGAATGATCGCCTGGTATACGGCGGTGCGTGCTCTGACTGGGCGTCGCCCCCTCTGACGACCGTAATGTGCACAACGGCAGTTAGGCTTTTTACCATTCGCGGCATGGCCTCGCGAGAGGATGGACTGTCGACTCTCTCTTGCTCGAGAGCACGGGGCGACGGTGATTTGTATTCGTTGCAAGCCGTTAGCCGTGATGGCAGCGGAAGCCGTGCCTATCCTGCCTGCCAGCCGCGGGTTACGATCTGTATTCACCGAGGACGTGCAGGAGCGGTTAGCGGAACACTGCGAAGCCGACCGGGTGCCCTGATTAAGTAGCGTTGTTTATTTTCCGCGTTAGCTACAGAGCACCTCCGTGAAACGCAGTGGCCGCCTGTGTCGTGGGAGACTGCACTGCCGCAGCTGCCGAAAGGAAGGGCGCCGAGTCTAAAAGGTTGTTGCACATTTCGCACTCAAGATGCTTCGCCTGTAGCTGGCCAGCATATCGGCAGGCCGAAGCTTGATTTGTTTTGTTCTTTTTTTATATACGACATGGTATTATTAGAATCAGTTGCCACCCCTTCTCGTTTGTGTTACTGATATTATGCACCGTTACTGACTTACGGCTGTTACTGTTACTGACTGCGAAAGCAAACTCTATTTGATATGTTCCCTGCCTTTATGCGGATGATTCATGCCGTGCTTCTGTCCATGCCAATGTATTTTGTGCGTGGACTCGGGGTATAGTTCGGTTTGTTCGCGGCAAATGTTTACTTAAGAGGAGGGGACGGTCCGCGTCAACTGTAAATCAGATATTGAACGCCGGTTACCACCAACATCGCAGAATGTGCCATGTGAATGAAGGTACTATAATGAGATAAATGAGCTGTTTTCATATTAAATTAGTTTTTCTAGTCGTTTATAGTTGAAGCTCCTAATCAACATCGGGAATAAGTTAGGTTTCTTTTTTCTTTTTCTTTTTTTGCAACACCAGAGCTGCTGCACCCTCCTGCCTTCAAGTGGAATCTTGCGTTTAAGTTGCTCCGCTATATTCGTTGCGAAAACCAGTTCAAGAGATAGAGAGAATAGGGAGATTGAATAACAGAGAAAGCGAAAGGGCGAAGAGAAATGTACCAGGCGCCAAACACACCTGTCGAATCGCGTTTCGATGATGACGATATTTCGCGCCCACGACGACCGCATTGTCCAGCGGCGCACTTTCATTAGGCAGTTGGTTTACACTCCCAGGCTGTCGCTCGCGCCACAGTTGAACTTGCTGTAAATTGGCCTGTGATCTCTATGCAGTCCATTGAGAAGGGCACAGTTTCATTTTTTTTTTCATTTCCTTTATTGTGCCCTTATGGCACACAATACAATGCATTAGTGAGTGGAATAGCTAGTATACAATGTATAAACATGAGTAAAAATTCACTAAAATAAACACAACGGAAAGTATTGGAACTATCAATCTCACATCTGGTAATATAAGCACAGGTACAACAGATACGAATACACTGCAATAATAATAATAATAATAATAATAATAATAATAATAATAATAATAATAATAATAATAATAATAATAATAATAATAATAATAATAAGCTTTTCTTTCTCACACATTGTCTGTATGAACAGCATTGGTGATTTTCGAGATCTATTGGAAAAGAGATTTTGGCATAGGCCGACGAAAAATTAACGCAGGCAAATAATTTCCAAGAATGTCGTAAAAGTGCGTTTTCAAGAAGAGCGCGAATGCGGGCTGGTCGCTACATCTTGAGGGTAAAACAGAATAGCAGAGGTAAAGAGAGGGATAGATAGTGCCCGGTGTAATCGAAATGAATTCCCGAAGAGGGTGAATACGGGCTGGTTAGAGCATGCTGACGGTAAAATGGAGGAGCGGAGGCACAACGCCGAATGGGCATATACGTCGTGCCCGATGAAAAATTAATTAATTCCCTTTCTAAATAAGTGGATCGATTATACCCGCCAGTGAAGGCGTTACGCTCTTTCTTGTGCTCTTTCTCTTCTTCAAGACCACTTTTATTTTAATTTCAATGTTATGTGGGGCCAAGGCATGGGCGGCTGTGTAGCAAAAACGGTTATAAGTGAAACGCGAATCATCATGGGAAAGCAAATTAGCAAGATGTGCTCAAAATTACAAAACGGTACAGAAAAATAAAAAATAAAATAAAAGGCGCCCTATGTATTGTGCGTTATAAAGCCGCGAACTCCAAGAACGCAGCTAGGGGGACATGATTCCAACTAGCATTTATGGTCGGCAAAAAGTAACTGCTGCTTTTTGGATGTACGTAATTGCTAAAACGGTGGTTTTTAAGTTGTTTGTTTTTGTTTGTTTGTTTTTTGTCTGTTTTGCGTCTCAGATGGTTTGGTCTCTGAATTTTTCTATTCCTTTTATTCTTGCCTCTCATCTCCACGAACCTAGCCTTCTGTACACAACGGACCGATAGAGGCGCTAGTCTCCAGAAAGCTCTTTTATCTGAAACTATGAAGTCATGAAACTAACGGTTGTAATAAGGAAGGGATTATGCTCACTGACATCCATGTAAGCGCAGCCATAGAGCTACAAAGAAAAGCTGGTTAGCTCAGTTATGGTGCCTAGATCTAGCCACCGTATCTCAGTTCGTTGAGCGACTTCCCTGGGAAGGCGGTGGTCCCGGGTTCGAACCACGAACCAGGACGATTTTACTTTAACTATCAAGATTCTAAGGAAGCTGTTTAGCTTTCCTTGGTAGCCGTATAACTGCGCTTAGGTGGATGTCAATGCGTAATCACTCCCTTGTTACAAATTCTACTCCACCTTGGGGGATTCCCCTAAACTTTGGACTGAAACTAAATTTGATGGAATTGCGCATCACAACTTTGTTTACGATCTAAACTCTCTTCATGATGCCGAAAGTTGTGCTTCCGTATTCATCTTGAAGAAGCAGGGCGAGTGTATTGCCAGGCTGGAAGACAAGCTACGGCGAAGCATAGAGGAGTACCGCTTCCACTACCGGCGGAAACAGGGTGGCCACTCTCTGAAGGCTGCCAAGTTTATCTGCTGGCAACTCCCTGAACCCCTTTCTGTATGCAAACAATTCATTAGGCGATGGGGCAGATGTTCAAGACAGGGCTGTCGGGGGGGCTGCCGATTGACAAGTCATTTGCCAGTGTGAAACAAGATGTCCTGTTTGGACGACTCCCGAGACTTGGGTTAGGTGGGTCAAGGTAGTGGACAGTATAGTGGAGGAAAAGTGCTCTGATTTTAATCTGAAAAGTGCTCTGTGTTTTGAGAGCAAATGGTTCAGTGGCACGTTGTCTTTTAAGTGTGAAATGCTTTAGCTTCCGTTGTGGCGGCCCTGAGGTCACCTCAGGGTTGAAATAGAATGGAGAGCTTAGCACCCGGGCACCGAACGAGATTTAACGAGACAGTGGAACCTCGATTATACGTCCCCCGGTCATGCGACGACCCGCATTTTACAACAAATTTGTGCTGCCCTGGCAGAATCACCACGGAGATAATGTATCAAAAACCTTGATTGTACGACGTAATTTTAGACGGACCCCGCTTCGTACGACAGCTGGCTGCATGGTACCGATTCTGAGCTCCTTCCGTGACTTCTCTCACTACGTCACGCGACACTGATTTTGATACTGGCTTCGGATCCCAGTAATAGAAATGCCGCCGTCTACCCTAATATATATTTAAAAAAAGAAAATTGGAAACAAAGAAAAAAAAAACAATCGTCCGCGACAGGACTCGAACCTGCAATCTTCTGATCCGAAGTCAGACGCCTTATCCATTAGGCCACGCGGACGGGAGCGAGAGTTGATGCATAGAAACACGTTTTGTTGATCTCGCTCATGTTTTGAGACGAGCGAGCGTTGTTTTTTCTTCTAGTTTTCATGCCCTCTTTGCTCATCGCAGTGCTTCAAAATTACTGTAAATTTTTGCCGTTATCCTCTGCAGTCTTAAAGCTCAGTGTTAGACACAGGAAGTATCAATTTAAGGATGCATATGCTGGCTCTGACAGGGACTGCTCTGACAGCAGCGCCCAGTCGTAGACTGACGACGCGTTTTGGTTATTTTTGGGAAGAAGGCAACGAAATAAAATAGTTATTGCCTGCTGCTTGATGTTCGATCCGGCGCGCTTTGGAGCGTCACGTCTGGCACTCTTCCGCTGCTTGTCGACCTTCCCGTCTGCCTGAATAACATTTTGATATGTAGTACGTACTTGTGCATACAAGCCCAGTGCACGTACTACAATCTATAGCGCGATTTCACGTTTGGATTAAGAAAAATAGAAGTCCTGGGCTTCAGCGCATAGATCAGCAGCTGAAGTTGAAAACACATAAAAGACAACTGCTGCCACGCTTCTCAAGTTTACCGGCAGCTCACAAGCCAGTCGAAGCTGCAAAGAAGCCATACCCAGAGTGTTGCTGAATTGTTCCCGTCTGCCGCCTAGTTACACTTTTTTTTTTTTTTTTCTTTTTTTTTTTTTTTTTTTTTTAAGCATGCCACTCAGATCGGCCAACGGATGCCGAACGACAGACGCAGTGAGGTGAAGGCGAGTCGAACCAACGCCGAAATCGTGTACGTGTGGGAAACTGTTTTGGCGGAAAATCCCTGTCAACATTCTGTATTGATGTTTTAGCAGCGAGTAATATGTACCGTGAACACGTTGCGAGAAAATGCGAGCTGAAATGCTCTGGTGGAGCATTGGAGCCACGGTCGTAACGTGAGAGGAGGAATGGCAGCGCCAGAAGAGGAGAGAAAAAATGGCACTACATTTAGTTTATTGAGGCGTTTTAACTATAGGAAACCTCTTCTATTTGCACTTTCACTCCCACCTTCCTCCCTTCCTTTACGGCGCTCGGTTCAGAAGTCAACAGAAAAAAAGTGACAGATATTGCGTCTTTCCATTCCTGTAAACCAATTAATTATACGAAGCTGAATATAATAACTTTTAGCAGTTCAAGATTGGTGTGTTAAATAGGATGTGGAAGGGAACCAAGAAAAAAATGTCCTCTTGTGCATCTCGCTTAGAAATAATTAATCCTTTCTCAATGATGGACTGTTTTTTTTTTCTGTTTTTTTTTTTTTTGGGGGGGGGGGGTGCAAGGGCATCTTTGACCAAGTAAAACTATCTCGCCACCAGTCCACACAACAAGTGAGAGAGATACTGTACCTTTCCTTCCATGCGAAGCTATTATCATTATTATTATTATTATTATTATTATTAGTAGTAGTAGTAGTAGTAGTAGTAGTAGTAGTGGTAGTGGTAGTATTATTCCAGGGGACACCTCCGGCTAGTTTCTTTCTGTACATGACGTAATCTTGAAGAAGAGATATAAGGCTTCCGCCTTAAAGAAAAGCATCACATCACAGTCTAGTGACCCTGTAAAGCTGGTAACCCTGTGTATTTGTTAGTGTCCGTATGTCCGAGCTTTAAACTGAACGTACTAGTAGGAATATGTTCCTGTACATGCAATAGAAAAAGGAAAAAGAAAGGTGGTTGTGGTGCCATATACCCACGATTTTCCCGCCGGTTAAAGTATACGCATATTAAGCCAAGGTGGACTAACCTGTTTTTTTCCTACACCAGGTACGTTGAGGAAAGTTGTGAAAACACCCAATAAAGCATAAAAACCGCTCCGGGAGATTCATAGGACAGACTGGCACATATGCTTCGACGAAAGGCTTAAACAACACGTCTAGAGCATGAAATGAAGTGAAATGGCACCTCTGGTATGCCCGCAGGGATCGCAGCTATGCGCCTCAGTTCTAACATTTCGCGCCATTATCGAGACGGTTGAAATATCAAAAGCCAGTGGGTATGCATGAATATATGTGCGTACATATAACTTGTTTCCAAGTATATAGCGCACTGGGGAAAGTCATCGCTAGCGGTGTGTCTCCCTATTTTTCTGTGTTTTCATGTGAGCTGTTTCGTTCCCGACGAAAGACCGACAACAAACCCGGTAAATCATTTTGAGATCGATTATCTTCCTTCAAATTTCATGCTGTGTCTGTACCCATCTTAATCTATTTAAGTGGTTCCAGTTGGGACAGCCTGAAATCGCGTTTGTTCCCGGTCTGCTCTTTTCCACGCCTCTTAGATTGCTCCTGCACATATCCTTCGCCCTATCTGAATTTGTTGTCTGAAATTTAAATCCAGATTGTTTAGTCAGCCTCCAATTTCTTTTTTCCTCCAGTATAACGCAGTGCTGGCAAGGTGCGGATTTTTTTTTTCTATACTTGCTTCTGGGGGCACATTGGTACGCCCACATGGGCACGCCCTGAGCAACCTCAGCAATTAAAGCTCACTGACAGTCATGTTTAAAGCAGCACTCTGCACAAGGGACGAATTTTGCTGGTGACCGTTGAGAACGTGGGTGATTGCAATGTGTCTGTATTCATCTTAGCTGCCTTTTCTTACTGCTGGCGGTCAACGTCTGCTGAGCATCGATTCGCTGATGAAGTGGCATTGAAATGAGTTATTCAATAAAGCTATAACTTAACGAAGGAATCATTTACACCATGTGGTACGTTGCCTTCCACGTACGTAAATAAAAAGAATAGAAAGGAGAAAAGGGGAGAGACCGCAAGACACGAGAAAATGAAGAGCAAGCATCATAGTATGCAGAGGATTACGAAGAGCGCCCCGTCAACTGCGGTATGTCGTGTAGCCACGCAAGGTTGACCACCGACCTCGTCCAAGCGCAACGAGCGGACGCTCCCTCTTTGAAAATTGACTGTCGATCCATCACAATCTTCCGGTGCTCGGGGTGCATGCAACAGCAGGACGCGTCGTGATGTTTTGATCATCCGACGCCGGAACCAAGGCAATGTCCGGCGGGACACTTGCAACAGCGATCGCAGTCCTTGGTGTGCACCGTGGACATAGCGTGCGATGCACTGGATTGACGGGGACCTCGTGCTGCCAGGACGCTTGATCGGTTCGCAATGTGAACTGCTCGGAACGTCGAGTTAGACTTAGCGTCGGCCATTTCGACGTCATTATAACGAAGCCTCCCTGCTCGCACTCTTGGAGAAAGATGCGGCAGCGAATGCAATACACTCACGCTTAGCGCGAGGTGCAGCAGTATGCCATGCCAACTGTAGCATAGAAGGATTTGGCGTGGGGAAAAAATGATGTGGCATCCTCAATTTAAAAATGGTACCCTTTTATGCTGTCCTGCGAATGAAGAATTTTATTTCCAGAAAAGGGCATGCTGAACCGGGAGGGGAAGGGGGGGGGGGGGGGATGAGAGATAAAGCCTGTTTAAGTGTTGATATAGTTGTGGTTGTCTTCTTCCTAAGGTGAAGCAGAGGCGAGAAACGCTAACTAATACTTTTGCAAAAAATAAAAAAATGCATATCTATACAGTTGTGCACTGTTATAAACAAAGCACACTCCACGCTGCGTTTTTATAATCCCATTTTATACCATATATAGATCTGGAATGTCGACATCAGCAGGCTGGTCTGCTGATCGCTTGTGCTATCTATGTTGTGATCAGTGTGCAATCAATGTTTCCCGATTTCGGCTACGACTGGCGTGATTGGGCTTCGAACAGAACAACTAGCTGCATGTCTTTACCGGTACGCTTATGGCGAGAGCCACGCTCATGCAGATGAGCTTAGCAGTGCGGCTGGACAAATTTGCCGCTAAATTCGACACAGTATTGGATCCTCGGAAATCTAGTGTGTAAATCGTTGAAATAAGTTTTATGCATTTAAAAAGATAAGAATGTCTCACGGGCTGAACTCCGACACCGAGGAGCTCCATGAGAAGGCGCGATTAGGATGGGCAGCTGAGATAAGACACTCGTGGAAAATGTTTTCCTTTCCATTGAGAAACAAAACAGGTCCGCGTGCTCGCCAACATCCGAATCCAACTACTACTCCAAGTTCAGGAAAAGAAAAACAAAATGGCAGCGCTCAGGAGGTGAGTAACCGGGACTTCACCGAAGCCCCGCATGCAGGTATATACTACAGTGCCGGTTTGTTTCTGTCTTCCCCGCACTCAGGAGTGAAAGGCCAATGGCAAGGACCGAATGTACACGACGCGATAAAGGCAAGGAAAGCAGCCTTGCACGGTGGGGGCCGTTGCGCTGTTCCGCCGCTTCGTTATACGTTAGGCCGAGGCCCATCTCCCCGATTCCGCGCACGCACGCTCAACCAGACGTCTGCACGAAGACGAGTCCAGCAGGAAGAGAAAAAGAAGCCCGGTGCAGCGGAGGATGATCCCGACGAGCGAGGGGAAACGTAAGATGGTGAGGAGAAAAGACGATAGGCAACGGACGTTCACCGGATGCGAACGTCCTCTTCAAGGCCACCGCCCTTCTCTGCCGAACCAGAGAAACGTGCCCGATGCCTGGGAAGAAGAGACGGAGAGGGATGCTAGGAAGACGCTCGCTGTCGCACGTGGCTTCTCCTCGTTATTATTCCGCGTCCTCTTGCCCGTCTCCTCATCTCCGCCGTATCATCATCGTCTCTCCTCCGGCTTCTCCGTGCCGCGTGCGCTGCGCTTCCTATAAGCGCCGATGCCGCGTCGGCGTCATCACGTTCCAATCTGGACCCGGAGATTCACCTCCTGGCTGCTCTCCCGCCTTCCTTCTCCCAGGGGTCCCTTCGCTACACCTCTATTTTTTTTACTTCGTTTATCCTGGCTGCGTTGCTCAGGGTACTTGTTCTCTTTCGCTCTCCGTCTCTTTCAGTGGATGGTCAGCAGCAGAAGCAGCCCGGGTACGCCCGCGTGTCCGGCGGTCGTTCCTCTATCTCTACGGCGGCGAGGGTCCGGCTTCAGGTCGTCGTCTCGTCTTGTCGTTGGCATGCTCTGCTGTTCCCGCAGTCGGCGGCGTGTGGCACTAAAAGTCACGTCGTGTACACTTACGCTGCTCAAAATACCAGTCCTTTCAATGACACCGGGGGAAGTTGGGCCACGGCCGCTCAATGGAGGCGCACTTGGGTGCGGCCCGTCGCGTCGCCCAGAAGAGCCGTATTGCGCCTAGTTCTCATCGCCACCGCTGCGGCGCCACCGCACCGGGACGAGTTCGGGCGGAGAGCTGCGCGCAGCGGCCGTGGCTGTGCTTTCGTTTCGGCGTCCGCGTGGTCGGCGCTTGCTCAATTTAGGATTATGAGCGGCGTTTCACTCAGTATGTGATGCTATGTGCAAGTTTGCTATTGAGGTGATAGCGGCAAGTCATCATCACTAGGCTTTTCCAAGTCATTCGTGGTCTTCCGTTTACAACGAGAACGGGGCAATCGTGTGCTTCGCTGAGTGCGCACCCATTTAGTTGCGTTTCAACCACTGTAATAACGTATTAGATATTGCAACCTTGAAATCGGGACATGGTTTGGGGCCATTTATTCAGCGTGGACTTTTCTGGACGTAGCGTTCAACATTATTGTTCAGCCTGTTCCTCCGTTTTCACTGGAAATAATATTCAAGTGGGTACCACCACCAAAACATGCTAGCTAACACAAACTGTTGCAAAAGAAACAACACAAGACAGCCAGTTCAACGACACGCCCGCAGGCTCTGGCAATTTTTTTCTCGTTTGATTATGAAGCCGCGTGATGCACAGAAGACACGCAAGCTTATTTTACAAGCGAAGAACTTTTCTCGAAAAAGGTTTATGTGCAAGCGTGATTTTTTCCTCTGTCTGGTTGATGTTGCCTATCCAGTTGGTCAGCAGTGGTCGCATTAGTTTAGTTAGGTCCTTAGTGTGACTTCGGTCTTTTCTTTCGCAAATCAACTCTGGAAATTGCACAAAATAGGGAAGAAGGGATGAAATTAACATGTTGCATAGCTTGCTGCTTCTTATGACCTGCAGGAACTTCATCACCTTGCTAACAAAGGTGCATGGTGATTTTCAGATACCATAGGCGTCCATCATCAAGAATTTTGATAAGTCCAGGGTTTTGCAGGAATCTCAAGGCACAAAGTTAATAAATGGATGGGGACTAATAAAATAAAATTATTGACATTCTAAAGTAAGCACTAGAAGTTATTTAAACTTTGGTAATATATAAATAATGAAAACACGGGCAGGCACTGAAAACAGAATAAATAAAAATGTTTCATGAGATTCTGTAAAACTATTCATACTTTCTCTTCAAATGGACGTGCAAGGTAACCAGCCAAAAATTCAATCGGTGCTAACTCTATGTCAGCTGCTGGTTCACACCACACATGAATGAATCCAAGCTGACTCGAAAACTCTCTGGCAGCAGACGTGATATGGCAGTTGGCAAGGTACGACTTTCATAATCACGAATGCCAAGTTTTATAGCTGTCTATTGTTGATAGATGCATTTGCAGACTGATGCTTGCAAGATGCCAACCTGCATAAACCATGGCAAAATGTGTATCTCAGTCGATATATTTTTTTTTTTCGCTAGTTGTACCTTCAGCATTTTCTCCGAGGTGAAAACTGCAGCCCTTGCGTCACCTCTGTCGTTCCCGCCTTTGAATTGCCTTAGGCTGCTAAAAACCGATACTACAGGCCTGCTGTTGAGGGCCTGCTTTAGGGCGTATCGGAAGCTGAAAATAAGATTCGATTAAACGCAATGAAATGCACTTGTAAGGCACACAGAAGACATTGCAAGATACTTGATGTGATCAAGAAGGTACTTATTTTGCGCCACTGTGGATCTGGTTGTCATGATTGTTGCTTCGTACGTTTGCTTGGTTAGCCTTTGCTTCGACGTACCTCCTTGGACATGAATGTCTTCGATATGGCAAAGTCCAACTCTAACCAAGAGAGTCACTCGTCATCTGACAAATAGAGCGGCTCCTCTTGGTGTCTCTATGGCTTCACTTATGCGATGTTGGGCAAGGCATACCATTTTGATATCATCGTCATAAAAGCGATCGTGGCGCAGCTATCTTGAAACACACATGCTTCAGGATGACACGGGGGGTTGTCCAGTAGGAAATGAAGTGTAGCTATAACAAGTGGGGAAAATAAAGCTATTGACCTGCGCACATTAATTTTTTCAAGGTTGTTTGGCTCAACATGAGCCCGCGTGAGTAACCTAACTTGTAATGTGGGCAGTTCGGGAACACGGAGGGGACAGCTGAAGGAAGCAGGATCTTCAGTTTTATGTTCTTCCTGTAATCGTCATCTGTGAAGTGCAGTGAGTATACCAGTGACTTGTCACTCGGCTCCCACCGGCTTCCTTTTCCGTCCTAACCTTCCCGAGATATGTTTTTCAGCCATGCTGCTCGACGTTGTGAATCGCACGGGAACCCATGGTAACCGATCTCTTCTTGCTTTCGTGGTGCACAGCGGCACACAGCAGTTGCCTGGCATGGTGCTGCATACGCTTAGGACGCTGTTGACACAGGCACCAATGGCACGCATGCAGAACTATCAGAACCACGCGGTTATGCTGAGTAGTCAAAACGATAACACGCGCCAACCCAGCCAGCGCGCTCCTTCCGCGTCGTCTGCTCGTCCGTGCTGGCGGCGCCTTGTCCTGGAGTGGTGGCGCCCCCACGCAGAATGACGGCGGAAACTGTAACTTCTCCCAATACGCGCTTCCCCAGCCATTGAGGCGCGACGCGACGGGCCGCACCAAGTGCGCTTCCATTGAGCGGCCGTGGTTGGGCTCGTACTCATAGCTATGTCTCGTGACCGTTCTTGCGGGAAATGCATACAGTTTATCACTTGTTTCATGAGCTTATTTAGCCAGCGCCCATTAATTCGCATGCATTCTGACCTGTAATTTGCATTACTGGAACTGATGACGGATGCGTGGCCTAGCTCGGTAACGCCATCTATGATAGTGCAGGGGCTCTCCGTGCGCAGTACAAAAGAAAACCTCGCGTACATTATGCGCATTGCTAATAGCTTTAACACTCTGCTTCTGCCTAAGGAAGCCCATGCTTGACCAGAAATATCACTCGAACATTCCCACACACTTCTGAAGTCCGTCTGCCCACACTTAGTCTGCACAAAGCAATGAGATGACTACAAATTCAATTGCCTGCACAGTACATACATTTTGTGAAACAATAACTTAAATGACTCGTGCTTGCGCTGGGCCACTGCTAATAGCAATGCCTCATAACTTGCAAAAACTCTGTCTTCAGCGGAACTATTTGTCGTTAGAATGCCACTCAAGCCAACATTGCTTGGTCCGCACTGCACGTTTGAGAACATTCGTGCTCGTTCGTTACAACGTAGATATGTAGATGTGTAAAACTTGAACACACACACACACACACACACACACACACACACACACACACACACACACACACACACACACACACACACACACACACACACACACACACACACACACACACACACACACACACGCACGCACGCACGCACGCACGCACGCACGCACGCACGCACGCACGCACGCACGCACGCACGCACGCACGCACGCACGCACACACACACACACACACACACACACACACACACACACACACACACACACACACACACACACACACACACACACACACACACACACACACACACACATTAAGCAGACAATTGAAGGAGAAATGAGGGGCTCGTTATTATAGAATTTAAAGGAGCCGACAGTCTCCATTCAGTTTTCGCTACGTAATCTCTGTCAGCGACAGTATTCGAAATTATCGCTTGATTTTGCACTTGTGACAGGCTCTAACGACAACGTAAAATCCGCTGCCTCGTTGTGTCGCCTAGCTGCCAAATTTCTTTCGCTGTATTTTTTTCCTTTTTTACTTTCAAAGCGCGTTCGAGAAGCTTTCGAAAAATTTGTTTCGACAACAGCAACCCTTAGGACAGTGGTGGACGGTGCCTCAAACTTGCACGGGTTTGGCGCAACGCCAACAAACAGACAAGCCGAACTTAACTTAGCCTAGGGTGTGGGATATGCAACAAATCTCGTAAAGCACCAGTGCGAAAGACAAAAAAAAAAGTCAGCAGGCTTCGTTTACGGGGCGCGGAGCCGTCTCCTTTTCTTCGAGATACCATATCGGAAGGCTGCAAAGAACTGGTTTATGGTGGCCAAGTCTTTCACGGCGTCTCCCAGAATCCTCGCTTTTATTTTCATTCTAGTTCCGTCTTTTAATTGGCTGCCATTTTTTTTTTTTTTTTTTTTTTTTTTCAGATGGCCTCTTGCGCGCCACGGAACGTCCCGTTTTCGGGCTTCTTCACACGTGACTGACTGATAGCCGCCATCGGCGAAAGAGAAGTAGAGGGAGTGCTGCTGCCAGGTTTCCTTTTTTTTTTTTTTCTATCTTGCCTTCTTTCTCATAGCTAAAACGTGATCATGTGTGCTCGAGTGTGCGATCGTGGGCAGGGGTTGTTTTCAGTTTGTGTCTGTATGTAATGTATGCATGCTTCATGAGCGCGCGCATGCACGCAGGGGCTTTACGATGCGCGAAGAGGCTTTAGTTAGGGGCTCCATACGCGTAAAGCCCTTTACGCACATGTAGAGTTCTCATTATCTATCTCTTCCATCATGGCACATGGAGTTAATATATTAAGTCTCTGATATCTACGTCATGATGGGCGTGCTGAGCATCACATCATCCTGGTAAGGCGACTACTATTTTAGCTAACCTACAGCGAGAGCTGTTAATAGCACATGAGGCGACGTCATTTTGCTCCGACGGGGACATTACTGAAATGTACCATCGTTCTGGAAGTTTTATTACAAAAGCTACGTCCTGTTATTTGATGCTGTCTTTTTCTGCTCCTATTTTTGCGCTTGTATGATCCTCACACTAGTTCGAAAAGTTATCGGTTTAAGCGAAATTTTCCTACAAATGAGGGATGGATGTCGTTTACGCGCGAGGCATAAATGAAGACACTCGATTGGCCGACGCAGTGGAGGTAGCACGTCTTCTTGGCCACGTCATTGACCGGACTACCACTGAAGAGGTCGCGGCGTCTCTATAGTGACCTACGCATCGGCAGACGTCGTCTTCTACACGCGCGGTACGTGAGTAGACTTTTAAGGACGTTCGGCTTCAGTGCTTTATATACACTTAAGATGCTAGTGGCAACTCGAGGTTTCCCAACTTTCGCTTTTACACTCAGGCTTCGCTGGGGTCGTCTTTGCATGCGGCAGCCTGCACCAATCTTTTCCGAGATATCAGTTCACCCAAATCTCTTCTTAGTGTTTGCATTTTGCGAGCGTGATGCCCCAGCACTTAAAAGGAACAGATCGGCCACAGTATAAAGGTTTGCATATTTTTTGACACTTTGTTGACACCGACGGTGGCTACGTGAGTGTCCGTGGAGGAATGAGTTCAGTGACCGTATGACCAATGGGAAAAGGTGCAAGACATGAGGCTATTGCATCGGCTCAAGCAATTTCCGGCCTGTGTTTTTCAACTCGTGCTCTTTACTTTGATTTTTTTTTCTTGCAGTATATCGTGTCCTCTCTGTGAAATCTTGCGAGTGTTTTCAAGTTCGAATATGGTTTATAGTGAAGGGTGCAGGGGCAGATATTTGGGTCACTCATAAAGAGTAAAGAAGGCGGGTCCCACGGAAATAATTTTTTTTTTTCTGACGTCTTTTCAAAGAAAAATTGGTGTTTTGCATAATATGGCTTTCCCCTACAAAATTCCTTGCTTTGGGCTTTTCAAAGAACCCTAGATAGAATCAGTGTAGCAAGGCAGAGAAAACATTGCCGTGTCTTGTGTCGTTTTATTGATATTGCGTTGAGTTTAAGTCTCCTTGGAAAGCGTGAAGAAGCAATACCATGTAAGTGTAAACAATTAGCCCAATTTTGAACAGCTTTGCATATCCTAAAATGTGTGAATTAGTTCCAGGCTCGGCGGTACAAATAACAACACGTCGTGGCGATCAAATTTCGCTACCAACAATGGCCGTGAAACAATATGCTTGGATGCGTCGTTGAACGCATAGGGTGTAAGAGACGCTGGAGATGTTCCGAGGAGCTGTTTGCTATATTTTCTTGGCAATGGATTGATGGCCGAACAAGCAAGCTCATAATTCGCCTGTGAAGAGATGATAATGTTGTTGGTGATGATACCGGCAGAGGGACGAGGCCATAACTTTTGAAATTACTAATGCCATTTTTTGCACGTCGCACCTCGCTAAGCGTCGATCCACACATTTATCTGACGAAATATTGTCAGATGACCGGCGATGTCATTGAACTATAGATTCTAATCGCTGCGTCTATTCCATGCAGAGGGTGACAATAAAATGCTATCCCACAGATCGCTATATAAGCACCGATTCTCCTATCTGCGAGAACGGCAGAGACAAAAAAACGCTTCTAAGTAATGGTTCTGGTCTAGGTCGTATTAGAAATAATGCAACAAGAGATAAGCATGGTAATGTTTATCTGTAACAAGATCCATACGCTTTGGAGATTCCCCTCTCGTAGCCTTTCCTTTCAAGGCGCGGACAAAATATGACGAGTGTCATCTGTATATATGCGGGTACACCGTAAGAAGCGTCACTACAGCCTGGGCGCATCTTTGCGGTGATCTCCCAACTCGACGTCAGCGACTCTTATATAGCCACACGATGTGAGCTTGCTTACTGGACGTCTCGACATGTTATAGGGCCTGTCAGTGTCAGAAACGTCTGGTACGTCAGCCAGCCACCGCGCATGGCTGCACAACGGAAGATATTGTACCGTGACTCCCATCGCTGGAAGGGAAGTCCGTTGCGGGCGCTAAGAAAGCTGTACAGAGCCCGGCACTACTTCGCGGTTGCGCCAGAAATAGCGTACGCGCCCTCGGAATGACGTGTGCGCTGACGCCTGCGAATTAAGTCGCTCTCTTCCAGGCATGTGGTTAGAGACGTTTCCTACCCGGGATCATTCACACTCTGTAAAACTTTTGCACTCGTTTTGAGGCGCCGTCGACGATGACCTCTTGTTGGCCACATAGATACACTTCGTGCTCCGATATAGGCGCACCTCCTGTCTCCTTTCTGTCCAGACATATGATTGGAGTGAGCTAAGACATACCGGAGTTATATGCTACTCACCCTCACCGCTTCTCCCAACCTCAGTTCTGAACACTATGTTTTAGCCTTCCGGCCATCACTCTTCGATGACAGGGCATTGTGTTTCAGAGAGATGCTTGCTCACAGTTGCTTCATAGTGGCAAGATTTAAGTAGAAAATATGCTATCTCAATTTTGTATCTATTTTTTTTTTCGCTTTGTTTTTGCTTCTTTGTTTGCTGGCGCAAAATTCTTAGTGTGTGAAGCCTGCTTTACAGTTGCTGCTCGAGAGCAAGCTTGTAGTAATGCTGCTTACATATGTTGCCGGTTATATTTTACAACGTTTTTCTTTTTCTTTAGTTATTTGCCGCTGTTTCTGCCGCACTGTGCACTGAAGCTGAAGGTCCCGTCAACGCACAAGATGCGAAGCAGTGTCAGCTAACTGCTCCGGCGTACGGCGGAAGTTCTTCACCGGGTCGCGAATTGCTCTGTACCCTCGACGGCTCACTTTCTCTGACCAGGTGGCAAGCGAGGTCGTCCGATTCACGGGAGAGAACGAAAGGGTGAAACATCTGACGGCAGGTGATTGGAAGGAAAATAGGAAGTGCAAGTGGACTGTCTGCCATGCCGGTGGTGGCGAATTACGGACTGTCGTTCATGCCTCGTAGTTCTGGCACTTAAATGACCTTAGGTCACACACGTGGGTCACATTCTTCGAGCTCGCATCACAATGGCGAACCTGAATCAAAAGGAAGAAGTAGTAGCAAAAAAAAAAAAAAAGAAAATAAAGGAACTTCCTTTCTTTTTTCAAATTCTCTTTCTTTCTTCCTTTCTTTCTTTCTTTCTTTCTTTCTTTCTTTCTTTCTTTCTTTCTTTCTTTCTTTCTTTCTTTCTTTCTTTCTTTCTTTCTTTCTTTCTTTCTTTCTTTCTTTCTTTCTTTCTTTCTTTCTTTCTTTCTTTCTTTTTTCAAATTCTCTTTCTTTCTTTCTTTCTTTCTTTCTTTCTTTCTTTCTTTCTTTGTTTTACAAAAGGAGATGATTATGAAGAAACAATAGCAAGCTTCATGATTTGGCTCATGCATGTTTAATTTTGTTTTTCTGTTGCTTAGCAGAAATTGAAATGATTATTCAGTCTCTATAATCATCAATTTATTGAAGCATCAAGCACGTCAAGACGGCCTAGTAGTCAGTGCAGTAGTTGAGCACAAACTTTCGTTTTACGGCGAGCTGCAAGTCATGCTCCGCTGCGGGACCGTCGACCTGATACCTACGTCATCGAATTCCTCGCTGCTCTGCAGTGATGGGAGCGTTGTGACGTCACGAAACAGCTTAGCCAATCAGAGCGACGGCATACGCAATTCCGATGCTAAGCTTTGGTGATCCTAGTATAGTGTGATTCTTAGCAGTCTAATAGCACGGGTTTCGATCATCCTCTCTGCGTACCTCACGAGAAACATCTAAGTCTGAAATATGCTTATTCTGAAAGAGAATGGAATATTAACTCGCAATTGCTTTATTCTGAACTTCTGGTTTCCTAAAACGGATGTTTTGGCCCCTTCTTCATCAAGAATACTATCAAGGTTCCCGTTAATTCGAGCAAATTTTAAGTTCCCGTCGGCTATGTTTCGACTGTACAGTCGACTGTATCGCGTTCGCGAGAAATAGTGTCTTGGCATCAAAGCGGACGGTGCATTCTTTGAGATGAGCTTGATACGGTTGCGGGCTATTGCGTCCTATTGTCAGAGAGAATAAGTAAAAATTACGGGTTAAGTACAGTAGCTGATGCTTGGCCCCTCTCAAAAATGTCTCAAGAATGAGGACATAAAGACTAGACATTTGAAGTTTTCTTTGACGCAATGATTTCTTGTGGCATGTTTTAAACCTGTGCAAGTGATCCATGGGTGAAATAAAAAAAATCCTCCTGAACCTACAGTTATCGATAGGGTGTTATTGTTTTTGCGGACAACTGCTTTTCTGTTCGAATTTCTTGCCCTTCTTAACAAAAGCAAACAAGTGCCATCCGCCAACACTTAAGACGGAGCTTTAAACATTTCCCGTCTGCTCAATATATCCCATTCAGTAAATTAAGTCTCAACAATTGCTTGGCCCACATACAAGGTCTATGCCGCCAAGATGGTGGCGGCGGCGGTGGGGGAAGGGGGTTGTCGTTATGTTATTTTTTTTTATTCACTCAAGAAAGGCATATATATGGATGTTCATATAGGAGGAAGCGTTTAGGGAAACGACTGTCAAAAAAAAAAAAAAAAAAAAAGAAAACACTTATACGCGCCGTACCGCGCTCGTCCCGCCAGAGAGTCTACATGGCTGCTTCCTCGGTGGCGTCTCGTTGCCGCCCACATTGTGCGAAACACGCCAGTCTGCCCCACATTTACGCACACGATGGAAAAGAAGCGCCACGCAGAAGACGAGGTCGCAACACGCATTGGCTCGCCTCGTATGCACGTATTATACACGCGTATGCGGGGTGGACATTGACGAGTCCTTTTTTGCTCGCGTCGTCGACACGTCGAGGAAGTGCTCGCGAGACCGTGAGGGGGGCATATGGGTCTCTTGTCGGCCGGCCATCCACTTTCACCGTTATTCCACCCCAGTCCACTCGCTCACGCTCCATTTCTTGTCTATTTCATTTATTTTATTTATCCAGCTCTTTTTCGGTGGTTTGCGAGTACGGTCCCGCAGACGTCTGTATAGCGTTAAACATAAAAATAAAGGGAAGTGATATGCGGCAGATTATATGACGGCGAACGCATGCAAGGCTGCCGATGCAGCACGGCTGCGGTTGGAGCGTCTCATTACGGCCCTTTTTCTTGACCTCTTGCGCCAGGAAGCCGTCTTCCTGATGTGTCCGCCTCCGTCGGTGAAGTGGACGTTGTCCGCGAGCACGTGCCATGTACGGTGCAGCCGGGAGAGGAGAATGCTCGCGCTTTCGTTCATCCAGATGCAGTAATCCTCGGACTAGGCGCACGGGCGATGTCGTCCTCACCGGTGTTGTGTGTATGCCTCTGACTGCCTTAATCTAACGGTCGCCGCTAAAAATTAACCCGAAACGAGTGGGCATGCTTCTTTGTGTACCTCAATTCGGCCAAGAGATGTGCAGAGGCAATAATGACTGAACAAAAAAAAAATATGAAAAGGAGATGAGCCAGAAACTTTCGCCCTTCCCTTTGGGGGTGATGAAGGAGAGCACAATGTTTCTGTTACGTCTCTCCTTTCGTTTATTGTATAGACGCGAGTGTTTCTTGGTACTTGCGCACACTGATCAGCCGGTGATGTAGACTGATTCGTAGACTGATTCGTAGATTGAGAGCGTTTTTAACGCGGAACCGTTACATGCATTGTTCTCCAGAAAATCTGGTGTCGACGTTATGATGAAAAATCAGGGCATATGCTTCTAGAAAGCGGTATAGTTGGCAGGTGACATGGCCGGACGTTGATTGGTCGGCGGGTTGTGTGGCGTCATGAGACCACGTGACGTGCCCGAGTTAAAAGGAAGTGTCAACTTTTGGAAAGGTGACGATGGGATCGAACCCTCCGGGACTCTTTGGATTCCGAGTCAGACATGATAGCCGTTGGCCACATAGGCACTCTTGTAAGGCTTGGTTAAAGCGAAGGTTTATGTCGAATTGTCTCTCACATAGTGTGCTATCTTACGACTGTATGCTAATGAGTATGCGTGAGATAATAGAGGTACAGATTAATTGATCAGTGATTAAGTGAGTAGCAGACGACGTGTAGGCGAACGACTATTCGCAAGGGGAGCTGCAGGCGAACCATTGAAGTTATCGCGCAATACTCTTATTGAATATGAAACTAAGTGTCCTCAATTTATTTTTCTTATCCAACAGAATTTTGGTAAGTGATTTTCAAAAAAGCAGAAGCAGTTGAATGGAATTGTTATCCCATACTGCCCCTGTTGTGTTTACTGTTCTTGAATTTTTCAAAGATTATCATTATTATAAAAAAAAAGGTGGAGGGGGGGGATAAATTGAAACTGGTGAAAAAGACGCCGTGCTTTGCGATAACTTCGGCTATGAAATTTCTTTCGCCATACATATTACTGTCTAATAATGAAAGGTACTACATTAACACAGCTTTGGGACAGCTGAATGCGTTTTTTAGTGGATTCAGAAAAAGTTCAGAATTCAGAAGCGTTCTAAAACGCTACGTACGTACTCTCGCAAACCGTTCGCGGGCGTGGAGTCGTTCTTTGTTTCTCCACAGCAAACTAAGTGATTTGATGCGAGATAACTAGTTCCGTCCATGCCCAGCGCACGCTGTCTGTGAGCGCTACTTATTCAAATAAAACAGAGCCTAACTTGAAGAGGTCATAAAGTACACATGTTTCACACGAGAGATAACATTATGTATAGGGTAAGCTGGTCCTCTTTACTTTTACTTTCAGGTAAAACGCGTGCTAATGTAAAGCATACTTGACCTAAAAAAACGCCTGATATTGACTTTATCTCTAACGGCTCCCATTGTTCGCGCCAGAAAAAAGCGGCCACGCACTTTATAACGCCCGCCATGACAGTTTCAGTTTCTCGCCACTCCGTTTCAGCGGCGCCACTCGTACAGCGCCTGCATGAGGCCTCCTTTACTTTTACGTTGTGCAGTTGGCTTCGTATCACGAACGCGTAACCTGCTGTTTATACAGCCCTTGTTCTTTGCTTCTGACGCAGACTAGTTGGCAGTAGCCCGTCTTTGTTTTTCTTCTTCTTTCTGGAATGTTCTCACCTTACACACAGGTGGTAATGGTGGGGGCCAATTTCCACGCTCTCATTTATCGGCCATTTTTTATTGGCCGCCCAGGTGCTGAGTATGGGCCTAAATTGCCGAGTGCGAGAATTACGTAGCCGCTGCTGTCAGAGTGGCAGCAGTAGTTTTCACTGCCACGTTTCTTGACGGTGAAGCCGAAATAACAGCCGTGGAACGCGTGGGCATATAGAATGTATGCCTCGGCTTCGAACGCCAAGGACGTTATATAACCATGAAAGAGAAAGCGCGCGCGTGTGCCATGAGAAAAAAAAAATACAAAAAAAAAGAGTCGAGTCAGTGAAGCATTTCTGGATCGCAGCATTTCTGCACGCGTATAATTCGTTCGAAGTTTCTGAGTCCCTTGAACGATAATGAATACGATTTTTTTTTCTTTTTTGCCCACGCGTCAACCATTGCGTTCATAGTATATTTTAAATAAATGCGAGCACCTTAACTTCCAATGCATGTTTCTCTCTGAGCTTAAGCGATCGATATATCAGATGGTTGGGGAAAATTGCTGCGAGGACTGCAGCAATTTTTGTAACGTGCAATATCGGCTCACTATACGGTTTCTGGTTTTTTGGTCACAGCGGTTAGCTGACGCAGGTTGACTAGCAAATCAGAGAAATTCAGCGACGATGCTAAAGCGTATAGGTGATGTAATTTTGCAAATCACCAGGATGTTCATTTTGTTGCGTCCGATATCCGTGCGGACTCAATCATAATATAACGTAGCGCAAAGAAGAAAAAAAATCATGGCTTGAAGTAGGGGCATTACTGATGCTGCATACGCAGCGCTAAGAGGGTTGCTGTGGCGGTTCCGTAATGTGGCAGCTGGCATGAACTACTTGCATTTTGTTTTTCGTCATGACAGTTCAAGTTAGCCATAACACACACACAGCTTTAGGTGTGACCTACAGGAACCGATCACAGGGAAGTTTGGTGGACCATCTTCACATTTTACTTGCCAAAGGCACGCACGAAGAAGATCGTGAATCGTATTCCATACCAAGATGGCGAAGAGTGCATATCATGGTTCTGCAACGTGCTCTACACACATTATGGAGAGAGCGAAAGAAGTGTTCACTCGGAACCAATATCGGACGGTAGCAAGGACATGCATAAGCGTAGCCAGCTACGATGCTTCGTATATGCGAAGTTCGTTCAACGCCTCTCCCCAAGCGAATTCAATACTCACATGACGTCACAACCATGCGCCCTGCTTGTAGTGCTTTTACAGGCGCTGCGTGAGCTATTATAGTTTCGCTATAAAGCCATTAACCTTGCCTGACTGCTTCGCCCACGTCCGCGGATCTCCTGTTTCCCTTTGCAGTCGAAATGGAAGTTGCAATATAATAATCTACTCAGGTTTTAGGAGAGCCAAAGCCAAAACATACAATAACGTGGTGGACGATTTTTAAGCTATACAAAGTTCACGTGTCGGAATATTTACAAATACGTTCGTGTTTTTTTTTTTCCTGAAGAAAGACAAAACAAGCAAGAATCTAAACGAGGAAGAGAAATGTTCTCAGCAGAACGATCAGGAAGCGGTCGTACGTGAACGGCAACCACTTGGTAACCACCGCTCGCACCTCTGCGCAAATTGAGCTGCTTGACACAGCGCTAGCCGTCGGCGACGAGCAAACACTCTGTCCACTACAAACATCTTCCACCCTCGTAGAGTGGTCCTCGAGATCTGGAAAGGTAGTGACGTGGAACCGCACGTGCCAGAGCAAACACGCGGCGTCGGAGGCTGTGGCTCCCTGCATGGGAAAACTTTCTCCGGAGCGACAGATTGGTCGCGGGTTCATTTGTTTCTACAGCCTATAGCGTGACGGCGCTTCAGTATATGTTCGATTGTTCAGCTGCGCTGTGTTTGCTGGCGCGTTGGTCGGTGCCGAAGGACGCTTTTCGGTTAGCATATAGAGGGTGCGAGTGTGTGGAATGGCCATAACGGTGCTTCGGCACTTCAGCACGAATGTCCGCGAATTTCACACCTCAGTTTGCAAATGGGACAAAATATGTCATTCATTGTTGCGGCCTTCAAGATGAGGTAATGTAAATAAGTTTGTGGCCCTGACAAAAAAAGAAAGAAAGAAAAATAATTCGGCAGAGAGATAGAAGATTGCTTATGGGTGAGAACGCGATAGCATTCCGTTAGTTTACATTGAGTTTCTTTGTAAAGTGCTGATACATGCTACGTTGCGTAAGGGCTATTAGTCATCACTATAACTGTAAGTCGTGACTATGCGTGTTGTACAAACGCTGTAACTTAAATTATGTTATATACATTTATAATGTGCTGAGTAATGATACGGTGTGTAAGGACTATGAGTCATCACTTTGGTTATAAGTCATGACTATGACTATGAGTCGTGGCTATGTGTAATGCTTGCACAGACTCTACACATTCACAGTAGGTTACTTTCTAAAGTGCTCAGGCATACTACATTCCATAATCACTGAATCACCAGCATCTAAGCTGGAGGGACGTTATATTTCATTCATGACACATTATAGAATTCATGTCGCCATACATGCTTTATGACATCATACACCGGCGTGGCGAAATCATCCAGATTTTCTGCTGTATAGCCGGCGGACTGTGGACGGCTATTGTGCTCATTACCTCAAGAACATGGAAGCATGAGGTACAGAGCTGGTCACTATTGAACTGAGCAGAGTAGTAAGTGGTAGTGTTATAACAGCCCCGCGCAGTGTCACCAAGAGTGTTGTCCACGTGATTTGCGCGCGCGAGCAAAAATCGTGGTAACCATGACAGCTCCCTACGCTGCCTTCGACTGGTTGGCTGCCTTCGACACACTGCACGTGCACGTTCGCTTCGGCAGTGCACAAGCGTGTATATCAAGTGTAATTAGTACACCACCACAAATGCATGTCGCCACGTATACCTCGAGTACGGGACAAAGTGATGGCCTCGTGTTAGCCCTGGCACATAGCAGCCTATCTCCTTAATGTCTTGCGCGCGTTGAGCGACGATTGTCGATGCTGCATATGAAGTGAAGCCGTACACGCGTGACCCTTCGATCCTCCCTTCCTTCGGAGAACCTTTTAAAGATGAGAAATCACTGCAGCGCCTAGTCTCACACACTTCGGCGGCAGCCGCCACCGAAACGACTCGGGCGGAGCTCGCGTCCCCCCTGCTTTTCATCGCTCAACCTTGGCCCGGCTTCGCATCTTGTCTCAACCGCATTAGGGCCTCACTCGGCACGGCCTGCATAAGAGACGCCGCAGCCGCACGCGAGTCCTTGCGTTTCGCCCAAGTGTGTACTCGAAGACGGCCGGCGCCGCGGCCCGTGACGTCTATCGTGGGATGATGAGAGCCTCCCGACCCGTCCGTCGCATGCGCGTGTAAAAGAGTATCGCCTGGGTGCGGAGAAGGTCGCGTGATGCGAAATGCAGGCGTACGAACACGCCCCACACGAGCACTTTTCTGGGTTCGACACTGCGCCTGAGAAAAGTGTCGCTTCTTCTCCGAATGATGTTTTTTCTCTTTCTAAGTTCGAGCGCGCGTTCGATTAGGGCTAAACTACTTGACCCGCTTGTCTGGAGGATGAAGCGCCGCGACAGGTGAAGAGGAAATTTGTTGTCGATGTAGAAAGGGAGAGAGGGAAGTCTAACCAGAAGATTCTGCGCAGATGCCGATTTTGCACTCAAGAAGAAGAAGAAGAAGAAGTAGAAAATAATCAAGGACTCGATGCTTTTGAAAAAAAAAAAAAAAAAAATGTGCGTACAGAAAACCTCGTATACGTTTTTCATTCCGTTTACTTAAAGACGCTTAGTGGGAGTATATTACGTAAGGGGTGGAATCAGCGATAAAAAGGAAGATAGAAACGCTACACTCGTTTTAGATGCACCGATCCATATTTATCTGAATACTCCAGTCCTTGAACATAATTATTTACAAACTACAATGCACCCTGGGCAATCGCCCGCCGTGGGTATGTGCCACTTTGTCTCAGGTCATCATCATCATCATCATCAGATGCACCGAAGACGTGCGCCGCAACGTACAGCTATGAAGACCTCAATAAGCTCGCGGTGTATCGAAAGCTGATACCTGCAGCAAGCGTCCGCGATTGGTAAGCGTGGCCGATAAATGAGATATACTGTGTTGAATTAAGATAAAGCGCTGTTGCCGAGAGCAGTGGTTGCCCGCGTGTGAGTGGTTCGAATCAAAAGCCCCGAGCAGACAAGCCGGACATCATCCAGGAACTGTTTCAGCGGGGCTACTGTATACCGGCTATAGAAAGCTCCCCTGATATTTGTGCCAGGAACAGTAACAGCGAGCATAAACGCGGAAACAAATGCTAGCAGATTTCTTAAATCTTCGCAGTTGAAAAGGAATATGTTTACACCACTTAAATTACGCATCATTTAGGTTTAAGTTATTTGTTACGAGGTCATATAGTACCTGCGATAAAGAACGACGAAACAATAACAAGTAGACAATGAATCGTTTTTAGCACGACAAGTTATACGACCATATATCGGTGTTCAGGTCCGGGGCTTGAACCCGGGATTAACGTCTCTTCGAGTGCCATCGCCTTCCCAGCCAGCGAAACAGGGCAGCTGGCAGATGTTAGAGCGAGGCTGAATCGATTACAGAACATGCAGTCCAGGAACAACCGAAATGAAAGCGCCCATAGCGGCTATCTCTAATCAGGTCTTGGGGAAAGCTCGCGAGAGAAAGCGAACTCGGGTGGGAACAAGACAGCGAGAGGTACGAGCGCCGCGGCGGCGTACGTCTTTCCGCTTCTGCCGTTGTTTCGCGACCTGACACAGCGGGTGAGCGCGGCCTACATTGTAGCGCGCGGGCCCGCCCCCTCCAAGGCGAGCGTGTCGGTTGTAAACGGGGGGGCTGACTGGAGACTGCGCGCACGGGCGAGCACGTGCGCAAGCGTCTTTTTAGCAAGGGGTGAACGCTGTTCCTCCAGGATGCAAATTCTCTTGCGTCATGCCAGACCTTCCGACATCCGAGGGCCGAGAGCAGCCAAGCGGGCGGAAATCTGACTCGTGCCACGGGAGAAGAGATTCCCTGATGGACAGGCATTCAAGACAAGAGTCGCACCGCCTCTTTTCGCGACCCGAACCTTGCATTTCGCTCGAGCGTCTCCTGTCGGAGGTCGACGAGGAAACAGTGTCCTTCGACACAGAGTGGTGTGGAATAATCGGAAGGAAAGGCTTCGGAAGTCTTACTCATCGTTACCTCTTCATCGGCTTTTCCGCCACGTGCCGTTGCCCTTTTAATTCTCATCTGGCACTTCAGTGAGGGAAGGGGTACTTCGATGTAACAGTTAGCAAATGTGGCCCGATTAGTTTCCAGCTGTAGTCCCCCCCCCCCCCTCCCCCCCTTTTTTTTTTTCGCCTAGCATGAGCGACGGGTAATTAGCTCGTGTTCTGCATGCTGCGACAATGTAAAGAAAATGTAACGAGTACAAGGCAGCGATCACTGATTGGAACAGTTTCACGCGCTACACTCAGTTTCGTCCTCTTTGTCCTCTGTTCTTCTTTGTCCTCTTTTCAGAGAAGCATGCGGCAATATTCTTTCTGAAAAAAAAAAAAAATGGGGCATGTCAGAAATTAAATGCTCCACTCTTCTCATGCGCTCTGAGCTCCAGACGCTTGATAAGGTGGGAACACGCTCGTAATAATGATATGAGTCCGCCAGCCTGATTAGCATGTGCCGAAAGGTTTACACAAGGCGCTGAAAAAGAAGTGGAATCTAAATATGAACTCCCAGGTGCTGGCATGCTTGTGTGGAGTGAAGCGGTGGTACCAAGCCATACCACTAAGAGAAACCCCTACAAAGGTGCGCCTCACGAGTGCAAGCCTGACCCAAGCGTGCAGTGCTGTGGGAGTAACCACATTCAACTTTCTCGGAACCCTGAGCTGCGACGCTTTGTTCGGCGTGTTGTTTCTGGGCGGATGTCAAAGTGTGCTACCCTCAGCTGTCATTCGCATGACAAAGTGCTCGAATAATCGCAGAGTGCGACCTAAAAGGTCGAGGAATGTTTCAGGTTCAACTGGAGTCTTAAATAGTAGAACAGAATTATACGTCATTTTAAGAGTGGTTCATGATATGTCAAGAGGTGTAAGCTGAATCGATGTCATATGGTCGTGAAATCCACCAGTACACCTCCGCATCACCCCCCCCCCCCCCCCCCCCTTCGCCCAATATTATCAACATTCTCAAAGTGGTGCTACTGCCACACACTCAGGTGTAATCCATCGTGTACGAGACAAGGCGCAAATGCTGACAGACACGTAATGGTCTTCATCGCTGACAAATTTTATTAGTTAAGATAGAGCGTATCTGTGGCTCTTGTTTTTCTTTTCTTTTTTTTTTCTTTTTGAATGGTAAAAAGTCCCTGTAACAGTAGCTCATGCCAGTGCTGAACATGCAGACTCAAGCATTGAGAAAAGGAAACACTAGGTTAGCACTCAAGAACAAAAATTAGTTTTAGCTCTCCATCGAAATGAAGAAGTGTACTGGACGAATCACGCCGCGAAAGAAAGAAAAAAGAAAAAGAAACTCACGAGGAAATGTCACGTGGCAGTTCCGAAGGCTAGTCATAAAATGGAGTATTTTACTGGGTAGTACTGAGCTGCAGCAGTCAGATGGAAGATTTCTGCACTTGCGGAAGCAACAGATATGCGAGAAAGGGAACGTCTACAGGAGAGCTTGGCTTGTTCATGCCGGTTCCCATGAAGCCACGCACCCCCCCTTTGCTTGCTTTGCTTATCTTTTTTTCTTTTTTTAGAGACGATTTCGATGTGAAGTGAGAAGTTACGCTTCAAAGACACGAGGCCTCGCTTTTCTGGTATGTCTATAGCATACCGCAGTAGTGCTTGACCGACTTGTAGAGTCACGATGCTTCCCTTTCTGGTGTGTCTGTAGAGCAATTAAGTTTACCCGATCTGTGTACTCGTGACCACAAGTTGTCTTATTGGTTGCGCTAAAAATGTGATTGTGAGCCTTGAAAATCTCCGTACCGAGCCTGTCATTATCGCAGAGAAACAAATTATCCTATATCACTCTGTTAATGGCGCCGCCTCTAATAAATAACGAACGAGAACATAGCGTTTAATTCTGAACAGAATGTGACGCGACGTGCATGTGTGGTCCTTTCATCAGTGCAGCCTTTAAATGGACAGGAGCGGCACAAACAGGGACAACGCCTTTCAGATAACTTGACCTCATTGCGCGACGCTATTTAATTAATTCGGAAAGAGCTCTGATAGAAACAAACAACAGAACAGACATCTACCTTGGCGACGAGCAACTCTTTCCTTTCCCAGAGCCATTACAAACTGGCAGCCAGCGTGGCTTCCTTTGTTTTCTGAATTAAGACACGAATAACAAAGGTAAAATGGGGAGGAGGATGGGGAAGTAATGGCGGAGAAAGTATGGAGAGGGCGAGCTATAATAAATTGCCGCCGAGCAAAGCGAGTCGACACCGCAAGCGTGCCGCGTGTGTCGTCAGCTGTTACGACTGTGCCAGCACCGTAGCCTCTTTGAGGATTGAGGTTATTCGTAATGAGGGGACGGGAACATCGCGTGCGCGAACACGTGGGCGCTAGCATTGTCAGAACTGCAGCGTAGCGCTAGGAGAGAGTGACAGCCGGTGCGAAAGCGACGTAGAAGGAAAGGAATGAAGAAACGAGGAAGGGTTGACAGCTCATTAGGCGGCTCGCTTGGCTCGCCAAGGTTTCTCCTTTCTCTAGAGAGAAACTGTCGGACGGCCCAAACTATGTTGGCGCGTGCGCGGTTAGAGAGGCAGTTATTTGGTTTTACACTAAACGAGGGCTTGTTTCGTCGTTGTGTGCTTGCCACTTGACTACTACTGTAAGTGGGGCCAAGGTCGGCACACTTAAGAGTGGCCTCAATCGAATTGGTCGGGAGGTACGGGGGGACGAACAGGATATGACGGACAGGGCGATACTCAGTCGTAATTCTGTTCTTTCTTTCTGTAAAGAAGTTCCGATTATGCCTACAGATCGCTGTGAAAGAGGAAGTGCTTTGGCGGACTAGCTGTCTACAAGTTAAGCCACCACCGCTACGGTCTTGCTCGCCACCAGTGCCCGCTGCCAGTGCCTGGATCCCCGCTTAACTTTTCTTTCTTTCTTTCTTTCTTTCTTTCTTTCTTTCTTTCTTTCTTTCTTTCTTTCTTTCTTTCTTTCTTTCTTTCTTTCTTTCTCAAGAGGTGTAGCAAAAAATCTGTACTCGTTACAGTGTGCTATAGATAGGTACTGATGACACCTCTGACTGGAAATCGGGCGATCGCTGAAGCAGTTTCATGGAATATTAGTCGCATGTAGGGGCGAATTCTATTGGCACAATGTGTTCGTGGCTGGTTTCGCAGCCTCTCTGGAGATTGGTTTAGCCGCTATGCCTGTGAAACAATAATTTGTTCTTTCCGCTGTGCACAGCTCCCGTGCACAAATTCCATTAATTCCACAAAGCATTGAAACAGGGAAAATTGTGCACTACAAACGTTAATGTTGTTGTTCTCTAAATTGATGGCACGTAATTACTCATTTCAGTCTATTCTTTCTTTTCTTTTTTTTCTTTTTTCACAGCGAAAGCATTCGGTAGGATTAGTGTAGCCATATACCGGTGTTTCTTTCTTTGGAAGGTTTAAAAAAAAAGGGGAGACGGGGGGAGGGGGGGGGGGTAACTGACCTTACACTAATTTTTGCCCTGGGCCTACATTTGGGGCTACGGCGGACGCCAGGCAAGACGCAGAAGGCTTCATGTAATTCGCTAGTTAATTGATTACAATAATAAACTTTTTAATTTTAATTTCAGGGTGTACGTTTTACTTGTAGAATATGAGCGTGTCCTCCACAAAAAAAAAGAAAGGACTTTCTTTAAAATAATTGTAGCGTGCGTTACAAACCCCACAAACGTGGCCCTGATAGGCGGTTTCACCTAATAACAGCACCAGCGGCGCGCCCGGTTTAGTTCACAGTTTGAAGTCGGAATGCAAGCGCAAAGAGTGCGCGCAATGGGCACCCGTCTGGTTCTCAGGTGATATCAACAGAGTGACGAAATCTCTCGGTGTAGCGATCTACGTCACAGGCGCTGTGCTACTGTTTGAAGCGGTCTATCAGAGTGACATTAGCAGTCCTTTGCAACGCGCGCTACATTTTTTTCTAAGAAAATATATATTTTTCTTTTTTGCAGCTATACTGTTTGGAGGATGGGCTACACTTCTGCAAATACAATATAACCCCCGAAAGGAAAATTAGGAAGTTAATTAACGTATTGCGTTCTGTAGCAAGCTAACTGAAGCAGTTGGCTTACACGGCGTTACTCCCAGGGTATACATGAGCGTATAGATGAGCAAAATAGCCAAAAACAACATAGTGTAAATAACGTGGTTGCAAAAAGAGGAATATAATAATTGAGCTGGAGGGGATCCGCTTAATAGATGTATAAAAATGTCAAAAGTCGTGCCAATTTAGTGTAGGAACGCGCAACGTATCGCGTAACTTCGTTAGACAACTTCCGTGTAATCACTTACTGCACAGTGTGAGCACAAATCATAGCACAAATCAGCGTAAATACAAAGCGTAGGCTGTCTCTGATGGTTAGTGCTGAGAGCTAAATGGAGTAAAACAGTTAGCAGCAATGCTTTAGTGCGTGATCATTGCATGTCTTTCAGCAAAAGACTCGGACGCTTTGCAGAAAGCATATACAATATGAACAGTTCAGACGCAGTGACATGATGCCAGCCGCACGATGCGTCCACCGCATGGCGTTGCGCGAGCAGCAGTTCCACGACCTCGTGTTCCTGATTAGTGTGATGGCCCTTGTATGTGCAACTCTCCCTGATCAACGACGCGCTGCCGCTACTGTAAGAGAAGTCCAGTCCGTCTGCTTGTGTGACATGTTCTTGAGCCTATCACGGTCACCTAAACGAGTCCACCCTCGCCAGCGTCCAGGAATACGAAAAAGCTTCGCTCCCAAACCTCATACGACGGAAGGACATTCAGATGAAAAGCAAACAATAGCAAATCAACGAGAAAAGCAAACGAGCGATACGCTTCCTTGTGTCTGACCCGTCCGTCCAGACGCCGCGACGACGTTCGGGCACTCGCGCGGGTCTCGGAAACGTTCCCGTCACGAATGCGGAAAGCGTTGTCGAGCCAGCTGGTGAAGCGGCTGCTTTCGCTGTCGATTATTACATAAGCGAAAAGGGGTATGCGGCATCCTGTGCTTACAGGATCGCGCTGTGCATGCATAGGTGGTCGGCGTTGGACACTTCCCGTAGCTGTCCATATATGTGTGCATGGTCCACCTTGGAACCATATGTATTCCCACACTGTGTACTCGAATATATGAGCGGTGTATGTTACCGAAGTTTCCGCCACTCGTTTCTTCTCCAAAAAACACCGATCGAGGTCGGCAGTCACGGAAGGCCGTTTACGGGCTGGGCGCGGTTGAAGCGAGTTCAGATATATGCTCGACTTCGCGCGATCGAAACGACGGAGGCGAAATACAAAAGATGTCCACTTGCTGCACAATATCGGTCAGAATCAAATAATTCCAGGTAGTCGAAATTAGCCCACAACCTTTCATTGCGACACCTATTTCTATTTTTACGATCTTTTTTTTTTTTAATCCCCTCTTTGCTCTTGCCTCACGGTGCGGTTGAAGCACTTGCCCACCGAGAAGTGAGAGGGTTACGAACCTTTTCCTTACCTCATAAACAGTTATAATTAATAAGTGGCCATCACAACTTTCATGAAAAGTGCTTCGCACACGAGCACGTGCGAATGAATTCTGAAAAGTCATTCTATGCACTTGCTTGAAAAACGAGTCGTTATCATTGCATTTTTACGTCGTCTCCGAAGTTAACACTAAAATAATGAATTCTCACGCGCCGAAGATCAGCTGTCATCTGCCATGCACTGTAGATAGTGTAGGACTAGGGAATAATTTTCACTGCCCTCGGGGTTCTTTAATCGTACCCAAAGTATATGTACAAAAGAGCTCATTTTATTTGCATATCACAAAATGCGGCCATCTCGGCCCGGTATATATACGAACTCTGGACCTCGTTATCAGGTCCAGAGTGACATATATAGCCCGTGGCAGACCATTTCCTACATTCTTCAAGTGACGTATCGAGTACATTATGACAAACTGCATATCTGACTGTATACGCACCTGCAAACATAAGACGTATAGTCTAATTTTGGAGTAAAAAATTCCAGGGAGACATCAAGGCTCGCAACTCCTGCAATATTCATTCACCCATCACCGCCCCCCTCCCGCTCTGTTTTTTCTTCGTCTCCGAGCAATCTTAAATATGCATTGGCCTATTAGGTACAAAAGGAATGACTCACCTTTTCGATGTCCGGTTCAGTCCTCATGGTGATATGTTATTCCTCAGCAGTAATCCATGACAATGACCGACTTCATTGACGAGCCGCATTAACGCTCTCTTTTTTTTCAAGAACGATCGGGTGCGCGTGGGCACATTCGGAGGACCTCACAGGGGTCGGAACACAGGGCCTGGAGTGACAGTGAAACACGTGACGTGTACACTCAGCTTCTCCTTGACACGTACACGAAGACCAGAGTATTCAGTGCGCGCACAGAGTCACTGAAAACGTAGAAAATCCACAATGAATATTGCTTTGTGGAAAGGAGTTGAGTTTCCTTGGCACCGAAGAAAAACAGAATAAAACGTTCACAGGCACGACAGTTTGGTGTTGAAGCTCTTCACAGGCTTTTAAAGGCAGGTTTCTTGGAAACACACTCGAATCTGTCTTCCGTTACTAACACTATGTGGTCACAAAAAAATTCTTGCAGCACTGTAGCTCCACAACGCTTAAATGTTCTAGCAGCAATAGGCTCGTCTGGAAGTCTGTGCCACTGACAGAAGTCTGCAAACGCACACTGAAAGCAGACAAAAAAAAATGAAAACAACGTTGACACTTGAAAAAGAAAGCTGTTTATCCTGTACCAGGTCTGTGGCACTGAATACACACGACACAAAGCAACAGAGAGGGGAGTTTCAGAAGAGAGTTCGCAGAAAGTTGGCTTACAGCTGAAGCCTACACTGTCGAAAAGCCGCAGCAGACTCAACGCGCTCCAGAAGACATACGAAGGATGTTGGAGCAGGACAGATGGATGTCCACTACCAGGAGGTCCAAGTGGGGACTATTCCGAACGATGGACGTTGTCGAGCTTGAACGTATCCCGTGCGGAAACTTGGTGAAGGGCCTCACAGCTGTGTAGTGTCCTGCCGTTCCTGGACTTGACCCAGTCGATTGCGGTGAGCTTTCACAAGCCCGAAAGAAGGCTCAGGAGTGACCGTCGACTTGGTGGCGGTGCAGAGAACAAAAATAAAAACAAAGTAAAAATGGGCAGCTTTTAAGTGAGCCACAGATGGTCTTCCGTCAGATTAAGGGCTTCTTTCCAGTAGAAAAACAAAAAAAAAGGGGGGGGGGGGGATCCTGAGGACAGTCCCGCGAGCGGGATGGAGGTTCCCGTCCTCAGGAGTTTCTTCTTGAAACACCCCTCCTGCAGCTCTGCTGGCTAGTGGTTCCAACGCCAAACTGCAGCGAATCAGCAGCGCCGGTCTGTACGGTGCGACCTGCGGCGTCTTGGAGCCTTGCGGGGAAGCGACGAAAGTGGCCGCGGCGGCGGAAGCGAGCGTATTGGCGGCCGCGCGCGCGCGCTCTTCCAGCGCTGTGCGAGGGGCGAGTCCTGCCCTGTCCGGTCCGAGCGGGGAGCGGCTGTTCCTGCCTGGCCGCTGCTGCTCCGAGTCTTCCTGCTCCGAGGCGAGGGAGCGCACCTTCCTGGCTTCGCCGAGAGAGGAGAAGGCGTCTTGTCCGAGGCAGCCCTGCTGGAGGCCTCGCCCGGCCGCCCAGGCCAACCTTGGCCAGGTGACGGCATCCGACGCCGCCGGCGAGCCCCGCCGGAGAGAGAGGGTGCCTGCTCCGTGCTCACCCATGCGCCCGCACGCTGATCGCACCGGTGATGGTGGCTGGTGCTTACACGATCTCCTCTTTCACTGGCTGCCTATTCTAATGCCCAAAGAACAGGGAACGGCAGAAAAGGTGGTTAGGTTGGTTGAAGTCTTCTTGCGTCCCACACCTCTTCAGAAGTTCAGAGCTTATGCATATCAGCATTGAACTGGGGGCTGTGCGGCACGCACGGCACGTCTCAGCGGAGAGCTACGGATAAATTTCGACTGCTTAAGTCCCATTGAGTGCACCAAAGAGTCACTACACAAGGAGTCTGTTTTCCTTCTGTGTGTAGCATGATTAGAGCGCAGTTGATGCGACTGTGTCCAAATACAAAAAACTCGTGTTTAACAGCTGAGCGCTATAGCTGCTGAGCCACCGCTGTGAGTGAGATGGTCATAAAAACTAATCGTGGACTAGATAGTAAAAATAAGCCAAGCGCTCAAAAAGCAAGCAGTTCGAAGAACAGATGCGAGGGGCTTTTTTTATTTCTTTTTTTCCTTTGGCGAACCTGGGTATTTCCTTTGCACTTCGAATTTTCGCAATAGTAATGCCTCAAGCACGCGAAACGCAAACCACGCGGCTTTTAAACCCGATCTGCACCCGGGTTGTATGCTTCATTTTTATTTCCGCCAATTTTGCACAGAGTCGTCTGTAATAAACGCTGGCATCGCTAACCTCTCCAGCTCAATATGCGTACACGATGCCGTGCATGATTTCTTAAAATTTGCTTTGAAGCTGTATCATTCGGAACGGTTTTAAATGTTTCTGCATATAAACACATTCTAATATCGGACATGGCAAATATGGGAGAGCTCTGACACGTAACAGAAAAATGGAGAGCAAAGCGAGCATTAATTTATATCTCCATGCTATATAGTCCTGGCTGACAACTGCGAGAAAGCACACGATGGCTTCGCTCGTTATCGAAAAAGAGCAACCACGCAAATTTACAGAGCATGCGACGGCAATCTCCAACCGTTCTTGGACCACAGGACTTCGCGTGAATGAAACACCTAAACTAAGGAGGCTGAATCTCAAGAAAGGTCAGAGAGAGAGAGAGAGAGAGAGAGAGGGAGAGAAACCGTTTAGTGAAAAACAGAGAACTTGACCGACGTTTAGAATTCATTAACATGCTACTCTGGTTAGGAAAGGGAATTGGGGAGAGAGACGGAATGAGGAAGGTTTCTAAAATAAAAGAAATAAAGGAGGGACGCAGATAGAATGCGGCCATTAAATGCGTACCAAGGTGAATCGTCGCGAGTAATGTACTTATAACGTGAAGTGATGAGATGCATAGTCCGACAAATGGGTTTCCAGAGCTCACAGAGTAAAAAATTGTGTGAAGGTGACATGCAATGTAGAATTGGAGCTTGCCGAGATGTTCAAAATCTTTTAAATACGTAAATAGGAAGTCCTTTGCATGCCTCTGTTGACTAAGGTAGGCAAGGGACATAAAACACTGTTCATTGTTAGAGGCATATGGGAGAGCTTCTACATGCAATGTTCACTGTAGCACGCTCGTCAGTATATATGCAGGACACTTAAGCCGGTATCTTAAACAGCTTCGGTCGAACCGCAGCTGCACATGGGGAGCAAAGAGAAAGCCGAAGAAAACACACGTCGTCTTCCTTCCTTACAGATCGCGTAATTTCATTGATGCCATGTTCTGCTCCTTCACGGTGAGTGATCCGCAGTTGGTGCCCCTGAGTGTGTACAGCTGGCATCCGGTGAACCGGAGTACATCTGCTATATATGCATCTGCAGTAGTTTAAATTGTACTGGTGATTGTATACTTCTAACTGCATGGCTTCTAATTCTTACGTCCCAGGCTAAACAAAATATGGAACAAATATTGGCACTACGTTGGTTATGTCGGGCACTTCACAGAGCCGGACTTCACCACCTCCACCGAAATGCTAATATTGGGCCATGTTTGTGCTGCCTGGGGCCTGTCTGGGAATTCTGTAACCCGTTATCAACTGTTTGCAGGTGAGTGAAATCTATGCCCCTGACTCAGAGGTCAAAACAGGGGTACTATCATGTGTATCGGAATTTAGTACAGTAACTTCTGGAAGTCAAGGGGATATGCATATGTTAATGATATATGTGTTGACTTGATTATTATGGTAAAAAATGAGAAAACTTCCAGCCGTCTGGCGATCAAGCTAAGGTCTGCGATAGGCAGTGCCGTACTTGAAAGCTGAACAAATGCATCCGGGTCATGATGCCATGAAAGATCCTGGTCATGGCCGAAAATTAAACAATCACTTTATTTTTACGCACAATCTATCACCCATGTGTGCTATATGATTTGGCTCAGCAACGTGTCTGTATTGACTCAAATACTGTTATCGTTCTGCGTCCTGGCTGTTATAACCTCCTTTAGAGTTTATGACTGCAGCAGTGAAACAGCGTTCTCGAAATGGTCTAAAATCACCCATATCCTACGCCTGTCCGGGGCTGCCCTATTCCAGCAAGTCTCCAGACCTTATCTCTCCATCTGACCCCTCCGACCCCTGATTACCACTTCCTCTCTTCGGCATCCAATCAGTCTAATGCAAGCGTATTCCTCTCCTACCCTGGCTCAAATACCAAGCCACACTTAGAGGCGTTCAGCCTGTTCGTGATTGTCAATTCAACAAGGTACTACACGGGACGGCATATGCCTCCCGGCACTGTCCCAACCCAACATACCAGAGAGCTCAACGAATTGTCTCAGACCTCGCACTGCCCCTGTCGCCCGAGGAGACGGATACGGAAGGGGCCTTTGGCTTTGCTCAGTGCTGCACTTGGAGGCCGTGCGAATGATCGCCAAATGCGCGGGCTGGGCGGGCAGTGGCTCCGCTGTTGCCTCGTTGCGTGGCGCAGCAAAGGAATCGGACCGGTTCCACCGGCGTGGCTCGGCCACCGCGGGCGCACGCTCCCCGGACCACGGCGACGGCTACCCTGCATCACGAAGAGCGCACGGAATGGACGGGCATTATGCCCTGTCTGTCTAGAACCAGGCACCATGCAGGCGGAGGATGATGTTGAGGATGCATGAGGATGCTTTAAACAGACAAAACCTCCAGGGCATCGATGAGCATGACTAGGACAAAGCCTCGCTTTCTCTGACGAACTCTGTGATCTTTGGTCAAGATTTGTGAGCTTTGTTAGGCACTGCCGTTGTCAAACGCACAGAGCCCAGCTGCATGCATTTATGGAAGACCTATCCTTTAGACGGGGCCAGATCGACCCAGAAGTATTCTTACCTTCAGTATATTTGAAACTGCTGGGATGCACGATGAACCACTTGGTGTGGCTCAGATGCAAACACTTTGGGCTCCGAACTTCTGAGAGAGGGTGGACATACGTAACTGTGAGCAACCGCATAGGCCAGCTGAACATAGTTTTGCGATGCAATTACTGCATGCACAGATGTTTGCCGACTTGGTAGTCCACATTGTTCAGGTCGAAAGATTCCAAGAGGAGATTTTTGTATGGGCTGTGTATTTGTCGTCAACATTTTGATTTTATTATGCAATCACTCCCATAATGTGGCTAAGAAGCATATTTTACTCTTTTTCTACGCAGTTGCCGTTTAGATGCACGATCATATTTATTTTCTTTCAAGTTCGACGAAGAAAAAAACTATAAATTGGATCTTTGAGAGAAATTCAAATGTTCCGCTTCACATCATTGCATCGCAAGAATTTTTTCAACGTGAGATAAAACGGCACTACGCATCAACCGGGTATCACTGATGCGCGTGCTGCCGTCGTGGGTAATGTGGGCCCGCCGTGAAATGCGCGCATCTCTTGTCCATGGTTGACCACCCGGCCGCTTGGGAGGCACCACTAACAGCGATTCTGGAGAAATAACCCTGAAATCAAAACTAGACCACCGTAACGCCTCAACCAAAGAGCTACCGCCCTTTCCTTTACATCTGACCCAGTACAACAGACGATTCAGCGCCTTCTTATCGATACCACCCTAAATCCTACCCTTCGTGCTCGAATTTTTCAAGCCGGACGAAACCACAGTCTGTGCTTAGCATGCCATGTTACCCGCCATGACTGAACACCTGATTTGGAGCAGCCGAATCCACACCGCTGCTAGAGACAGGGCACTCACCCATCGTCATTGCTCCTGGAAACATTGGACCACGCGCCCTTGAACAGCCTTGCTATTTCCCCAAACCAGACACAGGACGTTCACTGTACGTGATATAGTCCTTACTAAATTCTGCATGGTGGTTGACGGTCCAAGAACGGCGTCCTATCCGAAGTACCGACCTTAGCCCATGCCAGCCGTGGTGACTCCGTGGTAAGGGAGTTCGACTACTGCAGCTGGAGACCCGGGTTCAATCCTGGCCGTGGGATCCGCGTTTCGACATAGGCTAAACGCAGAGGCATCGATGTGTTGTGTGATGTCAGCACACATTAAAAAAATCGAGGTGGTCGAAATTGCCTGGAGCCCTCCCTCAAACAAAGCAACTCAGCTGAGTCGCTTTGGGACGCTAAACCCTACAAACCAAACCAAGGCAGCCATGGTGCATGCGTCCTTTCCTTTATCCTCAAGGCCTGGCTGAAGCAGCAATCAATTTAGTTATCCGGTTACAAAGACGTTAAATATTATTGAATCTGTAGTAGAAGCGCCGAACCGCCAAGAATCATCACCTGGAGCAATCAACGTCCGGCGCTTGCCCTTTATCAGCTGACGCCGGCTCTTTATATAGCTGGATTATTTCGACAAAAGGTGCGAGGTGCTCACCCCAGAACGATGATAATTAGAATCCAATGTGCTTCGGTTGTACAAGATAAAGCCTTCAGCCGCTCTTCACTGAGGTCTGGGATTGATCATTTGCGCAGTAAAAGCTTGCCCTTTGCGAGCATCCCGGCCGCACTGTTCGGCATCGTCTGACTCCATCTGATTTATTGCTTTCCAGTGGCTGGGAAACCAGCATGGGAAAGCTCTGCGAAGAATCGCGTGTTCTTTCGGTCGGAGCTTCGCTGTTCTCCCTCGTTCGGAAATGATTTTGCCTCGCAGAATACTTTCTTCTCTCTCTCTCTCTTCTTTTTTCTTTTCTCCGAACGTGGAAAAGGAAAAGAAATGCAGACAGAGTGAGCAAATATCGCGAACCGTTGAATGGTTATTTTTTCTGCTTCGTCTGTTGCCTGCCTCAGGATGTGCCCGTCTTTTTCGCATTTTTAACTGCCCTATGGCCTATATCCTCGAATGGCAACGTTACATTCGCTTTAAGGATTTTGTCTGAACCGATGCTTCTGCAGACTGAAGTAACTACAGGAACTCAGGGTTACCACTTGTGTGGCTGGACTCGAACGGCGGCGGCGTGCGACTGGCTAATAATCGGCGACGCTCGTTTCACAACTTTTTTCACCGCGGCTCTGGCTTTTGGGAAGATTAATACATGAAAAAAAAAGTAGAATCCGCAAGAAACATGATTTCATCACTGTGATGAATGACTGTGCATTGTTGCAAGTAACACGTCACGAATGTTTATCGACTTACACGGAATGTCGCCATCGCATACCGGGACGGAATCAGGCTGATTCTATAGTGTCACTTGATGTTGGCGGGGCAAGCTCAGGTGACACGTACACATCTCTTTTTGAAAGTTTTGCGTTCAGGCTGCTTGCCAAGTTACAATGTTCTTGCTACAGATTCTCGCTTCGTATTTCCACTACTCTCTATATGCTCGCCTGGGCAACGCGTGAGAGACAGTTTGCGCTTACGGTCGATGTCGCCATCATACGCTGCTATATCGTATCGAGTTGTAAGAATGTGTACATGGTTCGACACGAAGCATATAGGCAATTCGTTTTCACTTTCCGCTCATCCTTGAACGGTTTGGTCAAATACACGCCACCTTTCTCGGCGAACTGTCCGCAGTCTCACCCCTGTTCTGATCGCGTTTCGGCGTGTTCCGCGCCTGCTGCTATATGGTTCGCTCTCGCCGCTTCGTTTTGAGGTCAAAGCTGCTGCTGTCTACGCTCTCGCCGCCCCAGAAGTGCGACCGCACACACGAACACTCATACCATGACGCTGGCCCGCGTGCGGTGGCAACACCTGCTCGAGAACTGCCGCAGAGGCACCAGACCGTTTTCACCCATCCGCGTCCGTGCTGACTGTTCTTGCAAAAGGGTGCACGGAAGACTGCGTGCGCCAGGTCCGTATAGACGGCGAGGAGCACGCGCGCGTTTTCACTGCGACCGTTTCTTCACTTCGTGTCGCGTGATCGGCTGACGAACGTTCCGGCATCGGCTTCTCACGCTGGCCATCGCCTCGTTCGCACGGCGGCGCGCCGAAGACCGTCTTTGAGAACGCCCCTTGGCTGCAACGGTCTGGAGCACCCTGCGGTTATGGGGTAATAGTTCATTGCTAAGGTGGATTGCGCATGATATTCGGGCACGCAGACCATAACTAAGAGCAACCAAACAGGATGCAGTCACGAAAGGACAGACCCGTCTAAACCAGGAACGTATGTGTTTGTCGGTAACACACATTGCTAGTTCTGGGAGTAGTCTTACCAGGCCCTTCACCGAGACATACTTTTGGACGCGTTCTCTGTGCACTGTGATGACCGTGTGGTTCATTTGAAACTATGCATTACGTTCATTTGTAAACGTCGAACTTAATTATGTGCCTTTAATCGCGCAGACGATTTGTCTCTTCTTTTCCTCCCTCTCTCTTTTCTCACGACAAGGTTAACGAGTCCACAGAGAGGGAGACAATTGATGGGGCTTTCCCTGTCTGTACCTAGCCAAGTTGCTAGTTTAAATATGGCAGCTTTTGCTCAATGTAATTAACAATAAGCTGCACAAAGCGCCATTTTCCTCGTTCCTTTCTTAGCAGCGGCATATATTATGCACCTTTAAGGCAGTGGACCTGAAGAAAAACTCTGAAATGTTCTTAATTCTGTCACTACTTGAATGTCTAAACCCAACTTTCATACCTCATTTTGCTCTTTCTTTTACGTATTCTTTTACTGTTTTCTGCACAGTTTCCACACTACCGCACTTTCGATTAAGAATATTTAAAAACGAGGCTCACACAAGGCTTTATGCTGACAGCCTTCAATTTCGCCATTGAATATTTTCCTTTAAAATAAAAAATGAAAAGGTGATTAGTAACTTTGGTTTAAAAGAAACGTGTACTCATTAAGCTATATCGCGTACGTGGTGTACGCCTTGCTATAACGTACACCTGTGAAAACCGCATATACGTAACTCTTATAGGTCTTAAAGTAAACGGTTGTGAATGGGAGAAATCACCCAATATACATACGGCGGCAAAACTTTGGACGTTAATTTGCCGATACCGTAGACTATATATTCTCCATTCACTGTAGTTATGGAGCCACAGTCTCGCTTGAAACGTGCCATGCAAATGCTGTGCGTTAACGGAGCAGTTTTTTTTTTGGCCTAATTGGCTTCCATCTTCTACCGGCACCGCTGTGCGGCAAGCTGAAAGGTACGAAGAAAGGGCTACGTCGGGCGCAGTATGGGCGTCGAATACATGCAGTCATCAGCCAGTCATGCGTAACCGTTCTACTCTGCGTGTCCATTGTGCCTTCGTTTTTTAGTTGCATGCTCGGCAGCGGGCAGCATGCTGCTCCATCTCACATTTGCTGGCTAGCAGACCAGAGCGCGCAACTATGCAAACTGGTTGAACGTAAGAACGTTTCGTCATTGGCCTGCGCCCATTCTTTCAGCAGGTATGACAGGCCGGCTTCTACGATGCCAATATGCTGGTTACTCCAGCACCTCTATGAGGCTCAAGTGGCTTTGAGAACTCAGCGTGTGATTTGCCTAAGATTAGCCAAATTATTTCAGCGCTGTCGTATATGCCTTCATGAGATGGATATATGTCGTTGTCAAATATGCCAAATAGTTGTTACATTCAATGATGATATCAAAGCGTAGATTCCAATGCTGGAGGATGAAATGTCAGTCCGTGCCCGTTTGGCTAACCAGACACAAGGAAACATCAGCCGAGACACAGCGATTCTACACATTTAATATTTTATTAATTGTGGTTAGCTCAAGCAACAGCAGGATCAGCTGTCACCGGATCTGCCAGCCTATGTGGCAGCCAAATACACGAAGGAGATAAAAATAAGAAAGAAGGAAATATAGCCCACCGTTACGAAGGGAACTGCTCCGCAGAGAAAATGTAAGAAATTGTCACGAAACCAGTTCGACAAATAATGTTATTATACCATAAATTAACTTGGAGTTCCGAAGTAAAGTGGTTTTCTATAGTGTTTTCTGAAGTAAATTGTCAAGTAAAATGCTTAGATGCCCAATTATCGTATAAGAAATGTTCGCGCGTGTGAGCCACGGTGCTCGGGCTTTTCTCCTATAAGTTATCAAACAATTGTGCACATATCGGACCGTGTCCCTTTTTGCCCGCGAATTTGTGAAGAACCACAATAACTGCTTTCAGTTAAATTTCTTCTACTCAAAATATAGATTCATTGCCTAATATTTTGTTTGATTGATTTATTGGGCGACTGACTAACTGATCGATGAGTTGATTGATTGATTGATTGATTGATTGATTGATTGATTGATTGATTATTAAAGAAGGAAATGCATATGTTGCCAATGTGCTAAGCCATACATTGCTGAACGCATCAATAGCCACATATTTGACATCACCACGATAACATATCATGGAATACGCCGCTCGTCTCCTTGGATTTATGGCCGTTTCACGTAGTACTTTAACTAAAGATACAGAGATGGCTCTTCGTGCACGGCTATACTTTCTTTCTCGTGTGATTTTTCACGAAGGCCGATACCACTTATGATTGTGTCCCTGGATATTTAAATAGGGATTATATTTATGTAGCCAAGATGTCAAAGCAAAATAAGAAAACGTCTCTATCTTACCCACTGCCAGACGACATCTCGTCGATCCCTTGTGCAGGCAGACCTCTTGCCTCATTCCTGGAAAGAACGACGGAAGGCCAGCGAAAGACGACCACGGTAATCGCTCATCGGAAGCTCAACCGCATTCCGAAATGTCACGACTGCTGGTCAGAACGAGTTTGCATACTATGCAAGGTCCGCGGACACTCCTGTTATAAGGCCAATGGGACAGTGTGGGCTTGGCAACGCAGCCGTGCCCGCACATACGCCTGCATGCCGGGACGGTGACGAACGCTATCCTGTCACTAGTTAGCTTCCCTTCGCTTGGTACTATTTAGGTCACCTTACGTGAAAGTCTTGAGCGAAAGATTGGTGCTACAGAAGACCTATTTGTATGACGACTTCTCTCGTGTTTCGCACATTTTTTCCGATCCTGGTGTGAGCAGTATTTCTTTATAACAAATATCATAGGTGTGCATAACGGCCGTGCTTGGTAGTGACGCTTATAATGCACGGGAAATTAACCTGAATCCGAAACGTGCAATGTACTTTATGCTCGCCCTTCAACTCGCTGCAGATGCAGGCGGTCTGCCTTCTCAAGGCAAATAAGGAGGAGAGAAAAATACAGTACAAATTCAGGTCAGGTGCAACAAAATGAACTCTGAGAAGGAGCGCACGAACGCGCGAAAGTCGGCGTAAAATGCGTTGTGAAATCCACTAACCATTCTTTTTTTTTTTTTCGCGGCACGCTTTTGCTCACAGGCGCCACGCGCAAATTGTACGACGCGCCCGCTTGCGTGCGCGCTGTGGCGTCACACGAACGGCCCACCGAAAGCAACGAACGGCCCAAGTGTGTTTATTATCCTTTCACTGCTTACCTATCCTCCTCTTGCGAAGGCAGAGGCGCCGCAAGAATTTGCGCGGTAATAATACATCTCCGAAAAAGTCCAGTGATGCTCTAGCTTACCGACGAATCCACTAAACCTCGAGAGGAGAGTGGATAAGGCGATAAGAAAACGATTGTCTTAGGCCGCGCTCGTTACACGTATAGGTCAGTTGCGTGGATTGTCTGCTTCGGCAGTATGTCGTACTTGTTCTTTTCCTTCCTCTCTATTTCCCTCATTGCGCGACTCGCTTCGAATGCTACCGCGCTTCTGAAAAACTACACGAAACGAGGCGAAGAAAAAGGATAAAAAGAACTGGGACGCATGCGTTCCCTTCGTTTAGCCTTCGCCCTATTCGCCGCCGGAGCTACAGCCCATGCAGTAATATGCCGTACTGCGAGCATGGATTTAAATATTTCTTTCTCTCATTTTTTCCCGTACTTTTGTTTTTATTCCTTCGGCATATACTGGTCATATCCTGCGCTGATGCCACGGCTGTTTTAGCAGCGATTTGTTCCTTTCTTCTCTTTGCTGTCGTACGAACAAAGCTAAGCTCGAAGGCTTTTTTCAAAAGCCTTTCTTTTTCTCCCGTTTTGTCGAGCTCTACTCTTCCAGTACGCCTCGTGTTTGCGATATCCGACGCACACAGGAACTGTGCATTTGGGAGCGGAGAAGGCGTAGCTTCTTTATTTTTTATTTATTCATCACAGCACAATCCACGGTCCAATACTGGAGTTTGTTGGCAATCCACCACTCCTATATAGGGTCAACATTGCCAACGCAGCCCCTATTGAGTCCATGGCTTAATTGTACCGCCTAGAGCTATTGTTGGAGTCTTCTATGCTGGAATAGATGTCAAACAGCGCAGTAAGCGGGAACTATGAAAAGGATAGCCAACATGTAGCGCTGACTGTTGGTTCACCATCCTTGCCCTCACACACGCGAGTGCACCTGCGGAAAAGATGTTTATTTACAAAGAAATAAGCGCACCTACGGAACAACACTGCTTAGCAACAGTTCTCTCTCTTCCTCTTTTATGTACAGTCTTACAGACAACTTCATTAAAATAAGCAGTTCACTCCCTGTATTATTCGCCAGTAAGAACGAGCTGTACCGCTCAGATAATGTCAGAAGTGGGAGCGACCTCTCACTTGACGTTCTTATCCGAAAATGGATAATACTAAGCGATGTCAGTTCACGTTCAGTAAGTTCAGGTAGTCGAAATCTCACTACGGCCTCTTTCTCTTTCTCAAAGTCGAACTTCAGCCTCAATGCTTTTAATATTTATACCGTAAAACAGCCTCCAATACACGCCGTGGTAGCTTGGTGTTTGGCTCGTAATGGTCGAGGGTTCGACCTGCGCTGAATGGGCTGAAAGTTACATTTTCAATCAACTCAAACTGCGAGAAGTGTATCTCCAAGTAGTAAAAAAAATCAAGGGTCCCACCACGCCGGTCTTTTTCTTTCGCATCCGAAACTAGTAAATTACTGATTGGCCCCTAATTCAACATACCCTAGGGGACGCATTGTCTTTAAGCTCTGAACAACAGACTGGCAGTTGACCGCGGCGTGTACACTGAACGTTGCGTAGCTTTCCTGGCGCTGCACTGAACTGTCCGGAGAAAGTGTCTTCGCCGACTCGGCCTCCGCGATTGCAGGCTTTGTCTTTTCTGTCTTATACTTACCGACTCGTTTTCTACCGCGTTTTCTTTACCCATTCCTCTCTCCCCTGCTCTCTGTCCCCAGTGGCCTTTGTTACGTGGCGTTTTTACGGGAAGTTTACGTAAGCACGCTGCTCTTGAGCGTACTTTCGTTTTCGTTTCCGGCGTCAAGCATAACGTAAGAACTCGCCGCCTCTGCGCTGAGTTTTTAGCGGAGAACACAAGAAAGTTTGGCCGTTTCGGTGGCGCTGGCCGTCGTATACAGTTTCACATGCAGTCGCCTGGCAAGAAACTTTTTGCAGCTTTCCTTTATATATACCCCACATGAATGCCAAGAAGTACGTTTTGTTTTGTCTTGGCCAGTGCTGGGAAGAGAGTATAATTGAATACTATACGAAAGTGGCGTTTCTTTTCTTTTTTCTACCAAAGCATCCCAGCAGTGAATTTGTAATTTAAAAACGCTGTTATAGCGTGATGACTCCAGATACTTTCAACCACGTGCACCTAGGAGTTTTTTAACATGCAGTGACACCACACTGCGCACGGGCGCCTTGCGTTACAATTCAATCGAAACGCGGCCGCCGCGGCCAGGTTCGAACCCAGGGTCCCCCAGCCTAGCGTATGGATAAATATATTTTCAACGTCTCTAGTAATTGCAATAAATTTTTAATCGGCTGCAAAATTAAGCACCAATGAAGTCGGCCTCTTGTTCGATCACGCCAGCTGATGCTCCGGTGAGGAGGACTCCAGCCAAGCACGTCAAGAGACAAGGGGATGGGTCAGTGTAATTGGTGTGACTGAATATCGACGAGGCAAAAAAAAAAAAAATAATGATTGCACCAGTTTAGCATAAATGGGGGGGACAGTTCGGACAAGACGGTTCTAGGCGAAAGCGTTAGGGGAAGAGAGGAGCAGGGGAGGCGAGAACATTTGCTAGCACTTTGCGGATGACACGATATCCAGTTACAGGTAGGAAATGATGCAGCGCCGGAAGACGGGTGAAATCATCCCGAAGGTGCTGGTTTCAAGTCGCCACTCGTAAGCAGGCTGACCCATAGGATTACCGGAATCCGGTTGTAGAAATCGCGGGCAGCCTGATGAGGCATGTTCAGTTCGGATAATCTCTAAATGACCAGACTGTAGAGAATGAATGACTATTGTGACCATGGCGGGTGACATTGTAAAAAGGACACCGCCGACATCATCATGGTGGTCAAAGGGAAGGGTGAAATTCTTAATGGAACGGAGGGCTGATTGAAAGGATGTGCTGTAGTTCTATTTACACGGGAGTTGTTTAAAGGCTTGTATGGCGCGAACGATGGGCATCATTTCAGGTGAGGTGACTAAAGGTCATCAAAAGCCTCACATGCCTCGGTTAAGGGATCAACCAAATGTGGAGAGTAGGCGACGCACTCTGCGATTCCAAAGTTTTTGATAGAACAGCTCATCGGTATATATGGTACAGTGTGAGTAGAGGAATCAGCGACATTTTTGTAATGCCGTGTTTCCCACCCAGTATGATTTCCATTTCAGAGGCCGAGTCATTTATTATGACCTCTGCTCATGCACTTCGCTAAGCATTGAAACCCGCAAAGCACGCCCAGCTCGTTCTTCGCGACGACGCAACAGAGAAGCGAACCGAGCGGAGGTTGGTGGACTCCGCCAGGGCATACGCCCCGCTATTCATGCAGGGCAAGGGGCACAGCAAGAACATGTTGTCAACCTTCTCGGCCAGGTCTTAATACATACAAAAAAAGTACTACGAAAAATGACCTGGACAACGAGGAGCGACAGTTTACGGCTAATTGGTTCTGGCGTCGATCTCCTCTCTCATTCTTTTTCTCTCTCGCCCTTCCGTTTTCTTTCTTCGCTCTCTCCCGCAGAGCGAACACACCCTGCTCTCGAGACCCTACTCGAGGCATATACTTTTATTATTATCTTTTTATCACGCTAGCTGCCTTCACGTCGGTATCATTTCTTACCTCCTACTCTCTCACCTGTGTCGAAATCGAAGGCCATCTCTCAGCGTCTCTAGGCCTGGCCTTGTCTCACGCGTCCATTTTGCAGCATGGGGTACACACATACCGTACGTACGTGTACGTACGTATTCTGTGCTCAACATGGTGGCTGGGGCTGTTGCGCTGCGGCTGATTAAAGTGCTGTATTGCCCGAAGTTCGAGCGCCTTGGCCGCCGCCACTCCCTCGCTGCCCGCTGCGACGCATATATCGACCCCTAATGGAAGCCAAGGCAGGCTTTTCGTAAATGCACTGTACGAGACAACTTAGCCAAGGACAAAGCAGCAACCGGAAGCGGTGACAAAAAAAAAAAAATAGAAGAAGGGAAGGGGGGAGGAGAATGGGTCTGGGGTACTCCCTTCGTGGTATGGATGAATTTTGAATCCGTGAGAAGTGTCCGCGTGGACTCTTCCTTCTTAGATTACGCATCCACTGGCCGGTGACAGATAGCCTTGTGTCCGCCCAGTGAAGCTATTACTGATCGTAGAGTATTCAGTGTCGCTTGGGCAACGCTTTGGATCGGTTCCATGAACGCAGTTTCCTGGTTTTGTTTTTTATTGCATCTGTTCTCGGCTTTGTCCGGTCCAAGTGACACCGATGTGACATACAAGTGACTGCAATAAGGCGAAACGCTAGTAACCGAACAGCAGCCCTGTCGCAACTGATTTTTAAGGAGAAAGCCTGTTAGGCTCACGGTGCGTCGGCAAGAAGTGACCACCGGACGCGCCATCAGGAAATGTCCGCCGTATGAAGACAGATTAATGAAGGAAAATTATTTATTGTTATAGTGAGTGATTAAGAGAGGTTATAAATATTGGCGGATGTTGTAATGACTAATAATGCATACTAATGACTTGTAATGACCAATGTGTCTAACGATGACTTGTAGCGACTACAATTGATTAGGAATGACTAAAATGGTTATTAGTAAGTAGTAATGACTAAAATGACCTACTAATTACTTGCAATGACTAGCAATAACTTGTAATGACCAATATGTCTAAAGACAACTTGTAACGACTACAATTGATTGGGAATGACTAAAGATGCTAATTGCTAAATGCTAAGGTGATTTAATGAATAGGAATGACTAAAACCACTGCTAGAGACTTTTAATGACCAATATGTCTAACACAACTTGCAACGACTACAATTAATTAGAAATGACTAAAATAATTCATAATGAGTAGTAATGACTAAAATAACCACTAATGACTTGTAATTTTTAATATGTCTAACGGCGACGTCTAATGGCTACAACTGATTATGAATGACTAAAATGCTTAGTAATAAGTAGTAATGACTGAAATGACTACTAATGATTGCGGCTGTTGCTACTACTACTACCACTAGGCTTTCATCGTTCACCTCTTAAGAGTTATCCTAAGATACCCTGTAATTTTACTGTATACGGAAAACTACATGGAGGTGAGTTTTTGACCCTATCAAGGAATTGTACCCAATGAATATTTGCAAACATGCAGTAAAGCTAAAATACATAATAAATATATATATATATATATATATATATATATATATATAATATAATATAATATAATATAATATAAAAGAAGAGGACGGCGTGAGTGTCTGATATGGCAGGGTGGATGAAATGAGGTTCAGATGTGGAGAACATATATATTTTATAAGCGTCAAGCCAATTTATTTTATTTATTCAGGTGTAAACTGCATAGAACAACACAAGTGAGACGAAACTGTCTGTCCAAGGTCCCGCGCACATGCCCAAGTTTTCGAGTCGCTCATTTTTCTCAAGCTATATGGGTTTCGGATGTCTTATTAAGCCGTACTCGGTCCGCAATCCTATAGTGCGCAATATACATATTTATAAAACATAAAAGCCACCTTTGAGCTTTCTAAAATACGACGGGGAAGAAGCAGCTCCTTTCCGTTGTTTTTCAACTAACGTCTTCGCAACGGTGCTAAAAATGCTTGTTTGCTTTGTAGGGCTTAACGTCCCAAAGCGACTCAAGCTATGAGAGACGCCGTAGTGGAGGAATCCAAAAATTTTCACCACCTGGGGTTCTTTAGCGTGCACTGACATCGCGCAGCACACGGGCGCCTTGCTTTCCGCCGCCATCGAAAAGCGGCCGCCGAGGCCGGATTTGATCCCGCATCCTTGGTGATATATTCACAATTATAAATTTCAGACATGGTTTTTCCCGTCCGGAATGTCCGTAATAAAGAAGAATAATTGGTTCGCAGGAAAGGAAAGGCGAGGTATCTGTCACACTTATTCCGTGGACACCTAAACCGCACCGTAAGGGAAGGGAGGAAGATGGAGATGGAATTTTAGGAGAATGGACTTGTTGATTTGTCTTGTGTTTTGAGTTTTCTACAGGAAGAAAACCTCTTACACAAACTGTAGAATAAATGAAGCGTAATAAAAGAAACAGAAATTCCAACTTTGTGCTTGGCGCATCATAGCCTTAGCTGCTTATGCGCCATTAAAACCAATACAATACAATAACCACTGCCACCACGGTGGGGATATTAGAAATCAATGCATATAGGCATTTGTTTTCTCCCGTAAAAATTGTACACAACTCACAGCAAGGCGTAAATGTTCGGTTCGTGCTCTGATTGGTGAATCAGGGTTATTTGACACTATGTGCTCCCTACTTTGATTTTGACGTGAACATGTATGCCCTCGCCTTTCCAGGAGCTCCGTTCAATGTTTGCAACGGCATTGTCCTATTTTAGGTGTCCATGCATCCTATTCACGCAACGCAACATCGTTGGACGTTGCGCTATACGAAGCAGTATCAGACACTCTGGTATTTAGTTCGGTTCGGTTTGTCAGCTTCAACGTCACAAAGCGACTCGGGCTATATAGACACCGTACTGAACGACTCCACAATTATATCGACCACTCGAAGTTCTTTAACGTGCACTGACATCGCACTGTAAACGGGCGCCTTGTGTTTATCTGGGACACTAACAATCTGTAAAAGGCTGCTTATGTCGCATTTCGCTTCAGTTTTCAGCAGTTCTGGGCACGCGTATAGCCTTGCAGCCGGACATTCCTACACGACAGTGAGCTTGGGGAAGGCTATAAACTGGGAGTGTATAAATTTCGATCACCAGTATGTACTATGTATACATGTATATATGACCTTGTATTTGAATCAGAAAGCAAGGTGACTTCTAAATTGATACCGGAAAGTTCCTGAAGCCCCAGGTGACGGTACAAATAATGCGTCAGAACCGTGTGTGTGTGTGTGTGTGTGTGTGTGTGTGTGTGTGTGTGTGTGTGTGTGTGTGTGTGTGTGTGTGTGTGTGTGTGTGTGTGTGTGTGTGTGTGTGTGTGCGTGTGCGTGCGTGCGTGCGTGCGTGTGCGTGTGTGTGTGTGTGTGTGTGTGTGTGTGTGTGTGTGTGTGTGTGTGTGTGTGTGTGTGTGTGTGTGTGTGTGTGTGTGTGTGTGTGTGTGTGTGTGTGTGTGTGTGTGTGTGTGTGTGTGTGTGTGTGTGTGTGTTTTGATGAGACCCGTCAAGCTCGGCAACGAATTAACGTTGATCGACTTCGCTTCGCGACGGCCGCTGAGCTCTGGCATTGAGCGTCAATAGGCCGGCGGCTTCGGACCGCCCCGAGGCGACGGAATCGCCACTTCGACGTCAGAGGCAACGCGGCCCGTACGGTCAGTATACTTAGCGACCGTCTGGGCAGCATAAATATGGAAAGCAATTAGCCGCTGCAGAGCGCCGAGGAACGGCTCGTTTTCAAGGACCGTTTAATGGGGGGCGTTCCAAGGCTTCACTCTGGCTTGCACATTCCCCCGGTCACCCTGACAGCGTCGGACGCGTTCGATAAAAAAAGTAATGACAAAAGAAGATATAGTCTGAAGGAAACAGAACTGAGACGACATGAAGGCTGAAGATTGACCACTCGGTGGCCGTGCTATGCATCTGCTGCCGGCTGCCAGCTATCGCCTAGGCGGGGTGGGCAAGCGGTGAAGGTTGTTTGAGGAAAACGCGGCAGAGAAAAAAAAAAGAAAAAAAAAAGGTGGAAAACAAGAGTAAAAATATTTTCCGCCACTGATAGCAAAGTAGGGCACGAAGTGAGCACGTTTACTTCGCATATGTTGCCAGGAGCTCCGGGGGAGAAAAGAAAGGTAGAAGGAGGGACGAGGGAGACGGTCGGATAGCATGCCTTCGAATCAGCTAGCGTTTAGTAGACGCCATCCCTAAAAAAAACAAAAAAAAAAAAAAGTTTCGGTATCAGTCTGGCACTGGTTTTGATGTCAATTTCGCGATTTCGCCCCTTAGTTGACGGAAATTTTAAAGGACGATTTAGCGTGGTTAGGCCAAATTCGAACTAAGTGCCCTAGCACTTAATTTGTGCACTTTATAAATTGATGTATTTAGCTTAAAGGACAGCTCTGCGGATCTTGCTACCGTTCCTCTGTGGTTTCGGTGGTTTCCGGTCGGAGGGGGTGCTAATTCAGTATAAACTTCGCGTCCTTGTGCTGTTAGTGTGGAAGCAACGCATATATGACCGAACGTTGCGAGGCGCTTTTTAAGTGTATTTTTGTATACGCACTGGTTCATCGTAAAGCTGGATGTGCAAGGTCTGCTAATATGTATAAAGAATTATTTCTAAGCTGAAGCTGGCTACTGCACCGGAAAACGAAGCCATTTTAATCCCTGTCAACGCACGTATCTATTACGCTGGAGGGACAAAAGAGATTGAAGCAACAATAACTCACCTTTGCAAACCGGACTGCAGCTTCATTTCACTCCTTTCACTCTTTTGCTAGCTTGGCTAGATTTGACTCGCTTTTCCTCGACATCGCTTTTAGGTCTTCCATTCCTTGCAGCCTGCTACAAGCTCCTCAATTAAAAAAAAAAAAAAAGACAAATAAATCTTTCGGTGCGGCCGGCGATGGAGCTTAGTAGCGTCTGTGCGCGCGTCTTGCAACGTCTCAATCTCAGCTCAGGACAGCCGTTTACAACAGGAAGCCCGGAAACCTGTCGCGAAATAGAAGGAGCTTGTGGCAAGCTAGCCGTCACTTTTTATCCCACGTTGCTCCACAGATAGAAAGGGTGGCATGCACGCGCCATCCGTACCCCAACGATACCTCACCTTTATGTCACCGCGTGGCACGGCTGAGGCTTTTGGGAGCGTTTCGAGTTCACACAACCCCTAGCAAGACACGCGATTTTGCATACATTTCTAGACCCGACCGGTTGCAGGCGAGCGCTCTGTATTGCTCGCAGCTCGCCCTGAGAAGACAGGACATCCTCGTTGTCTCGTCCTACTGCACTCTTGCATGACGTCATTCTCCACGCCTTTCAATCAAGCTTCCGAAAGCGTAAGAACTGGGAGCCATTTCCACTGTACCCTTTTTTTTCTTTGCCTTAGTGATCTGACATCGGTCAGTACATAACAGCACACGACGTGCGACGTCTCTGAAGCATGAAGTCTTCCGGCTAGGAGGAGGAGGAGGAGGACACAGCTGTAATACACGCAAGATCTGTTTAGAGGTAATCCTGTCGTCTAATTTTGGCTTGATGCCTTTACTTGGAGTAGTACGATGCGTGCGTGCGCGCCTACATTCTCTCAACAACAGTCTCTCCGCGGAAAATAGTTTCCTGTTTTTAGTTGCCTTTTTTTTCTTGTCCAGGCTTACTATGTGCGTTTATTCATCTTTTTCGCTTCCGTTTCCTTTTCCTCGCTGATTTTTGTTTTACTTGTTCTTGGTTAGTCCGTCATTTTGCTGCCTGCTTCCCTTTAGCAGCGACAAGCTGCCTCCGGAATTGCCTAACCATGCTAGAACGAAACTTTAGATGTTTAATGGCACTTGGCACCCTACGGCAACTTTTAAGGATGAATGGCGGGACAGGAGAACTGCTCAGCCCCACCTTCTCGTCGGTTTGTATCGTTCGCGCTCTTCTGCGCTGCCGTCTTATTGTAGTGGTTATTTATTAACAGTCGGAAAACACTACAGAAATCTTTCTGATGTTACGACAGAATTTCTGTGCGGTTTTTGACGGAAAACCTGTTGTGACAACAGAACATTCTGTAGTAACATCAGAAATTTCTGTAGTTACAACAGAAAAGTACTACAGAACTACAGACAACAGAAACATACTACAGAAAAACTACATAACTACAGAAAAATCTGACGTTTACGACAGAACTACAGAATATTTTGTCGTATTTTTGACACAGGTGACACAGGTATTTTTGACACAAGGAAAAGATGTTTGCCAGCCCCGGTATCTGATATCTGAAGCACCTGAACTGGGGCGGCAGAAATAAAGGGATAGCGAGGAAGGGGTAGAGGAAATCAGAGGTGAGCGATAGGGAGAAAGGAAAGGGTAGGTAAAAATAAAAATAAATATATACACTATGGCACAATATACAGTAGTTTGCTTTAGGCCCACCCGCAAATGTCATAGATCACTGCAAACACCAAATCATGTCTACCACATATGCGCTGACGTCGACACCGACGACGACGGAGTAATTTAGATAAACGTGCCATGCATGTATCTATCGCGGGAAATTAAAAATAATATCTGGCTATAATATTACATGCCCACAATGACATAGAGCAACAAATCCTGAATAAGGAAAAGAAGCGATTCACCAATGGCAGTTCGTTACCTACGAACCAAACCACATTATTCACCCAACATACCGAGAATGCCGAAATGAGGCTCTGGATTGGCCTTTTGCGATGACGGAACTACTGGCATCCTTGGTCAAGTTGTCCTGAATGCTACACCAGTCGAAAAAAACTACAGAACTGTGTCGAAAATACGACAAAATATCCTGTAGTTCTGTCGTAACCATCAGATTTTTCTGTAGTTCTGTAGTACGTTTCTGCAGTTCTGTAGATTTTCTATGGTATATTTCTGTTGTCTGTAGTTCTGTTGCACCTTTCTGTTGTAACAACAGAAATTTCTGTTGTCACAACAAATTTCCCGTCAAAAACCGCACAGAAATTCTGTCGCAACACCAGAAAATTTTCTGTAGTTTTTTACTGGGAAGGACCGAATAATTAACAAAATAGAAGTTCCAGCCAAAGACTTACCTCCTTGAACAGATTAAAAACAGCTGGGAGATAGATACCAGAAGCGTGGAAACATGCTGGTGTGATCATGATTCCAAAGCCCAATAAACCACCATGACTCCGGAACATGCGACCTATATCCTTCACCTCATACGCAGGGAAGCTCTTCGAGCACATGGTCCTGAAACGTCTCACAAGTCACTTGGAAGATCAAGGACACATCCCCAATACACTATGCGGCTTCAGACAACACCTGTCAGCGCAAGACACCCTATCTCAACTCAAAGATGATCTTACTGACCACACTGACAAAACTAGCAAGAGCACCATTCTTGCAATGAATATTAAGGGGGCGTTTGACAACGTCGCACATGCCACAGTTCGCAACTTGCATGACACCAATTACGAGGAGCGAACATACAACTACGTCCAAGCATTCTTGACGAATCGTACGGCCTCCATATAAGCCTAGGGAACATCAAGACGGACAAACTCTAGGCAGCGGACAAAGACATCCCTCAAAGTTCAGTTATATCGCCCTTCTTGCTTAATATCGCTATGCTGAAGCTCCAGAAGGCTCTTGATAGAATCAACGACATACGGCACGCCGACGATACACAATTTGGGTTGTAGGCGGCTACACAGGACAGCAACAAGACGCCCTCCAAGAAGATGTCGACTGCACCAACTACTTGAAAGACTACGGACTCACTTGCGCATCAAAGAAACCTGTATTCCTGGTTCTTAAAGCCCGAACTCGAGGAAAACCCCCGAAAGGTGAAATTCTTGGTCCGGTAATATTTCTTGAAGGAACCTGTATCCTTCAAGTCGAATCTATCCACATTCTTGATCTAAACATCCTGAAAGGTGGTTCGGGTCGGCAATGCTCCCAAAACTCCAGGTTATTGTTACTCAAGTGGCACACCTGGTGCGCCGCGTGACTAATAGAAGGCATGGTGTGAAGAACAAGGTACCGTACACATCATCCCGGCTCTCCTCATTAGCCGAATAACATACGGAACATTGTATTTGAATTTGAAGAAAGCAGAAGTTGAAAAACTCAACACTCTCATCAGGAAAGCCATTAAAATTGCCATTGGTATATCTAAGCGTGCCTCTACACAACGCCTTTGGAAGAGCTTGCCGAGGCCCACAAAGTCAGCCAATTGGAACGCTTAAAACTAACTGAATCAGGACGTGCAACCCTCAAGAAATTGGAATACAACGTAGGACCAAAGTGTACAAAGCAGCGGACCCCGGATGAGATCAGTTCATATATCACCGTAGCCCTCCTCCCGGAAATATACGTCTTACTTACTACAAAAACCGATGCGAGGCAAGAGTTCCTCAGCAAAGCGCACGTAACAGATCTCGAAACCAGATACAGTGAAGCAGCAAGATACCGGGGAAGGCAACCCTACTCCCTTATTAGTGTCATGGATTTCACATTTACAGAAACGATATCTGAAACTATTCTAACAATTGACACTGACGCACCAGAAGAGGCTGCAATCGCGTTAATTAGCTCTCTCGGTGTATAATGAACATGCCATAATCTTCAGCGATGCGCAGTCTGGAATTAAAAAAAGGGAAGAATTTCCAGCGTAGCACTTCAAATGCTTCCTCGCACCGCAGCACGCCACCCCCTAGACGCTGATAGCATGTGGATCCCGGGACACAAGGCATCGATGACTCATCTCGAGGATACGCTAACCGGGCACAACTTCCAGAGAGATTTCTGACAACCCAGGATGTGCCCAAGAAGTACCCTGATATCCTCCTGCGTTACAGACTTGACAGAAAATGTTTCCCACCTCAACCGAAACTAACCAGAGAAGAAGCAATCGCCCTCTGAAAAATTGTTGGTTGGTGGTTTGTGATGTTTAACGTCCCAAAGCGACTCAGGCTATGAAGACGCCGTAGTGGAGGACTCCGGAAATTTTGACCACCTGGGGTTCTTTAACGTGCACTGACATCGCACAGCACACGGGCGCCTTGCCTTTCGCCTCCGTCGGAAAGCGGTCGCCCAGGCCAGGATTCGATCCCGCTTCCTTGGCCGCAGTAGTCGAGCACCGTAACCACTGCGCCACCATGGCTGGGTAGCCCTCCGAAAAATAAAAACAAATTCACGTCCACGGCACCTTACTAGACACAAGACATCGCCCACCACATATCAATTAGAAGGCACATTCTGTAATGTGCCAAACACCCTGAAACGTATGATATGGGGATGCAAATGACCACATGGTACCATAACTACCAGAGACTTTGTTGGGAGACCCAACTGCTAAGCCCCAGTCTGGATGACAAGCGTAGCCTCGTCGACCGGATAGGGATATGGCTCGGGTCCAATGCTTCCTGGACTGTGGAGGCTGCTCACCCGGGGCGAACATTTCACACCTGCTTTCAATAAAGCTACCTCTCTCTCTCTCTCTGAAATGTCCCACCACCATGCGAATGCATATTCGCAAGCTGGCACGGAAGTACTCCTGACATCAACGAAAACATCTCGCTGAGCACATATCGTCATCGCCGCCGTTTTCTGCCTTACTTGACCGCCTGAGTTCTCCCTTCCAAAGCGATCTCAACATCACGACGGCGCGTGACGGAAGGAAAAACAGCGCACACACGCTGACACGTGTGGACGCAGCGCCGAAACAATATGCCGGTCAAAAAACAGCGAGACGCCCGCGTGATGACGCTGTTCGCAGCAAGAGTGACGTCATAGTAGGCTTTCGTTTGTAAACCTCGTGTCGTTGGTGTGTGCCGTACGCGCAGCCATTCAGTCGGACGGCCGTGTGACGATGCCTCTATTTGCGATCATGCAGTCGCGCATGCATCGCGTACTTCAGGCTTCGTTAATTCGTCTCGTGCAGAGAAAGGACGGGATAACGCTTTCTCAGTACGTGCCGCCTAGCGTTCAGTTGGTTTGCTAATAAGTTGTGCAGTGGTATTTTTGGGACTTATGTCAGTGCCACCGCTGAGTGCGCTTTTACATTGACGTACGTACGTTGGTTTCACTACCGGGCCTCTGAGGTAACGCACGCTTTGGCTCGCTATTCCCCCTTACTCCTGTGGCGGGCCTGCCTGAGGATGTAAGTGCGCGTCATGTGTGCGGTACAGGTATGCATGATATCCCGGCAGGAAGGTAAAACGATAACTGTTGAAATGTTCTAACGTGAAGGAAACGCTGTAGAGGCTTTAACTTCTAAATCTTATCTGCGGTTTATTTGCGCATCACATTCAGCACTGTGATAGCGCGCTCCACGCTATAGAAGGGCGCAAGCAACGCTTCAGATGCTCGGTCAATTACAACCCAGGTGACACTAACCATTGGCCCAATATGATACTGTATTACATCGCTAACACAGTACTAATATTGGGATGTGGATTCTGCTGCTTGAAAGTCGCCATTCTGCGTCTTATCATTTTTTCTTACTTTTTAGTGACATCCTTTCAAGCGCGTCGTTTTCTCTTTTCTCCTTCTTGAAAGGAAACCAGCTAATGAAGCAATTTTGGGAAATGTTTTAACTCAGGGATGCCGTAGTGAAGATCTCCGGATTAATTTAGACCGACCTGGGTTCTGTAACGCACGCTGGGATTCTATTGAGCATCGCAACGCACCGGCGGTTTTGTATTTTGCCTCCATCGAAATACAGCCGTCGCGGCCGAGATGGAACCTGTGACATTAACAAAGTATCATTTATTTTGTTGGCATTTAGCAGCGCCTCAGAGTAAGTTTAAACCGCGGGCACTGAGTAAACTGTAATTTGTAGCTATAAGTGTTCCGAGGAAGCTGAGCAAACGTAATTTAGCGCGGTCTTCAACATCGGCTGTCACGCAGGAGCGAATTGCAAAGGAGTGACGGCGGGCCGGTGAAGGTTTCTTGGCAGTGCGCACTGTCGAGCAAAAATTAAACATAAGCATTTTTAATGAATAATTTTTTTTAAACATTTCCACTCTTCCCATTCGGCTAAATAAGCTGCGTTTAATGTTTTCGGCGGACCATAACCAAGAGTTTCCATTAAGTTGTTAATTTATAACTCCCTCTTTTTTTTTCACACCTAAAATATTGCCACCTAGTCTGGGGAAATGCTACGATGTCACATATCACTAAACTTTCTTTATTACAAAAAAAAAAAAAAAAGCTGTGAGTGCTATTTGCAACTCTGAATATGATGCACACACCGAACCCCTTCTCAAGAAACTTCGAATCTGCCCTGTAAAATTGCTTTACAATGAATTTTTCTTGCAGCAATACCACACAGAAAAAAAGCGAGGAGGCCACTTCATTGAACACCTTTCAACTCTGCACGAAAACATAAAACAGCACAACACTCGTCATACTGCAACCTAGTTCGTACCACGCGCACGCACGAATTATGGTACTCATCTACTATCCTACTCATTACCATCGTTGTTAAATTCACTTGGTCTCTGATGTCTTCTCTCAGTTTTTGAGTTTGTACAATTAATACTATTACCCATGTAATAAAATGCTGGTTTAATTTTCATCACTTGATAAATGTTTGCCATTGTATAACGTTGTGTAATCATGTTCGATTGCTGCTGTCAACATTTTTTTACATTACTAGGTATACGCAAACTTCGAAAGGGGCACAGACCGTTGTCAAGCCGATTGTTTCTCGGCTTTTTGTCTGTGCCGCCTACATCATGTATGGATGTGAAATAAATTTGATTTGATTTGAGTAACGCCACGCAACCACTGCACACAACGCACTTGGTCGTTTTAATAGCTCGTCAGTTTGAAGGCGGCCGGGTATATCGGGAATGCTGCCAACTTTGCAACGCGCATCTATGGGCTCTATTAGTTAACGGTCTATGGAGCTGCCTAAGCACGCTCGATATTTTCCGCTCGCAGCTTCCTTGTTTCGCTTTGGCTCGTTCGAAGAGTTGACCTTTTTTTTTCGGAGACATTTGACCTTTTTTTTCCGGAGACATTTGATCTTTTTTCCGGAGACATTTGACCTTTAATTGGAAGAGGTGTAACTGGTCGTGCTAATAGGCGGTTATTAATGATTCTCATCAGACTAACCGCGCGGAACTTTACAGTTTTGTCGATCTATATTTAAAGGCAGCATAAGCACCGAGCACATGTAAAAAGCCAGGTGACAGAGACATCGCGACATTTAAAAGATGCATGGTCAAAGCGACACTTGGAACAGAATTTCATCCTTCCTGTTTTCACAAACGCGTGCTGGCGCGCATTTGAATGCTGCTTGAAATATTTGGGAATGACGCCAACCACATGGTTTCACGCGCACGGGAGTCACGACACCTTTGCTCATAAATCACGCTACGTGAGCGCTTTATCTAAAGCGCATGCTGTCGGTGTAATTAACAGCAAGCTATGTGCGTGCCACAAGCGGTGCTTGTTCGCTAATGCACGTTTAATATCACAAACATGTGCGCTTGCGCGCTCGTTATTTCTACATTAGGTTATCGCTCATTTTAGCCGAAGAACATCGAGCTTTGAACAGCAAGTATAAAACTCATAAAACTCGTATCCTCTATACCTAACAAGGTACATGCGTTGTAACGGCAAGCAATTTCGATAGGCGCTGGCGGACACTCTCAAAGCTATCAAATACACTAGAAAGTAGAAAGCTAGAGAACCACAAGCGTATAGCTCATTTGATAGAATACTGCACGCGATATGTGGAGGTTGGGTTCAGGTCCAGGCGGCAGCGTGCAGTTGTGTTTTTCTTTGCTTTCTCTGATTACCCCTTATCGATATTGATTGAGCAGCTGACTTGCCTCCCCTAGGCAACGCCAACCACAACACCAATGACTATTCGCCAACCAATGACTGTTCGGGTATTTCATAATGGCAGGCGTTTTCCCTTTAAAAGGAGAGTATCAAATGATGTTATACATATAAAAAAAAAGTACAGGGAGCTTTTTAGCTCAATTGACGAATGTGAATTGCCTCAAAAACAGTTGCTTATGTGCCAGTGGCATAACGCCAACACGGTGTCCACATAGTGTTTGTTGATATTGCACATTGGCGAAAAACGGCGATAAGACGTCACCTTTCCGTTTTTGAGGCACCGCGTGGTGCGTTCCCGTCCATCGGATTTCGAAACACGGCCTAAGTAATATTCGCAAAGCTTGAAGAAGTGCGTGATCGCCTGGGAGATCTTCGTCCCATCTCATCGCCTATGTGCACACATGCGTGCAAGAGTGCCGCGTGCGTGTACTGAATATATTTCGCAAAGCCGCCGTTTGTTTCACGGCGAAACCGTCTGCGTGCAAGGGGGGAAGGGGGGGGGGGGGGGGGTATTTGAATCACGCGTGAGCGGTGTAGCGCAAAACGGCGGATGCGTAAGCTCGTGCCCAGTACAAAGCGTGGCGTGCGGATGGACTCACTCTAAACTCTATCTGGGCACTTCACTAAAGAAGTGCGGAAGCTTCATCTGACGTCACGTGCACCACAGATGTATCAAATTGAAAAGAAAGAACGGCTCGTGACAAGCCGAAGCTTCCATGAGTTAGGATAACAGTATATACGTCAGACATGACGCTGGTTGACCAGAAGCGTACCTATATAGCATGCGTACATGACGTCGTGGATGCGGGCGCTGGCTAGCTGACGCCAGCTGTGTGAGGTCCTCAGAGAAGCAGCTGGATTACACGGTCGCCAAGGGCTTTTGTTCTCGCAGCTTGGCGCGCATGAAGCGCGCTTCACTAAAGGGGCTTTAGCGGTCATCCTTGGATAACCGCAGCACTCGGCTGGAGACTGTGTGCGCAATTTTGCATACTGACGCCCTGAGCGTGGAAAATCAAGTAAAACACATGAAGACACGTGCAATGACAACGGCACGCCAGTCGGAGGAGGAAGATGGAAAAGAGTCGTAGAGACAGGGAAAGAGAAGCTGGGCGAAAAATACGCCGGGCTGCGCGCGCATGCAAACGCGACATCTTTTCGCGACGAATTACGTCACCGTGTGTGTATATACGTTCGATATTTATTTTATTTACAAAATACTGCGGACACTGAGTCCAAGCAGGGTGGGTGAACAAGTCAATCAAGGTACAAAAGAAAACGCAACACTTCAAAAAAAAAAAAAAAAAGACAACACAGTATAGCAGCAATTGGTTAAAACTCAAGGGACAGTGGATTAACTAGCTGATTCCAATCTGTTATTGTGCGTGGAAAGAACGAAAATTTGTAAGTGTCTGTTCTAGCGAATATAGGGGTTAGGGGTCTGGGATGGTGTTGACGAGTTTGTCTGGTTGTCGCCGGCGTTAAGTATGATGATGGATCCAAACCGAGTTTGTTATGTAATAACTCATAAATAAACTTTAATCTAAGCTTTCTTCTTCGATGTTCAAGTAGTTCAATTTTATTTGTCTCCATTAAAGTGGTTGGGGAGTCAGACCTTGCATATTTTTTAAAAATAAACCTGACAGCTCTTCTCTGTATTCTTTCCAGATTTTTTACGTTAGATTTAGTATACGGGTCCCATACTATGCATGCATATTCGAGTTTAGGTCTAATTAATGAAGAATAACAAAGTAGCTTAATGTTAGAAGGAGCATTTTTTAGTTTATGTCTTAAGCAGCACAATTTTCTGAATGCAGCAGAGCAGATATTGTTTATGTGCAAGTTCCACGATAGATTGCTACTTATGGTTACTCCTAGGTATTTGTAGTTGGATACTTGTTGAAGAGGGAGAGAGCCTAATTTATATGTGTAGCTATGACGTATGGTTTTTCGAGTTATCGGCATATAAACACTTTTATCAGCATTCAGAATCATGTCCCATCGGTCGCACCATTCGGAAACGTTGTTCAAGGCACTGTCCAGGTCACATTGATCTTCCCTATTTGTAACTTCTCTGTATAGAATACAATCGTCAGCAAACAATCGAATTTGCACTGGTGGGTTAACAACTTCAACAATATCATTGACATACAAAAGGAAAAGCAGAGGGCCCAGAACGCTTCCTTGGGGAACACCGGATGAAACTGGGAGAGAGCCCGAACGTTGTCTCCCCACTTCAACAAACTGTTTGCGGTCTTTTAAGTATGCATTAATCCATGTTACTAAAATATCAGGAATGCCAATTTCTTTCATTTTAAAAATTAGTTTATCATGAGGAACTTTGTCAAATGCCTTGCTAAAATCCAAAAATATTGCATCGATTTGGCCTTTATTATCTATAGAGGAAGCAAATGAATTTATTACTGTAATTAGCTGTGTTACCGTCGAGAGTCCTTTTCTGAACCCGTGCTGGAAGCTAGATAGCACGCGATTTTTTTCTAAAAATTCGTTCATACAATGTGCAACTATATGTTCTAATAGTTTACAGCATGGGGACGTCAATGATATTGGACGGTAGTTCTGCAAGAGAAGACGGTCTCCTTTTTTATAAACGGGAACAATTCGGGCTGTCTTCCAGTCATCGGGTATTTTACCCAATGACATTGAAGCGCGAAAAATTATTACGAGGAATTGAGCCAGAGTTTCGGCATAGCGTCGCAGAAATGCGTTTGGAATGTTGTCAGGGCCACATGACGTTTTGGTTTTCAAGTTCAGCAACATTGAAAGGACACCAGGATAAGTAATAAAATTCACTTCGGCGGGGTAATACACTCGGCTATTGTCGGTACCTGTGCTCGGGGCAGAAAATACGCTTTGAAAATAACTATTAAAATGTTCAGTAATAGCTTTTGGATCACATACCGTAGTGTTGTCCACCAATATTTGTGTGACTGCTTTCTTTTTTTCACTAATGTAATTCCAAAACTTACTTGGCTCGGTTTTTATAAAGTTTTGAAGGGATGTGTTGAAGAAATAATCTTTTGAATCACGTAAGGCACGTGCTAGATTGTCCAGTAATTCCTTTAGCACATCAGGATCTGCGCGTTTTTTCTTGTACCGTTTTACCCTTCGCCTCATTTGAACTATACTGCGTGTCATCCATGGCGTTTCCTTTCTTTCTTTTTTGTGCCTGTTAGGTACAAAAGTATTGATACAATGCGAACAGATTTTTTTGAAACTGTCCCAGAGTGCGCAGACATCGGCGTCATCGAAATCAACAAGGGAAGTTTCGAGATGTTCAATGATAGACGCGTCATTGGCACGCGAATAATCTTTAAAGTAACGTGAAGATAAGTGTTTCTTTTTTGTTTGCCGTACTAGGGGAAAGGAAGCACTAACCAAGTGGTGGTCAGACAGGCCTTGTTCCACAGAAACCGTAAAATTCACGATGTCGCGACGGACGAACAGCAAATCTAACAATGAATATGTGGGACCGACAATACGGGTTGGTTCATGAACTATTTGCGTCAGGTTGTGGGTAAGCATTATTTTAAACAATATGCTGGCTTGCTTTGTGCAAGCACCGATACACTCAAGGAGTTCCCAATCCACACCTGGCAAGTTGAAGTCACCCATCAATAAAATTTTACTGTTTTGGTACTGTAAGAGATGATTTTCTAGTTTAGTTAGGTAGTCAGTTCCAGAACTAGGGGGTCTATAAACAGCATATAAAACAAAGTTTTGTCCCCAACAGGAGAGTTTCACACACAGGCATTCAATATCATGTACTTCATCTTGCAAAACAGCTTCAATTTGTTTCTTAATTAGGACAGCCACTCCACCACCCCTAGATTCCCTGTCTTTTCGAAATACAGTATAAGATGGAGGGAAAACGTCCTCATCATTCACATCACTGTGAAGCCATGTCTCAGTAATTACTGCAACGTGCGGATCATAATGTAATAGCTCTAATTCGAACATGTCTGTCTTATTAACTAAACTACGCGCGTTGATGTTTATTATGCGCAAACGTTTGTTCTGATCTTGCACTTCTCGTCATGCTTTGTCCTGCTGATCTACTCTCTTATCCTGGTACACTATCTTAACGCGTTTATTTTGTGATTTATCCCAGAAAAACATATCTTTATCCACTTTTAGCTTGTCGTGAATAAGGGTGACCTTTTTTTTTTGATCCCTCTCTTCTTTCGCGCTATCCCAAAGTAGTTTTCGTGTCAGTAGCGTAGATATAGCACGGCGATCTGTAAAAGAACGCGACATCATCACCTTACCCTCTTACACAGGGCGCTTTGCTGCCCTGTGCACATGCTATAGATTTACCCGCATCTTTTTAATAATGTTCTATTTCTTTTTTATTTCCTTTTATTAGTTCCTTATCATTCCCGTCTCATATAACCAAAATATCGATTCCTCGCCGTTAAGAGGGCACGCATCAAAAACCATGATCAGATTTTCTGGCATCTTTGCACTGCTCAAGAAGCGTCGACATAATTAAGGGCAATAGCAATAAAGGGCACTGCCGCGCAATCATCAATGTCCTGTGTTTTGACCCTTAGCGTTATCGACATTTCTTGATATTTCTATTAATGGGTTTCTTGCACTGTTCCGTTTCTTGAAGATGTATGACTGCCGTACACAAAGTCCTTATAATACACCATTCCTGTACTTCATCCTTAATTTAGTTCTTTTATCTTACCATTTATAGATCCTGCATCCTTTCCCCTCAGTGCAGAGTAGCTGATCGCTACCTTCTGCTTGACCTTCCCACCTCTCTGTCTCGTCGCTCTCTCTCTCTTCCTCTAGTTTTTCCTTTTTTTAACTGACAGCCTTTAAAGCTTACAAGCTTAACCAAATGTTTTGGTCATGTATTGCATAGTTTCGCTATTCGGTACTGCAGACTGCGGTCATTCTTTAGCTGTATTCCAATGGGATCAAACCAACCCTAGTAGGAGCCTCATTACGGTATGATAGGACTGCATAGATGTTAAACGAGTTCTTCTGACGTTCGCAATGCTTTTATTTTTATTTAAGTCCAAACGAACCGTTCCGTTATCGCATATAGCGCCGTTCGGCGAGTGATGGTGCAAAGTAGTAAACAGCGCAATTCGAATCAATGACGCGTAGTTCGTGTGAATGTCACATACTTTTCACTGCCTTGCCTGAATGACAGTCAACTGCAAGTCGACCTAGCTTAGGCAACACCTTAACAGTGCCGGTAACCATGCCTGAAGCTCCATTGCTCAGAGGTACACGTTTCAAGCCTTGCGAGACAATAATGCGTAGTGTGCAAACGGTGAATTAAATCCATAATTTATAAACCTTTATTTTGCTAACGCATTAGCAACAACACGCTCATTGTATAAGAGGTCATAACTAACCACGAAACTAAACTGGATTCCAAGGAAAGGAAAGCGCAGGGTGCGGCAGAAAGTTAGTGGGCTGATGAGGTTAAGACGTTCGTAGGGGTCAAGTGGATGCAGCTAGCACAGGACCGGGTTAATTGGAGGAATATGGGAGAGGCCTTCGCCCTGCAGTAGGTATAGTCAGCCTGATGATGATGATGAACTAACGACGATACTTATGATTCGTGTAGTGAATGTACTGGTCCATTGGCGTAGCTCCAGAAGACTGCAGTGACCGATTTCGGTCCCCCAGATTAAAGACAATTTGACCTTGGGAAAAGGTAAGACGCAGTAATTGTTGCACCTCTCAGCAGAGACGGTCAACTACGCCTTGAAGGAATACAGGAAGAAGGGAGTGAAAAAATTAAGATGGGAAGAGGTGACGTAGTGTAGGGGCTTCAAGTGAATTAATTCGCGTATGTTGTTTGACAGAAGGGAAATCATATAAAGACAGGAAGGGCCCATGGCCTCCCTCATTTTAGGCCGACACCTCAGCCGCGCAATGACCTAAGGGATAGTTATCTAAATAAAGGGAGATGGAAAAAGAAATGAGAATATCGTCTGCTTGTCGCCGTTCTCGACTGCGAGCGTGTAATAAACAATGCGCTAACCCGTTTCAGCGCAGCTAAGCAAGTTAGTTTTTCCTAATAGAAGGCTGGTAACAACTGCCACGCCTGAAAGAAAGCAAGTATACGTTCGCTTCTGTTCGGCCGAGAGTGGCGTGGGAAAACAAAGCGACATTAGCCGCGTAACCAGCAGTTGCACACACCACCCCACACACTGTTGTTGCGCAAATCGTCTGCTACCTGAACAGCGCTGGCCCAGTGGGCAGAGAGCGCCAATTCTCGATCGTGTTCGCGATACGAAAGGTTCGGTCGCAGCGGAGAGTGATCGCCATTTCATGAATATTCGACCCGGTGCCTCCCTTTCGCCGGACGCAGCGCCGCACAAAAGCCCAGGAGACCACTCGCGCATGTGGATGTGTGTACCCAGACAGAACATTCGCGCTGTTCCTTCGAGTCGTTTATCTCGGCTTTGCTCTTGTGTGCTCCGTGGAGGCCCGTCCCCGTTGGGCGAACGGAGGGAAAGGGGGAGATGGGCTTGCGACGGAGAATGTGCGGCCGTGCCTGGAAAGGGCGTGGTTGTTATGTGCGCCGTCTTGGTTCACGAATCACCGCCCGCCGTTGCCCGCTATGCAACGACGAAATCAAAACGCACACAAAATCTCTTGATATCTTTCTCTGTTTCTTTTTTGCCCGGTCGCCTATTTTACCCGTTGTACTCAGTCAGCTCGGACACCGTTACTTCGTGATCGAGACGCATGCTTCGCAGTCTCGCCAAGTGAGCTGCCTCCCCTCGCGTCCTTACGTTCTTTGCTCATTTCATTATACTGTATGCTCACTCTGTCAGCGGGCGTAAGGTTGGCGTCGCGTACACGGGGCGTCTCATGGGGTCGCGCAGTCCTTGCGAAGCTATGTGCCTTCGCGCTCTACTACAGCGCCTTCGCCGTGCAAGAAGTCAGTGAGAATAGGAATGTTGTGCAGTTACGGCTTGCTGACAGAGCTTAGCAGGTGGATGCGAGCAAGGCATAAAAAAAAAAGGGGGGGGGGGGGGGGGGGGTTGTTCCTGTCTCGATTTCTTTATTTTATTTTATTTTTTGCGCATTGTGCAGTGAAGAATACGACAGACGCGACACAACAAAGATATAATAAAGTTTAGACTTTAGAATAAAAGCAGAATTCGTGGTCGTCATGTATGTGCTCGTGAAGACAATGGAAAGGGGGCGCTACAGTTGGCCTCACTTATAAGACCAGAAAGTGAAAAATGCGGCTAACACGCCTCTACAGCTTGTGCGTGGTTTTTTTTTTTTATATATTTTTCGCCCTTTCCTTTATTTACCTGCTGTATATAGGCAGAGCATAAATATGAGCATAAAAATACGAATGAAATAAGCTCTAAGCCTTAGGTATCTATTTGAATACTGAATGATGAAGAAATGCATTTGTGTGCAATGGTATCTTTATTTTCAGTTGAGCGATATTTCATGTTTTGAAAAATAAATAATATTTACTGTAGAGCCTTAAAGGGGATGGGTACATATAGACGTGTAACGCGGAGAACAAGCAATGGAAGACTTGTTATGCTTTGTTTCTAAGGGGAGAGCAGCAATACCAGGCATGGCAGGCCACCAAGTGGGGCGACGAAGTTGAGATCTACGTACAGGACGACCACGGTAGGCGCAAGGTATACCGTTAGATCACTGAGGGATGGTGTTCGAACGAGATTGAGTGTAACCGAGCTGACGATGACAATGACAGTAGACAAATCCTCTGTTTTGTTTCTATTTTCTTTATCATTGTATCTGTATATAATGCCGTTCCAAAAAGAGTATCCAGCCATAAACTAAAAAGTTACACACAATTACAATTACAAAACAGTTTTTCCTATGATTTCCTATGAACAGTTTTTCCGGTACAAGAAGCATTGCACGGAGCATCATTCCCTTTCAGAGCAAGTACCTCCGGATCTGATGCACACTTCCCAGCTTCATTTTCACTGTTTGAAGAATTCTGCGCAGATCTGTGCAGTTCTCCTCCTTGTGTTGTCCCACTGTGTATTGGTCTGAATATCTTCGACAGTCTGACCAGCTCTGAGTCTTTTCGACTCAGTTTCAATGGAAGTGGTATTACGTTTTTCCCGAATCTTAGCGTAGGTGTCACAGTCCGCTCTCATCGTCCGGTGTATATGGTACATCGCGACCCCCACATACTACTTTAATTATTCTCGTTAGAACTGATGCTTGGGCGCTGCTCTCCTTCAAAATACGTTTACTACTCTGACATTTGCACGACATGCTCGGGACATGGCAGACGAAGGAGGAATCCACAAAGAAGGCGTGTCCCTCTCCACTTTCCGTGTCCTGTAGTGACGATGCGGGCTCGGTGGAACCCGGTTTGCGCGCGATAATGGCAGCAGGAGCAGCGAGCATGTTTGTAGAGCCTCGGGGCAGCCGAAGTGGAAACGACCGCTCCGCAGCCGCCCGTGACCTCACTGTCAGCCTTCCATACTGAAGGCGTGTCTTCGACTGGCTGTTTGTTGCTGCTGATCTAACCTCGCTATGTGCATGGCTCCAAGCGTGTCACCGAACACGTGTCCACCAAGCGTCGCTCTCCTGTCTAGACTATAGTATGATGCCTTTAATCTCTAATCTGAAATTTGCCGCGGTTTTGGTCTCGGTCAGTTTATTATGTCGATGTTGTTTGCTTTTTGTTTTTTCCCACGAAAGGAAAAAAAAAAAAAAGGAGTATACAAAACTTTTTGCGAAGGAGCCGATAACATTGTGCGATAGATGACAAAAAGATATTTTTTTATTTCGCTGACTCCACCAAAATGGCTCAAAATTCCAGACTATGAACCAAGCCTTCAGGTGTTCCTGCAGTAGAAAATCATATTACACTATCAAAAAAAAAAAAAAGGAGTTCCGTACAGACTTCAAATAATAATATACCTTTGCAAGATCATGACATTGAACGGCGAAGGCTTTAGACATGAGAAACGGCCTGAGAAGAGCCAATCGACTCTAAATGAATACCATTTTACGGATATTTCTGTGAAGTATTTGCCTGCACCATGAAATATGCGACGCCATTAGAGGTGAATTCCCCTGACCGCAATGAACTCGCATTATTTTCACCTTTAATTTTTTATTATCTCGGTCCCGCACTGCCATTTCATGTTTTGCCTGTGGATAGCTCAGTTGGCACAAAGGACACATAAGTATGACGTCTGTTTCAGGTTCGAACCGACAACAGGTTCTTTTGCACCTTAAAAGGAATAACGAAAGCCGTAAACAGACAGTTTCACACAAGTCGAAGGGCGCCGTCATATCCGACGCTCTACTCTGAAGGGCACCTGCTATTCCGTTCTCAGAGCTGGAGAGTGGAAAATTGAAAAGTTCTCGCACGAATCGCCCCACTGTCCAAAAAACGCTATTCTGAGGTTTGTAAAAGCGTATAGAGCTCTGTATTTTGTAGACGTGCATCATGACTGCGTTAGTATGGATGTCACATTCAGTGATTCCTTTGCAATGTGAAATGGCAGGTACACCGGCGCAGCACCTAAATTTAGTCCGGAGTTTCTTTCTTTTTTATTTTTTTCAGGCGCAGAGAAATTTGTAAGACAAAGGCTTCAGGCCTAAATCGACGAGGGAAGAACATTCGTGCCCACGCACGAGGACAAAGTATCAAGAAATGCAATAAAACATCACCCTCTTCGCGATTGCTTGTACTTCGTGACCAGATGCGCGGACGTATGATTCGAAATTGGCTTCTCCGAAAAAATTAGAGCGGGTAACGATGGGAGCGAGAGAAGCTGCGAGAATCTCCACAGGTCACTGTCTGGACAATTATGTAGCTGCGGGCGCTTCGTCTAGCAGACGAGACAGCCCGGCGTCTGGCCATTCTCTCTTGCACTTAATTACTACATTTATCTTCCTGCTCTTATCATCTTCCAATATCGCGAATGCGCGCACCTGTCTTTCGAACGCGTTACTTTAGCCTGGGCCCAAGTGGAAGGAGGAATCGCAGCATCTCCTTGCTTTGTTGTACACGTCTGACCTTTTGTTTCGTTGCGTTCTCTTCACCAAGAATGTCCGATGTCATTTCACTCAGCTTTAGGCCGTTTCCAGAAACGGCTGGACATGTTGCTTGTGCGGGGCGAATAATTATTAAGGCGAAAGCGACTCATACTCGTGGCCATGACCCGGTGCGTCCGGCCACGAGAAGCATCCCACTTCTTCGCGAGATTCCGCGGGATACCGCGAGATCATAGCGTCATCACCTGGTGATGTCATCGGACAGTTTACCGTGAGGAAGATAGTTAAAAATAAATGAATAAATCCTGCCCACCGGGAATCGAACCTCCACCCCTTGGATCCCCAGCCGAGCGCTTCAACCAATTCTGCGCCACGCCCGGGAATTTTTTTTTTTTTAAGATGGTATTTATTACACTGAAACAATGTCCTGTATACATGGACTATATGTACAAATTATTTAGAAAAGAGCATCAAATCAGCGCGATACGCAATAGGACACACCAAGTCAACAAAACTCTAAACAATAGGCAATGTAGAGCACATCACTAAGAGTGAGTGCCACTCTGGTTCAAAGTCAGCCTGGGCATATAATTCCCTTAAATGGACAATCATCCTACAGAAGTGGTCTTTTGTAGAAACGGCAGATAACAATTCTCTCCACCATGCGCATTTTCTAGAGGCTGTGTAATCCAATTAGGAAAAACATGTCTAATGGCTTATCAACAATATCCGTAGAGAATGCGGTGTCAATCGTCTTTTTTTCAACGTCCGTTGCCAAATATCCAGAACAATATTGCCTCTTACAATCGATAAGCAGTGCTCAATGGTTTCCGGAGAATCACAAGACGGCAATTTATTGTAGATACAAAAATGCGCTTTTCGCCCAACCACGTTTACACTGAGCGCCACGTCCGGGATCGTGAAATGCGTATAATAATTTTCCTTGTCTACCGTGAGGATGATAGTAGCGATGACAATGACGCTGCAATTAATGATAATGGTAATTATGACATTAGCAATGATAATGAAGGTGCATTTATTTGATAATGATAGTGAGAGCAAACGTGATGCACCGTGTGCACCATGCAGCGCTTAGGCTTTCGCATTTCTGCAGTGTATATTCCACAGTGCTCTCGGAACTGTTTTTGAGCTCTGATTTCCTGGGCGCGCTGCTCCACACTCACATAATCTCCAGTGTGGATTCGATACGTAATTGATGACTGAGTACTGGTTGTGTCAATAATGGGTTTGGCTTATTAGCTTCGAAAGAAAAAGTGCTCCTATATGTCAATGTACGCGTCTAACGTAATAACTGAAACTTTTATTCTGCAGTCTTATCAAAAGTGCAGACCTTAGTGCAGGCTGACTTATGCGAACAAAAATTATTGAAAGTGAAATTGTATAGCGCAAGTGTCCGCTCTGTCATCATCCGATAACAAGAAACTTCGGTCTAAACGAAGCCAATTTTAAATACTGAACACAAGATATAACAGGTTAGACATTATCTAAAGCACCCCCTACTCGATCGATCCATGCGGCCCTCGTGGCTTGCGAGTAACGCATGCATGCATAACATTATTATGTCGGTATGGATAACTGTAGATGAAATGGATCTGATTCAATTTGGGCTTTTTCAGCCCATGTAAGACGCAATTAAGAGAAAAAGACATTCAGGACGGTTCTGAAGTGTGAACGTAGGTTGTTTATTGGAAAAGAGACATCTTTGGTCGAATGCCTTCGGGCAACAACGATTTGCTTTTGTGCAGTGTATAGACAGATACACTTACGGTACTTATGACACGGCATGGATTCCTCTCTACGTAGCATAGGACTATAATGCCGTAGCAGCTCAACTGCAACGACTTAAAAGGAATTCAGGTCGCCTGTACACATTTGGCCAGCCTATAGAATATGCAAGCTTAAAATTATTTCCCACTGGCCTTATGTGCCGTAAAACGTTGCCACATTTTGCATGCCGCCCTTTCTTGATTGCGTTGATATTTTGGGATTTACCCACCAGCAAGCCAAGGTGAAAGCAGCTGCCTGAAGATACACGCGAATTAAATACATAAAAAAAATGCTGGATGCCTTAAATGCTTCTGAGAATTCGGCAACCCTTCGTCGCCGAGGCGTGCGTAATAGGACGCCAACGTTGGGTGCGTGGGGCATAGATGCTATTAAACACCCTCTTCCTTTCCTCTACATACAAAACAGAAAAGGGGAAATGTACATAGGGGTCATCGTAAGACGCGGAGACTACCCCGACGGAGTTCCCTTCTTCGGATGCGGCAGCTTCGAGGCGTGACCGTCCTTCACCCGCCGTCCTAAGCAAGAATGCGGGTCCGTATATATACAGCTTCTCCTGCGTGCTGTAGGAGCGGCGAATCCGGCCCCTTCCCTTTTGACGGGCCGCCCGTGGGTGCCCCGTACGAACCGGGCTGAGCTTATGGCCTGACCTCGCGGACTGCGGCGGCAGCGGCGGCCAGGAAAAGAATTCCGCAGCGGCCGCCGCCACTGCCGCCGATCAAGAGGCGGTCAGTGGAGGATGCGGAGAGAGCGTCACGCGATGCTTTCCTGCGGACGTGTTTTTAAACGCAGAAGTGCACTGTATGCAGAAGTTTCCCACCAGAGTTTTGATAACCTTTTCATCACCTTTAGCGCCCGTACTGAACAGCTCAGAGGTGAAAAATACGAGAGCACAGCGTCTACACTGTACAGAGCATATGAAGGTCGGAGAGAAATACTAATCCATTGTATTCAAAATAGTAAAGTGGGTAGGGAAAAGGCGGAGTGGTTAGGGCGCTCGGCAGCTGAAACCAAGCAAGCGGGTTCGATCCCAGCCGCGTAGGCCGCTGTTCAACCAAGGCGAAAAGCAATGCGTCCGTGTGCTGTGCGATGTTAGTGCACGTTAGAGAATACCAGGTGATTGACATTTCCGAAACCCTTCACTATGGCGTCACTAACTATAGACCCAGTGATTTGACTCATTAAACCCTATACATCAAACCAAACCAAATATTACAATCGTTTCCTATCGTCATGTAAGCAGTTTTCTTGCGTTTTTTTTTTTTTTTTTTTTTTTTGCATTAAACGCATAACAGGGAAGGGGTTCAAGTGCAAGACAAGTTTTTCTGCTACTTCTATGGTGCCCAGTAACTCAGAAATGAGAAGTGCATGCAGTTATTCGGGTTAGTTGGTACATGCTTTCACGAATCAAGAAATGGCGCGAAAAAAGAAGATTAAAAAAAAAACAGGATTGTGAAAGGGAGACAGCAACACGCGCGCACGTGTGCCTCTCACCGTCCTGTTCTTTTCGCGCCATTTTTTGCTCTCGCTGCAACAAAACACGATGGCAAAGCACGAAGGGTGAACGGTATCCATTAGGTTAAACCTTTTGCGCCAGAGGCGTATCACTCATGCATGTAACGAGCCATATAGGCGATTGCTTATGTGATTATTCTGTAGTTTCTTTGGACCAGTCGCACAAACTTGTTAGTTTTGATCGAGAGAAAGCCGCAGAGCTAACGCGCTTCTTAACAGACGGCACCGCAAGCGATTCAGGTCTGTTTTGCCGTTCTAGCTGCGATTGCTGCGTGGGAACTGCTTTGTGAGTGAACGCTAGATATGTAATGTTGTGTCTGCTGAACGAAAAAAAAAGAAATAAGATGAAGAAACAGTCAAAATATGAAATAACGCCTCGTTGCTCGCATCTGCGCGCTCGTCTTTCATCTCGAGAAAGTGCCCGAGTCTCTATGTGACACAAGGGCCGACGGCTGCGCTCTCAAGGCCAAGCCGAGCACAAGGGCTCTCTGTGGTCAGTCAAAGGCGACGCGTGTATGCATATAACGCCACCGCGCTTCTTATTGTTCCGAGGCTTCACGCGAGCGTACACGTCGAGGCGTGCTCTCTCACCACGCAGTCCTGAACCCATTCAGGAACTGCGGGTAGAGGCGCTATGCCACCCAGAGTTCGGTGCAGGAGCCAAAATTTCACCAACTCGACCACCTAACAGTTCAAAGACAATGTAACAGGAATGTGTTTTTAATTGTAGTGCATGTTGATTCGAGTAGTTGGCCTGTGTTAGCTCTGCTTCGAACGAGCGATATCTGTAAAATACGAAGTTGTTCGTGTCCCGAAAAGTTTTTGGAAATCAAGCTGTGGTAGAATGCAACAAGCCCAACTGCCAGAAGAATGTCTGCAGTCAGGAAAGAATTCGAAGCAGGTCAAGCTGGCACGAAGTTGAAATGTTTTCGCACTGTTCCATCATATCATATGCTGGAACAGTGCGCAAGCATATCAACTCGGTTGAAATGTTTCGCCATCGGTTGTGGAGCAGAAAAGTGTTAAGATATATTTCTGTGTCTCTACAACGGCTCTCATACGTTCGCTAGCTCGCTAAAAACTATTACGAGTCGACTTCAAAAGTCGACTTCAAACCGGAGTCTTGATAATTCAGCCTTGTTTAGAGTCAGAGGTACAGAGATAAGTCGTTCTTGGACAGTGTGTACGGGTACACCATTCTTGAACCACTCCATGGAAATCGTCTTCACTAAGCATACCATGCTGCGATCCGCACTCGTGCTGGCCTTTTATAGAAAGACGCCATCACTCTGTGGCCTATGGAACAGTTTCTATAAAATATTTACGATCCAGGAGATTCGATTTCGAGCCGTTTTGTTAACTAGTTCAGGGTCAGCCAAAAGGGGAGAAAAACGTCTTCACTTCTGCATGTACGAACTTTTTCGGTAACATGGGCGAAGTAGCTGTCCCAATACGCGGCTTAAGGGTGGAGCTCGAGGCCTTGAAGGCTCTTCACTAAGGGTGTGATAAGGCTCAGAAAAGAAGACTCCGGTGAAATATTCCTAGCACATTTCATAATGGTGATCTTCCTGTTGCGCCTTTTATAAGTGCTGAAAAAAAAAAATAAGTCTGTGTTAGGTTGCGTCACAAACGGCAATTAAATTATATTTCATCGCTGATAATGCGTTCTCGAAAACTTTTGATTACGAGTGCGTTTTATCTCTCAAGAATAAGGCTTCGAGAAATGAGAATGGTGCATGCAACTCCACCTGACGAGCTACAGGTTACGCCTGAGCCCCTTAACTTGAGGCGCGCTACCTCCTTTGTCAGTGCGCGCCGACTCGCCCTCGCTCTGTCTATTTTCTCTTTTCTCACCTGCCGCCCTTTTAACACGTGTTGAAAGCGTCGGTGATTAGCGCGTGCGTCGGCCGCCATAGTGCAAGAACCACAGCTACGAGTCCGTCTTGACGCCTCCGCGCAACCGCCGGCCGAGGCAGCAGAAAAGGTTTGATATGCAAGCACCGCGGTCGGCCCAGATGTACTGCCTAGGTCCTCTTGTGCGTGGTCGCGGGGGGCATGCTCTTCTTGAAAAGAAAGCTCGCGCGCGGAGGGACCTTGACGCGATGGAAGGGCTCGTCTTTGCTTGGGAATCCCTGCCGACGCCGCCAGAGCGTGATCGCGGTCATGGCGACGTCTCCTTGCGCGAGCAGTGAAGCGGACTCTTCGCTTTTCATGTCTTGGCTCTCTTCTATTCAATCATGCCACTCCCTCCTCCCTTAATAAAAGAAAAAAAAAATAAGTTGCATGCGCACTCGTACGAGTTTCGCAAACTTTTTATTTCGCCAGCCATGGAGTCGCATTTTGTAGCCCTTCATTCCAAATTCTTATTATACGCGGCCAAACCAAGAGATAGAGGTGTGCGTGTGTGTGTGTGTGTGTGGGGGGGGGGGGGGTACAATTTATTTGTGAGCAAAGACAGGGTTTCTCATATATGATGGCCACGGCTATGGTTCCGTGAGGCTAGCTACACTGCACTAGTTGAACAGCAGGAGGGAAAGAAAACAGCTATAGAAAGCCCGATTTTAACAGAATATAGCTTAGATCACGAGGGAACATGTAACTAGTGGTGGAGTTGCTAGTTGGGCTATTTACCTAGTACGCGTTATTGGAAGCAGATCAGAGCCGCGTGGCTCGCCTTACCTAAGAGAAACAGCAATACGCCTGACAGCCTGGTAAAGCTTTCCAACACCCGGTTAAATGCGAAACAAATCAAATAACGAACAGAGCGAATATTTGGTTCTTATTAGAGTACTTCTTCGCATCCGGCTTTGTTATATATAGGTTGCCGGGAATATTCGTAACGGCAATGGTGTGTATAAGAAGCATGACGTATCTGCGCCAGAAGTTCATTCATTCATTTTCCACTTCCTCTAGAAATCGACAAAAGCTAGAGTATATAGCTACATGTGTAATGACCCGTGTCTTGTGCCCTGTAAATCGATTTCGCGATTCGCCGCAAGTATATACATAGCAGAAGCCTGATAGACATCTACAACTATACAAGACGAAGACAGTGGTTCTCATTATCTGATGCAGCACCAAAGAAGACGCAACCGCTGTGCGACCAAAAGCTGCAGTGACTTGCGAGGAGTATGTCTGAAATCTGGAAGTTGAATGTGAAGATAAAATTAGGAACCCTACAGGAACCTAGGTGAGTGCAGCTGGCCCAGGAGGGGGCATATAATTGGAAGGATAAAATTAGGAACCCTACAGGAACCTAGGTGAGTGCAGCTGGGCCAGGAGGGGGCATATAATTGGAGGGATACGGGAGAGAGGCCTCCTCTGTTTTGCAGTGTGCAGCCAGACTGATGATGATGTTGATAATGGCGACGATGGTGATGATGATATCGGAGTTAGCAAAAGCGTTCGGAGCCGAGAATGAAATTTAAGTGCTTAGCTGGAGTGACGGAGGGGGCGAGTCAATGCTTTCTTTACAACTAAAATCCATTGATTGATTGATTGATTGATTGATTGATTGATTGATTGATTGATTGATTGATTGATTGATTGATTGATTGATTGATTGATTGATTGATTGATTTCTCCCTTCAACGAATGCCCGCCTGCGCGCGGCAAGCTTCTAAAAATGTGGTTTTGATTAAAGAAAAAGTGTCTCAATGCTCAGTGGCACCTCAGCTACGCCGTGAAGGAATGGAGCGAAGGAGAAGTGAAAATAATACACATGGAACACTTAATTACATTGTTGAAAGTGCGATATTATTAAAGACTGAAACCAGCTCGGCAGGCTCCTCCTCTTCCGTAATTGTTTCTCGCCGCGCATGCTGAGCCTGTGCAGCCGCCGCTAATCTCAACCTCCTGGGACATATACTTTCGTGGCGAAAACCTCCGCTTGTAACAAGGATTTACAAACCTGATACGCCCAGGAACGTCTGCACACAGCCAAGCACAGCTGCCAACTGACGCATATATCTAGCTACCGCTCTTGGCCATGCCACGTGGTCTCTTGACGCCACACACCTCTTCGAACAATCAGATAATTTTATGACAGACGACCCTAGACGACGCCGCATTATCCCTTTGATGGGGTTGTTAATGCGATCGCATTAAAAGGAAAATAGAAAAAAAAAATGTTCTTTTACGATTGCATAGTTACGCTCAGACGTAGACTAACCGATTAACCATGCCCTGGAGCGATAAAGCGCCCCGCGACTATTGCATCTGACACGGTCTTAACGGACCTCGTGCAAGACTTTTCACCTTATGGCGATGCCAGCCAAGATCGTTAGGCGAGACTACAGGAAGTATGCCGCTGCCACTCTGTACTTCGCATCTACGAGAGGCGGGCCACAACTGCGTCGAGCTCTTAATTAATCAGGCGCTTACCTAACCAGTATAACTCATAGTGGTAATATTTCAACGTGAAAAACTGCAGACATCGTTAACCTTATTTTGATTGGATTGGCAATGTTCATGGGTGTCTCGTAGCAAAAAAAAAAAAAAAAAGAAGGGAGCGGTATGCGAATATTTGAAAATTTCCAATAGCGTGAATAAACCGTCTTGATATTCTATTATTCAAACGAGTCAAAATTATTCCAAACAAATAATATATGTTCTCACCTGCTCAAATACTTTTCAGGTAATTGGCATCATGGCTCGAATATGGCTCCCCGTTTTTTTTTCTTGGGTGATTCTTCCAGAAATATGGCATACATCAACGCTGCGTACCATCCTGTCGTGATCAGTACCCGTGGGTTGAAGGGTTCAGTGTCGAGACGTGGTCCTTTCTTGTGGCTGCGTTCATAATGCTCATACACTGGTCTCGGGGAAATATGGGCCTCGCAGACATTTAAAATGTGGATGTTCGGAGACATCGCCATTGTCTCCACAGACCATAATCCGCTCTTGTTCCTTACCACCAGTGTACCCCAAAGGTCCTAGCTCACGCAATGGGCCCTATAGCATTCTTTCTAACGCTAAAATGTCCGCGTCCGGCATAGTAAACGATCATGATAACGGAGATGCTTTGTCTAGGATCTCCCGTGGTCATCAAACCACCAGCTAGCATCACTGCAGTGGCCTCAAGAAAACACGGGTTATAGGGCTGGTGGCACTAAAAACAAAGTTGATTTGTTGACCTTAGCTACCTCAACGCCAAAAAATAATTGATTGCGCGATTTTGCTGACGTACCTTTGTGTGTGTGAATTTGTGTCCTGTATCATAACATTGTATAGATTTGTTTGGAAGTGCACAACTGTTGGTGCATTCTTGCAGCCCGCACGTACTTAAGTTGCACACTTCAGGCATTTTCGCCTTTATATTGATCAACGAGTCATGGTGTGGAGGCATTCTCGTGCCTAGCGCTTGGGTTTAAATTTAACCTTCTGTCATACATCAAAAGGTCATGATATAATTTTCCAGTGGCTACCTGGACATTGCGGTATTGAGGGAAACCACCAGGCAGACCAAGTTGCCCGTTCTGCACACAACGACGGAACTACAGTGAACATTCCTATATCTAGAGTTGACGCAGCTTCGGTCGACTTCGTTCCTTAGCGGCGGAGCTAACGCTTTCAGCCTGGAACAAAGGAAAATTTTCCAATCGACGCCTCAGGGAACCAGACCCTGGGCTGCGCCTTCGTGTCCCCCCTAACAAAGGGCGGCGCGAAACAACACTGATGTGCCTTATGCGGCTCGGTGTTGCATTCACCAAAAAATACGCTTATGTGATGAGAATGGCGGATAGCCCTAACTGTGAAAGATGCGGCTGCGAAGAGACCACACAGCATCTCCTTTACGAGTGCCCTGCTTTTTCAAGCGAAAGATATGCGCTGCGTTCGGCTCTGGACCATCTTGACAGCCGTCCTTTCACAAAGGAGAAAATCCTCGGCCCATGGCCACAGAAGGCGTCTAACGGCAAAGCCTTCAAAGCACTTATGTGTTTTATGAGAGACACAAACTTTATTGAGAAACTGTGACTGTGCTCCTCGCCGCCTTACCTTTCCTATCATTCTCTTCATCTTTCTCCTTTAAACTCCTCATTCCCCTTCCCCAGTGCAGGGTAGCAAACCGGAAGCTTTCCTGGTTAACCTCTCTGGCTTCTCTCTCTTTCTCTCTCTCTCTTTCTGTCATACTGATTAAAATTTCTCAAAGTATGTACCGTGATTTTATAGGGAATATAACGTTACCATTCACCTTTTAAGTACAATTGTCTTGTCTTTTTTTTTTTTTTATCCACTACGGCGTCTCTCATAGCCTGAGTTTCTTTGGGACGGTAAACCCCACTAACCAAAACAAACCAAATTGTCTTTTTTTTCTCTCTCTCTCTGCAAAATCCGCTCTCTTTAGAATTTATTCGCGTGTCTTTGGACTACATGTACAGAAAGTGGGGCAAGGATAGCATGCGTATGGTCAACAGCGCGAGACATGTTTTAGCACGACACTGTTCTGGTGCGTGCGGTTCATATGTGCGCTTGCTTGCGCGAGTGACAAGTCCTTTGAACAAGTTTCGCCACAATGGGACTTCTGCAAAAGCTTCACCGTAATAATTGTATACCAATAGAACTTAAGCGCGTTTCCGGTTATAACGCATACCACGAACGCATGCACGAACGTCGTTATATATCCTTAACAGGACTAATAGCACTTCATTCGTCGTATTGTTGATCTTCTACAGCGTGACTGTTCCATCTTTTTTTTTTTTCTTTGCAACCACATTGGAGAAAGTGTACAAACACTGAATGCGAAGACCGTTTGTAACAGTTAACTTTTAGCACTTACACTGGTACTGTGCGGAATTTGAGATTTCCATTGCTTTATTGACTCAACGTCTAGTGTCTGCATTGTCCTTGTGCTGATTTAAGATTCTGCATCGCTTTGCTTGTAGCTGCCAGCATTCAAGCGCCTTGAGGTATTCGACCTTCACCTCACCATGGCTCATTCCTTTGCCAGTGCCACCGATGAAGTCAATACCAGCCATCCTCTCTTTGTACAGGGCGGCGTCGGAGGTGGAGCAGTGAGACGCAGGGCTGATTTGCGAGAGCCTGGAAGATAAGCGTGGACCGATCGACCGGTCCTGTATCGCTGCAGTAGGCGCAGGGGCCTTGACATAGCGGCTCTGCCCACCAAACTCGCCAAAGCCCTGTATTGAGCAATAAAGTTTTTTTATTAACTCATTCATTTCAGAATTTGCCGTTGGCAATCGTGTTTCCTACCTGCATGTGGGGAACATTTCTCTATGTCAACAGAAATACAGTCGTATTTCACCGCAGCAAGAGAGCTATACTCCGACAGCAAGCGTTAAAAAAATTCTGAGCGAAATTTGACCCGGGCAATCCAACTTACCAAGGGCGTTCATTTTTTATGCCCCTTCGAAAACACGATCAGCGTTCTCTTTGAGACAGATCGAATTGCCGTCATAAGGTCAGCACGTGCCAAGTGTCCGCCCTAATCTGTTGGAAGCGAATATCACACGTGTAAAGGCGTTGCCATGGTTTCCAGGTGCATCACTCGGTGCTTATAGGGCACATCTTCGGTGCTTCGGACACGCCATCGATGCTTTTAAGACACAGGTGACAACACGGTGCGGGTACTTGCATGTAGAAGAGCCATATATGAGCTACCACGGTGACAGAATGCACTGTGCCTGCCGAGCCTCTCGAATGTGTTCTTGTCGAGGAGACATGGAGATGAAGAACAGGCTTCATGTTGTCCTGTTAGTTCAGGTTTTTTATTTCTTCCTAACTTATATCATTTCCAGGTATCAGACCGAAGGCTGCAGAGCCTACGTTGATGGCAAGGATGTCTTTCGAAATTTAATTCAGGAAAAAGCGAATGTCGTAGTAGTGTCGTTTGAGCCCCGCTGGGTCGAGCACGATGTTGTTTGGGCTCGACATATCACTTCTCCGATGTCCATGTGGGTTTTCTCCGAGAGAAATTTCATTCCTTTCATTCATGCCAATCTTCACCAGGGAAGGAAGACTGTAGCCATCGTACCAAGCCTGAAGATTGGTCTGAATCGCTTCCGCACGAGCGTTATGTTACGGGCAGAACTTTTCGCCTCCGTCCATTGGGTGCTGATCCGAGACGAATCCGTGCTCCAGTACGAAAGGGCAAGCTATAACGAAATTTCCATTTTCGTAAAGTTGTCTGTGCTGGGACGCTGTGGCCGAAGAGTGAGCAGCGTGCTCATCTGCTCCGATGAATCGCGAAATCAGGTTTTTTATACCGGACAAGATCTCCTCAAACTAAACTCCTTGGCCCAAGTGCCTTGGAGTCAAGGGTATGACCATTTCTCAGGAAGTCAGCTGCGTGTGGGCTGCTTGTACTTTCGCCGTTACGAGAAGACGTCTGGGCGAGCTGCACACACACCTTCTGTGTGTTATGAGAAACGCTACCGGATTTTGCTCTACCTGATGCTACATATGAACATGTCACTCTCTCTAAGCCGTCATTATAGTATGCAACACGCCATTGCATCGATGATTATCGGCAAGACTGACCTCCTGATGAGCCTGTCGGGCCTTGAAGGTGTCGTTCTGGATTATTTTTCTTTCGCGGATGTCGATGTCACTTACGACACCTTCTACAGCAGGGCTAACGACACCCGATCAGTGTCGATGTTCTCTGTCCTCTCGTACTCGGCTTGGGGCGTTGCATGGACCCTACTCAGCATGGGATCCTCTGCTGTGGTTCTAACGTTGCTCAATCCGGTGCACACTTGGAAAGCCTTCAGTGCAAACTTAGTTCACGAAGTGACCTTCCTCTTAGCGTCACTCTTGGCAACTGCGGCGCCTGAAACGGAACATCATCGACGCGTTGGACGCCGGCGGGCCCTCTATGCCAGCTGGATCCTGGGCATACTGTCCTTGTCAGTGTACATCCGAAGCGAGATGACAGCCCTGGTGACGGCGACCACACCTGCTGACCATCTGGATACTCTGGAAGAGCTGGAAGACGCCTTAGACGCTGGTAAAGTTGCTCCTAGCGCTGAAAAGGGATCGACGACATTAAGGCTGCTAGAGGAAGGTTCAATGCACTCAAGCCTCGTGATGAAGAAGCTGAACGCCGCGTACCAGCGCCATTATGAGGATGGTTTGGTCACGCCGACCTTGTCAGACTGCCTCCTGTCCGCTGGCAGGCAAGACAGGGTCTGTTACTGTCCAGTCCAATCAAGATGTGTAATTCAGCAAATAGCGACAGGCATCCGGGCTTTCCGTGAGCCCTTCACGATGGTACTCGATGGCCTCCCCGTTCGACACGAGTTTCCATATCTACCGGCTCTGCGGCGGTTTTTGTTCGCAGTTCGTGAAGCGTCTCTAAAGAGCGCACTAATCGATTCGTGCGATGAAGAAATACTCGTTCCTAGTCGTCTCAGCTTTGAGCTGATCGACTTCATGAAACATTATTGGCTTCTGCAAACAGTGGCAGTCTTAGTGTTCGCGGCAGAGTGCATCGTTGGTTGTTTTTTTCTTGAACGTGCTTGAGAGTGTGGCACCGCTACCGAGACCATCACATGGCGTATGTGCAGATGACGTATATGTACGGTGTATTTACTTAAGTTAAATGAAGGAATGGCGCAGATGAAACTTCATGAAGACGATCCACTATCTATGTTCGCTGCACAGCGCAGGAGTGTTGCAGTTTTGCACGAGGCGTGATAGGCTGCGGCCTGGGCACAGCAATGAAGACGTCCCCAGGTGGTCGAAATTACTCCGTAGCCCCCCACTACGGCTCTTCTTCTCTCTTTCCACTTTCACTCCCATCTTCCTCCCTTCCCTTACGGCGCGGTTGAGGTGTCCGCAGAGAACAAGTGAGACAGTTACCGCGCCTTTCCCTTCCTTTAAATCAATCAGTTTAAATCAATCAATCAATCGGCGATGAATACGGCGATGTTGGCAGCACAGCGCGATAGTTCAAGGCCAAAATTGCACCAGCCGTTGACCTTGAGGTTTGTGATTGGGAGGAGTAGATCTAAAGCTTTAAAACACCGGGGAAAAAATGCGGAGCTGGCTTAGTGCCGCCCCTTTCTGGACGCATGCAGTGAGCCAGAAAGTCCGGCCAGGAAATGAGACTTGCGTAAAACATCGCTACTCTCGATGTCTCGAGAGGCACCTTGCCCTCGGTACAGCCTTTCTTTTCATTTTTTTTTCCTGCGAGGCACAGGTGAAGTGTTGTCCACAACTATTTAACATTGTTATACGTGTACGTGTGTCATTGCATCTGCAGCACCGCAATGTTTCTTTTTCTACAGTTATCTGATTTGTGACTGGAAGACCATGACGAAGAGGTACTATATTGTATTGAACATATCTGATAGCTTCACGTCATTCCTCTGTGGTTGTGACTGCGATAATATTTGAGAAATAAAAAATTATGATATGATAAAAATCGTGTCGTCAATGAATGCTATAGTGATTCATCGCCATCCCTTTACAGGAGTGTGCAGAATTGTATAGTGTTTGACCGAGGGGAGGAGAGGGGGGCAGGAGAAGGAAAAATAGAATAGGCGCTCTGGAATAGCTTTCTCCATAGAAGCACAAAATTGTGTAAGTTCTTACACTTAGAAGTGCACTATCCGTGCACTTCTACTTTTTCAAAGCCGAGCCGAATAAAAATTATGCATCTTTCCTGCAGATTCGATTGCTAACAATGTAGCTAACAACCGAATCATCACGAATACGAATCGAATAATGAATAAAGTAAATAGAATAATAATGAGCATTGGAACGAATATTTGAATCGATTTCTAGTGTCGAGTGAAAGCAGTGAACCGCTAGCATCGGCGCTATAACTTTTGCGCTTATATCTATTGCTTCCAAAACCTGCCCTCAGGCAACTTCAGCAAACCAAACCTTGTTGCGGGATCTCGGAGGCATGGTTCGCGCTTACCTCTTACCACTCTGATGTCGTGAGGTATAAAAAATAAAATAAATGATTGGTTCACAGGAAAGGAAAGGCACAGTATCTGTCTCATTTGTTTCTGTGGACACCTGAACCGCGCCGTAAGGGAAGGGAGAAGGTGGGAGTGAAAGTGGAAAGAGAAAGAGGAGCCGTAGTGGAGTGCCGAAAATTTCTAGATGGCGCTGGCTTACATCGTACAGCACACTGACACCTCTTCGTTTCGCCTCCATCAAAACGCGGTCGCCGCGGTCGGGCCGGATCGAACCTGGGTGCTCTTGCGCAGTGGTCGGGTGTCTTACCACTGCACCACCGCGGCGGGGCGCGTGGTGAGGTATGGCTGAGCTGTATTCAGTCACAAATTGTAAAAGTAAATGTTCTTATACGCAGAATTTAAATGTCATAGAGACTGACTTTTGTTGTTCTGCTGGTGGAGGTTAGTTTGATTTAACACTAACGACTTCAATTTAACAACTATAGTTTGAATTCCCTGATTGATAACACCGTATGGTACCGCGCTGCCGCTACGTTTCCATGTTTCACGTGACCGTTTGTTTTGTCCGAATATATCCGAGCAATTTGCGAATATTAGTACAAATATTCGATTATGTTGGAAATAAGTATACTGTTCGCATACCCCTACCTGAGAGGCCAGAGTACCGTATCAAAAGCCTCAAGAGTATAAATAGTTATGCTATTGTGCCTCTCAGTTCGTTGGCAATCGGAGAACTCAACGCGAAGTTCAGCGGTACATTCCATCTTTCGAGATGGCGCATGAATGCACCAAGCTTATAGCGGAGTCATTGGAGTGGGGCGACAAAACTCTGAGCACAACCCTACAGCGGCAAAATTCAACCACAGAAGTGAGGCCGCGCAATCCGTGTCACGAAGCCCCCAGGCGAAATTACCATCGTCTTGCAACGGAACGTAATCCCATGTGTTAAGTCTAAGTTCGAGATGATGGCCAACCAGCAAAAAAAAAAAAAAAAAAAAAGACATTTAAAACGGAATGCGAAAAGAAAGGGAAATTTCTCAATTCGTCTCCATTTCTTGCCGGGCGCGTGTAATAATCAGCAGGCATGTTCAAGAGCACCTTGCACGTCCCCTGTAATCCAGAAAATACAAGATTACAACGTTCCGAGCGGACGCTTACATCTAGACTGACGCGCGGCCGTATAGCACATGCCAAGCGCTTAACGTCCGGCATTGTTCTGGCGTCAAGAGAGGAGCGCGCGCATAATTCGCTCGCTCGCGTCTCGCGCTCTCAACGGCGGCTTCGGCCAGCGTTCCGTGCACGCCTATCAATTTAACGAGCCACGCTCTCCGTGTGTGAGGACTCAACAACCGCGAGAGCTGACCGAGCGTTGCAAAAGAAGGTTAGCGTGTAAACTCTCTCCTTTCTCGTTTCATGGTCTCTTAGGAGCGATGCTTTTTCGTGACATGTGCGCATACAGTTGATCGCGCTCACCTGCCCATCATCGTGAGCAGTTCCTGACATCGCCGGGATGCTCACAGGTGTTGGGTATAGCGAAATTCCGCTTATTTCCGCCTCCCATTTCTTCGCTCTCTCTTCCTCTCTGTACAACAAAAAGAACGTTTACAACGCAGCATGAAGGGCAACCTGATGTTAGTGAACGTGGTATATAGTTGCGCCCTGTATTTGAAGGATGCGAATTTGAAGCAAAATATTGCCATTTTATTTTCGTGTCGAAGTGAGTTCTGTGCGTACCTGAACGATGGGGAGTTTGGTACCGCGATCAGTTTCATTTGCCAGAATGCGTGGATTTACACGTGAACAATGCCTGCGAATTAAATCGGTCGTTTCGTGCGAATACTATCTAAACATTCATATCTCAGCTCAGAAATATATCAGCACGCCGGTTGGGTGGATTCGATAAACAACAGATATGTGTGAGCCTGAAAAGACAAAAATTAGTTGTGGTTCAACTCTGGTTAACCCTAGTTGAATTGCGATAGCAACGGCGGAAGCTTATTTTGCCTGCTACATTATTCCCCTATCACGCCCTATCAGTGTTAGGTGCTACATTATTGGGGACACTTAAGCTCATCCTTTAAGGGTATGACGCGAGAGCGTCAGCAACCAGCCCACATATAAATGAGAAGTGTTCGATACTGCTGAACCGAATGTGGAGCGAAAGCATTAGCTGCGGGTGACCGACTCGTCTTCCGCGTCTTCTTCGTCTTCTTCATCGTCTTCGTCTTCGTCGTCAATAGTCTTCATCTTCTTCGCCTTCCTCTTTTTCGTCTTCTTCTTCTTCGCGGCTGTTCAAGGTCAAACGTCCCCGGAAATACGCGACGGACCGGAACCTGGCGTAGTATATTGCTATCGCAATAAAACCTTGTCATTACAAGATTACGCTTTATCCAGGCTTGTGTGTGTGTGTGTGTGCGTGTGTGTGTGTGCGTGTGTGTGTGTGCGTGTGTGTGTGTGTGTGTGTGTGTGTGTGTGTGTGTGTGTGTGTGTGTGTGTGTGTGTGTGTGTGTGTGTGTGTGTGTGTGTGTGTGTGTGTGTGTGTGTGTGTGTGTGTGTGTGTGTGTGTGTGTGTGTGTGTGTGTGTGTGTGTGTGTGTGTGTGTGTGTGTGTGTGTGTGTGTGTGTGTGTGTGTGTGTCGAATTATAAGAAGAAAGGCTTAACGTGCCTTTAGCATGTTTTTCCTGCATGACGCCATGCGATGCTCTTACAGCAGGCCTTTAAGCACGGCAATAATCGCTGACGGATGATTAGCGTGTGTGGCTATTCAACGATGTCTTCACATAACGAATTGAATTAGTGCAAAAGGCTCCACTTATGCTTATTAGCGAACAGAGGCTGAATGATTTTCTGCAAAACTCGACTAACATGTTGACCTCGCTCTATGTGAATCGAGTGCAGGAAATTTTTGCAAAACTATAATATGTCTCGCAGGCTTACAAAATGGCAGCATCATGAATGCAATATATGCGTATAAAAGTGGGCCTGTGGCCGAAACAGCTTATGGCTGGAAGTGGCAGGAGTAAGTATAAAGGGCTGTTGTTGAGATGCGCGAGGTATTTACGTACGTCTTTCAAATGTTCATTTAGTTTTTTGTTTTGTCCTTTTTAGTTGATAGAGTAGCTGTACGACTTCCGTGGCTCAGAGTGCTTTTGCACACGTATACCTGAAAACTGTCTCGAATTTTCGGGGAGTATTGTGTGTGTGACCGTCATGTGACACAGACCGTCTTAAATTTTAAGAGTCTTGACTCATGTATATATTGCGGATAATAAATATTGTTTGCAAAAAAAATAGTGAAATTCTATTATAGCACACCATTGCTGATGATACCTTGCGTCGCCGCAGAATGACAGTTGTAACATCCATGGGAACATCATCAGCAGCTGCAATGTTGTAGGAATTTCGATGCTACTTGAGATGCTCCGCACACACTGTCTCAGTATGCCTGTCGCCATGCGTGTCGCATTTGCTTGGCCTTTGTTCGCGAATTCGTGCTTTCGTGTTTGCCTTTTTTACTCGTTCGTGTGACTACATGAAAAGACGCAGTGCGATGCAGGTGTTTCATACACTTCCTTTCCCTTTGTAACGCAGAGGTATGGTCGAAAGTTCGACAGTATACTTTGATGAGATCTAGAAATAGTTGAGATCAGAATTTCTGTGTTTTGTGCCCCTGAAAAAAAAAAAAAAGAGTTTTGAAGACCTATAGATACCTATAGATGCGCATACCAATACCTATAGATGCGCATGCAGTGGACATTTTCTATAGGTATTGGTGAAACGCTGATATTCGACAAAGTTCTGGTGATTATTCTGGCGATCGTGTCCGTTCTCCACAGAAAGACATGTGAGCGAATATTTAGCACTGTGTGCCAGAGCCGAAGAGAGTTTCACTCATCTGTCTGTCACAGTACTCTTAAAAGCCTGCTCATGGTAAAAGAACGCCTGAGTGAAGCTTGCTGTGAGGAAACATGTGTGCGGAGAGGTTTATGAAGCAGGCAAAGTCAGCAAAAGCGAAATCTCAACAAAAATTAATTGTGATCCAAAGGAGCTCCCCTAAGTGATATCAAACAAGACTCTTGAGTTGCACTCGTCGTTGTGAAAATGTGTGCAGTCTTGTGGGAGCGACGCAGGGAAAAAGTAAATAAATCTGGAAGCAACATATGAATTTGATTTTTCAGGTTGACAGTTATGTCTTGCGTAACGGTACACACTAGAGCTCTTAGTCAGCTCTGCGTATACAGTGAACTCCTTAATGTCCGGTGTCCATAATGCACGTGATACAATCAGCACTTACGTCGATAGTACTCGTTTATGGTATATATACGTTAGAGGAACAAAAAGACCCCGCGGTACGTGCTCAAGCTTCATTTATTAACATATTTCTCAAACCAAAGTGCCAGGTGCGAGAGATTCAGAAAACCTAATCTGAAGCCAAGGCAAAGCAAGAGAAAAATTTTAACAGGGGCATGCTACATCCGCGGGCGATGGATTGATTTCGAATTTTCTTATCTGTGCTCTGTACATGCAGTTTTCGGGTTCATAGACGTTAGAAATGGCCTATTTAGATATTTCAGTCATACAGTAATAGTGCTATTTAGCAATAAACCTAGCAGTATTTCTTACACATTTAAATTTACGTTTTACACTGTAAAGTTTTTGTTTCTTTAAATGATGCATAGTTATTTCACCTCATATCTGTTGTCTATTACTTTTACATATTATTTCTCATTGCGACCACCACTTATCAGTAGCATATAGTGATATGTGTTTGATTTATTTAATGCATGCGCAATATATATTCCGTTTCTAACCACCCGAACAAATTTATTTGTTTCCTCTACAATGGCAAAAGGTCTCAATACATTATCTACTTTGAACCCTCTTCCTCTAAGATACTCTAACCTTTGCTGCACATCTGCCGTTAAAGATAATAAATTTTCTGCTTTCTGTGCAGGGGCCAGTGGCTACGAAGTTTGGAAGTTAAAATATTTTATCCCGCATAGTCATTGTGTGGCCAATAGCGTTAATGATCGCAGCAGTGACGTTAGAGAGGCATGTACCTGTTTGTTCCTTTTGCAACTTAAGTTTGCTTGTGTTTCTAATGCAGCTTTTGCTGTTTATATGTTGTGTGGAGTTCGTTTTGTTTAAATATAATTGACTTCGCTTACCAGGTATTTATTTATTTATTAGAACCTCAAGGATCCCCAGCTGGGACATTATATGAGGGGTGAGTGCTTGAACGGCGGTTGACAATAGCTGTTGCATGGTGATTACAAATATGACGTAGCTTCTTAGGTGGCAGTCTTGAAATGAGCACGGTCAGAGATTAGCGCAAGGCTGTGGAGAAGGTCATTCCAGTCGAGAGCTGTGGGCACGGAAGAAGACTTCTGGAATGCAGTAGAACGGGCACGATGCGGGATGACGCTGTTAGAATGGCCTGCAAGCGCGTAAACCTATACTGACTGTTTGACGTACGGATTAGAGGAGCCGCTTCACGCGCCATTTTTATATTCGGAGTGACCGCCTATTGTCTGCCTCGGGACCGTGGTAGGTCTCTGCATTAATGGACTTGGAAAAATGTTTCACTAAAACGAGTCATTAAACGCGAATAATTCAATTGAGTCTTCTATAACAGGAGCTATAAGTCGTCCATTATTTCCATTATTTCAACGACAGCCAGGTCTAGCTGAATGCGAAGCAGTCTATGTCACATACGTGCCGCAAAGGGTCCAGCCGAAGCTTCGCAATAACCAGTCAGAGCCACATCCAACACGTACACTGTAAGGCCTTTCATATTGCTGCTTTCTATATGCACCAAACAGGAGAAGAGCATGTCAGATTATAAAAGACGCCCATGGTACTGTCGCGCCTGCAAAGTGATGGTAGATACCAAGCGTTCCGGAGAGGCTTGACACACTGTTCGACTTCAACACGTCTTTATCGTGGTAAAATGCCTTGTATTGAGCGTATCGCAGTGCATTACATTGCATTGCATAGTATTGTACAGTGTATTGCTCATAATCGCATCACCAAATCAATGTTTGGTGGGCCTTTAACTACAGGTTAGTCACTGTGACAGGCGGGCGATGCAGTCGTAATGCCTAATATTACTCATGCCTCATCGTGCTGTACCTCCAGCACCCTGTGGCTCGACCGAGGGCGGAATAACGTTTCAGCCAAGTGTTACTAACGTTACCTCGTCGTATGCACCCGCACAGACTCTTCCTGGCACCCGCACGTTATTGGAAGGACACGTATATATAAGCGCGGTCCTTGGTGTCTGTCGTGCAGCTCATCATCATCGCCAAAGCGTGACGGACGTGGCGACCCTTTTGTGTCGTGGACGGCCATGGAGGCGCGTGCCACCTTGACCCCTCGGAGGAACACGGTCCTTTGTTTCCGAGCTGGCAGGCTCGTTAGTTTGGCGCCCCTGAGCGCGTGCGTGTTCGCAGTATCCGTTGTTCTTTACCTCCCTCGACACGTGTCACGCCTTCTCCGCACGCCCCTTCTCATGTAAGTCATAGCTGTGCACGACCAACCGAAACGGCGCAGGGACTTCCGTTCGTATAACTGGAGATGACACATTATTACTTGATAAACTATAGGGAGTTTACCTTCTTTCAATCTTTCCTCTGCGCGCATCTCTTACGGGAGCTCCACTACAAGCTCGTGCATTTTTAGATTTATATTCTTCTTTCATTACGCCTTCCTCTTCTTTCTCTAAGTTCGTCGGATAGCATGAATAAGCATCGATCTGCACTCGATCGCATTAAGTGCGCCATTATATAGACGTGGCTGCAGCTATCGGTAATTATCTAGGTGACCTACTCCATCTTCCAAGCCCGCTTCGAATGCATTCCATTTTACTCTACGAATCCGTTAGAGAACAAATGGTCAAAGATCTGTGGACAGGAGAAAGTATTCATGCATCTACGCGTTAAATGCATTCCGCGGGTTCAAATCTCTGATCACTTGGTTAAGGAATTGGCACGACTATTGGTGCGTACCGTCTCTCTCCTAGAGAAAGACTATACATTGCATCCGCATAGCATGTTGTGAATACGTGTTTCCCTCGTCCGGCAGAGAAAGTTGAGAAATGCGCAAGTTTCTTGGCCCTCTTGCTGCCTTGTACCCAGGAGTCGAGGGCATCACCCCGACCTTTCCTGTTTGCATGTTATTTCCTTTTGGCCGCCAAGCCAAACCGCAAGTTGAGCGCGCACACAAACACACACTTTCTTTGCGCTTCACTCAGGCTATGACGTAAGACTGCAACGGCTTTCGACGCAGAAAGCCAAACACTACGAAAGCCGGCTTCTTCTTTCGCGTGTCAGCTTTGATTAGTTAGCACACACCCCACCGCCTAGCACGGCAAATTACGCGTCGACGGATAACGCCGTTGAAAGGCGCTGTCCTCGACTTCTTGCGGCTAATCACGTGCTTATAATAAGGGTGCGTGCTTTCACTGAATACACAGGAGAAGGAAGCGAAGAGGAGACGGCTTGAGATGTGACTCATCACCGTGCCCTTGTCTTTCAACCCGGGAGATTCAGGGGCGTGCGTGAGGTACCGCAGGCGTAAATGAACGCTGCCGCCGCCGAAGGGTCTTCGCAAAGGGTCGCGCGGCGCCGAATACGCAGTCAGTGGATGCGTTTGTGTTGTTGTGTACAACGCGCGGTGTCCTTCGCATCCTGTTCGTGACGCAACTTTCACTTTCACCGTTGCGCATCCGCTGACTTATTCCCTTGTTGTGCGGGAGGTCGATGTCCTTGGTGGTTGAGAGCTCCTTCCGGTATTTATAGAATGTCCTTCGCGGAACAGAATCCAATCTTCGATATAAGTGTGGAAGAACTGAAAAAAGTGAAGGCATAACATGTTTATCACGTCGGCGGTCAGTCATGAGGGATGAATTCCGAATCAGCCTATCGCGCAATTCTCAGTTGATTTTACACTGCCATGGCTTTTTATCAATGAATAATCAGAATAACTGACTATAAGAAAATGAAAGATGCAATAGCCGTCTCCCTTACGGTGCACTGAACAGCGCCTTGAAAGAAAGGATGAAAAAGAAAGTGAAAAGAGAGAGGGACGCCGCAGTGGCGGGCTTTGGATCAGTTTTCCTTGTACCCTGTGGCGGATGACTTAATTGAGTGCTTGACTAAAACTAAAACTAAACATTGACTAAAAAGTGCTTGAAGTTGTGATGAATGCGCAATTTTTCTATCGTAGAAGAACTGGCAGTGATGTCCTCTGAAACAGCTACTCTTTCAGTGTGGGATAGGATGAAGTGGAAAGGTCTTTATAACAAAGTTTTCAATAATAAGAAGAAAATCTTGAAACAACATTCTGCACGGGACAATCAACAGCGGCTTGACCGAAACCATTTTCTGCGCAATCGAAGTACGCGAAATGAAGCGCGTATTAAAGCGCTATGTACATTGTGATGTAGAAAAAGAACTGGTAGCACTTCCTGAGAGTGGGCTGCACATAGCAGCTATATTTTTTTTTGCTTCAACCGAGTCTATAGCACCTTTGTATTGGGCGTATCTTCATGTCAACGATCGAAGACAGCTAGAAATTAATAATTCTGACAAAGGTGAGCTTGGTTGCATGTCTTCCAAATTTTTCAGGCAGAGAGACTGCGATAGGTAAAAAAAAAAAAAAAATTGTTCTGAATGTTTATGCTCACGCGAACCTTCGAAACAGAAACTACTTCCTTGATTCCGAGGTTATTAATGGGGAAACTTCTGGTATTCTTCGGTGCGACAATTTGCAATCATTGTGATACTTTGCACGAGGTTTCGCACATGCTGGTGAAAAAACAACTATTTGTATTTTGCGATATAAAACTAGCGAACTAGCTTGCTGAGGTCTGGACACATCATTTTGGCGCGAAAATATCAGTTTCAAATCGAAACAACGAGCAGCGTATGAAAGGGTAAACAGAATTTGCGGTCGTAGGTGGTTCATGTGATTTAATGATGTGTAAAAATGACATTAGCAGTCTATTTATATCATGGAATACTCAGGTTCTGTTTGCTTTGCATTTGCTGCATATGACCTGCGAACGAAGCCAGCTGAAAGAAGCACTTGTCGCATGTACTATCTTTCGCTTGTTCATAATTAATACTGCTCAGCTGCCTCGTTTTTTTAAAGGACTATACTGCTGTACAGTTTACGACCACTGACCTGGGCATAAGAAGGAATCAGAATTCATTTCACTCTTTTGTAAGCATCGTTCTTCTGAAGCGGCTGGCAACCGTTTCCTTCTAAACATTCAATGTAAGAGCAAATTTGAAATTTTCGTTCCGTTCTGAGCGTTTACTAAGTTTTTCAACCTCTATACTACGCGCTGTAACTCCAGTAGGTATCACAGATTTGAATAGAATACTAATTACTGCTGACCACATCAGCCACGCTCTGTCTTGTATTTCTTTCACTCCTTCCAACCACTTTCTTTCTTCCTTTCTTTCTTTCCTTCTTTCTTTCTTTCTTTCTTTCTTTCTTCTGACCGCGCCAAGTGTTCAGAAGGAAGGAACTGACGATGTAACACGCGCATTCTAACCAATGGAGGAGGGCTAGGAGTTCAGGGAGGATAGGTTGAACATGAAACTATACAACGTCATTATGACAGCGTACTAAGATTATTTTGGGTGGAGCTTTGTTCGAACCCCTTGTCATAGAATAATAGGTACACCTTGCTTTGTATAGAACACAAAGAGCGTTTGCCCGCTAAAGAGACATGTGCACACTAGGTGGGCGGGGTCTGAAAATGATCCGCAAAATACGCGCGCACTAAACCGATTACCGAACAATGGCCGGAAGAACCAAAAAGATTGCGATCGTTTTTTTTTTCTCTCGCATGCCACGCGCGCAGAAAAAAAAAAAAAAAAAAAAAAGCCGCCAGAAATGAAAAAAAAAAACTGAAAAATTTCATTCTTTATCAGGATGCGCTGGCGAGTCTTCCGAATTCATGACGTCTCCCATGAATGCAGTTGACGTGCGTGTTACACAAAAACCAGCCTCACCCGACGCACGAGCGTGCAAGCACTGATTCCTAAATGCTCCTCTTTGTACGAGGGCTCCGAACCGTTTAGGACGTCTCAAGGAACGGGAGCAGCTTGCCGCCAGCACCCACAACTACGTTCAGAGCCGTTCCACTAGCGTGCAAGCATAAAGCAGGCAGACAGGCGCGCATAATGGCCGTCCCGTTCCTTGATCGATGGACAAGTAGGAAAGGCGAGGCGATCGTTTTTGTGGTCGACAACGCGTGTTGTCGTCTGCAAACCCCTCCGGACGAGAGTCGTCTGCATGCATGCGAGTGGCCGCACCCGCTCGTTGCGTGCCTGAGTGGCTCACTTCCTCTTCCCCAAGAGCGGACGGACGTTGGCCCGAGCTCAGGTCGAAGACGGAAAGAAGGAAGTATATGCCCCCCTCTGGAAGTGTTTTCGAGAAATAGCTTCTGCTCCGGTTCTGAGATTATCGTGCAGCGCCTCGAAAGGCTACCGCTTGTTTATTAAGTAACCGAGATGGTGCGTGCATGCAGGAGAAAGAAGCTTAGTTTTTTTTTTTTATCATAGCAGTTGCAAAACTTCAAATCAAAAATGAGGCGTCACCCTCGGTAAAACTTTCGTTCGGGCTATGTTGATGACACGATTCTCTGAAGTGCTGGCGCTGCATAGTTGACGTCCTTTTTTTTTTTTATGTGATCTCTATTGTGCATGTGACCAACTATATGCAGCACCAGACGTTCAGAGAATCGTTACCCTCGACCAGCTTTTCGAAGGTAACAGACTTCGCTGCTTTTAGGCCGCACAAGATCGCCACCCGTTGGTGAGGGCGTTTACCGGCCAGAAAGCGTGTAGAAAGCGTAATTTCTTTGAGAAGTGCAGAGAGGAGGGGGGGGGGGGGGGGGGGAATCATGCCTGCGGCGTGGCGGCTGTCTGTCGGGTGTCGTCTGGCACCATCAAGTCGTCTGTTCAGACCTGTAAGCAGTCTGCAAGCGGCTGTCTGTAAGTTCAGATGCGGCATGCTGCAGGGCAAGATGGGTCATGGCGTACCTTGCAGACGCAGTCACGTCAACACCAGCTCGATATGGCAGGACGTTGGTGTGGATGGTAGTGAGGTGCACACTGAGCGTGTATATAGGGCGCAGTTTCGCCAATCAAGAGGCCGGTTGGCAGTCAAGTGCGGTGCCCTATCGGGAGCATGGGATATGAAGTACCCGCATGATGAAGGCCTTGACAGGGCAAGTGAACCGAGCGCTTCCTTTATGATATGCAGGCCTGGAAAGTTCATCTGACACCCGCGTCAGCAGTGCGGAAGTTAGCCAACCACTAGATTTTGTAGGAATGAAAGTGACAGTGACGAATTTCCGCACATGGGTGCTATGTGACTTGTAATTCGTAACTGGTGTGATCAACCTTGTGGGGAACCATCACACTTTGGACTTTGGACATAACAAACATCTTTAAAGTAGCCAGCGCTCATTAAACCATCAATAGAAACAGCAGTAGTGCTTTAGTGCTTTAGTTACGAGTCCAAAATTTGCAGTATGGGGGTATTCACGTGACGTCACAGCTGACGTCAGTATGCAGCCGACGCCATATTTGTGTCCTGTTCTGACTAGTACTATAGTACGGGGCGGCGGTTAGATTAGCTGTTCGTGCGCGTCCGTTTGCTCTGTCACTCTGCCTCATGCCAGCACCGTTGTTATGAAAACTCAATCGGTATCATGAGTGACAGTTCGATTTATCGGCAAAGTGTGCGCGATGCGGACAGAGACCTGTACGAAACTAAACTTTGGTACCGACCCGTGTGCAGTTGATATGCGCAACTGCACGGTAAGCGTCGGCCTGTGCCCACGCATAAATATGTGCGACATTCATGAATTCCTTGTCCTACAGACGAGCTTCATCGCAAGAAACCAATTGCAAGCCTACTGACCACTCGAAGAACGCAACTACGTTACAAGCTGCTGGGTTAAGAGCCGCGGTTGAAGCAGACGAACTCGCTCTTTGTGCAGTGACGTGCGTGCCGTCCAACGTTTATACCAACTAAACCGCTGAGGTTTTGTAGCTGATATTCTGCATAGAAATGGCGCTTGGTAGTCAGTATCTTTTATACAAAACTTCTTTGGTGTACTTGCCTCAATCGATCAGAAGAAGTCGGATGTTTGCATCGTCTGTGGCGGTAAGGAAGCAAAAGAAACCGCTGCCACAGGCCACACCGATGACACCGGTGGCTCCACCTCGTTGCCTTGCGGGCTCGAAATAACATTTTGCAACAAAACTCTTGAAATGCAGCGTAGTTTTGGCCACGCTAAACTTTATTCGTTATTAGAGATAAATAAGTTTATAAAGTTCTTCAAACCTTCTGCAAAACAACTGCTCGCCTACGTTCCTTCGCCGAATCTGCATGCGGTCTGCTTCGATTAGCAGCCGACACAGACGATGCGAATTAATGTGAACATCCGACTTCTTCTGATCGAATGAGACAAGTACGGCAAACACAAAGTTTAGCGAGCCCTCTTTGGTGGATTTTATTGCAGCAAAACATGACGAGGAGGTGCTGGCGGCGCGCTGCATGCATGCGCATGACTGGAAGCGATACATTGCCGCGCTGCTCTTTTACCGGGAATGTGTCTTCCGAGTGCGTGAAGAACAGTCGTGCACGGATAGTGGCAAGAGATGGCTGCTAGGGCACATCCGGAAGATTCCAGTCCAGCCCATTTTGACTTACATTTCTCATATTCCATGATACTTGTGCGGTTGAGCCGTGCCAGCCATACGTGACGTCGCATCTCGGTAGGTGTCTCGTTCGAGTGGAGTTGTTCGTGTGTACTTCCGGAACCTCAAAATGCCGAGGTCGTTTGCGCAGCTCTTCAGCTTCCGTTGTTTACACTGTGCACGCGTCTATTAGTCTACGATAGCTCAATAAACATATAGTTGCGGATGCCACTGCTTGTAGAACCGGCGCACGACAGCACTTGAAACGTACGTTCGCCTTGTTCGTTCCGTGGACACAAAAATGGCCGACTGCGCCTCAATTACCCACAATGCACCGCGCACAGCGCGTCAGTGAATACCCCCTATAACGACAGTCCACTAGTAACTATGAGATGAATTAAAACCGCATCCTGCTGTTTGGCGCGGCCCTACTTGAAGGCCTTAACGAAAGAAAAAGAAAGAAAATTTACTAGGGCAAAGATGAGCAATATCGTTTGAGGTTTAGCGAGGATGTGGAGGACGAGGAATACTTAAGCAGAAAGGGGGCTATTGTTAGAGCATGCAGAAAGCGCAGACTGCAGTGAATATTGAGTTGCATACATGGCCTGAATTTCCGAGCTACTACAAAAGCTGACCATTTCCTAAACTGCCTGAACCAATCGACAGCGCTTTAGAAACCTGCAACCAACCACTTCCTCGTATTCCATCTCCTATAACGGGTCGTACTTCGAAAGCCGTCTTGGCGAAATTTTGACTTTGCGTTCATTGCGAGAGACGCTTTCAACGAGTGCACCCCACTATCGGTGCAGTGTGCATTTTTAGCAGTCTATTTAATAACACACACACACACACACACACACACACACACACACACACACACACACACACACACACACACACACACACACACACACACACACACACACACACACACACACACACACACACACACACACACACACACACACACACACACACACACACACACACACACACACACACACACACACACACACACACACACACACACACACACACACACACACGCACACACACACACACACACACACACACACACACACACACACACACACACACACACGCACACGCACACGCACACACGCACGCACACACACACACACACACACACACACGCACACACACGCACACGCACACACGCACACACACACACACACTTCCTTTTTTTTTACAAGACGTCCGGGCAGAATCTGTAGATTCTCAGAAGAGTACTGGCCTAGATGTATTGTTCGCGTTAAACGATTTCTAAAAATGGGTCGGCATGCAGTATACACACATTGCAATGTCTGGAGGCTATCCGTCAATGCGGCTACGTTAAAAGCAGGGTTCGCTGGTAGACGCATGATTTTTCATTTTTGTTTCCTCGCTATGATGTAAGCTCTAGTGAAGACGCGGAAAAGCAAGGAGGGGTGCCCAAAAATCTGCCTAGCGCTTCCTTTCAGTCTGACGAGATTATTATTATTTTTTTTTTTTTTTTGTGCCTTGAAGTTGCGAGCATTCAATGTCGCTCTCACCGACCTTTTTGTGGAACGCAACGAAGGCATCGTTGCGGCCAAATTATTTACTCTCCCTCTCCCCCCTCCCCTTACCTCAGTATTATTGATAATCAGATTGAGAATACAGAATTTATTGGGCCCTCCAATTAAATACATACACCTGGAATCGACAGGACTTGATAGGACAGCCAATTTGGCTCACGAATCCTAAATAGGAAACCCGATGGTTTCTCTACGTCCAATTTGGCAGTCCAATTGATTCCGCCATTCCAACTGGATCATCATATCAGAGGTTCAGTTCGACTTTCCGAATTCAGTTTACAACTGGTTCTTAGTACCCAAATGGGAATTTTGAGTAAACTTTGCTTATGGTTGATGAAAACAAATTGTATACAATATTTTTATTTTTTTTTTTATTTAACAATACTGCCGCTCTCAATCGAGAGCCTAGCAGACGGGCAAAACACATGTTATGTTACAAGCATACAATATAAAAGAAATGAAAGAATTCTAAACAGTTCCAATAAATGCGGACAACAAAGTATACAATTTTTGGGAAAAACAACCGAACAATACTCGCAACAGTATGGCAGCATTTCATTAAAAAAAAAAAAAAAAAAAAAATCGTAGCTTTGTTTTGTGGAACAGCGTTTATTTGTAGTTTAAACTACCTATACTGTACTGGTGTTCTAAGTTGTTCAACAGAATTCGAAGTGATTTGAAAAAAAATTGATTCGATTCGCATCCACCTTTTATTACTCCTACTCGCTTCGCATACGAAATATCGATATTCGCACACCTCTACAGTTACTACATCCAGGAATTACTTGTGGGCAACACATGAGGGTGGAGGACATTTTGTACGCACTATAAATTTTTAACCAAATTCTCTATACATGATCTAGCAAAGACACTGGTGGTCCTCTGTATATCTCTCGCAAGACAGGAGTTCGTTTTGCCCGCCATTTGGCGGGCTCGCTCATTCCATTTTTACCATGTGTCTTCGTCGGAATGGCTCGCGCCACCTGGAACATATTTCTTGCAACTGCTGCTGGCAATAACGCCGCGAATTTCAAATCTTCAGACGCATGCAAGGTTCGTTCCTTACCTCAGGCATCTTGAAAGACCAAAAGTTTTAACCTAGTCTTCCTTTTATTTTATTTTTACTGAAATAAACATTTTCCAGGTGCTGTTGGTCTGTCCTTTGACGGCGTGCATCTCCGCTGCAAGAATCACATAAAAGAACCGCCTAATACAAAAAACTAAACCGAACCTGTTGTCCTCCACTAACAAGTGACCGTAACCGCGGCTTGTGACGTCGAGTGGGAACGCCGATTACTGTCGTCACTTTTAACATTATCCAGATCCACTGCAGAAAGAGCTAGGTTTTTCTCTCAATCTTGCCACACTACCGTCCGCGTCGGCTGTTCAGATATTTTTCCTAAACTCACGTCAGAAGTCCTTCCCATTCTAATACTAATTAAGCAATAAGCAATGAGGAACCCAAAGGAAGCCTCACGCTCGGTGCGGAGAAAGCGGGAGGCGAGCGCCCGCAATCATCCGGCGTAAGGAATTGGCAAGATTTACGAAACGGGAAATATTAGAAAAAATAAATTTAATTTCACCATTCTTCTTTCATTCATCATGGAATTCATCACAGAGCAACTTTTGATTTTGATACTTCCGCACTCAGACATTAAATCTCAAGCACCTTGGATGTAAACAAAAAAAAATATTTCGACTGCTTCGCGTTTCTACAGACATTGCAAAGTTACCATATAAGGACCTCTAGCCACAAATTAGGAACACTATTCGACAAGAGTGGCAAGCAGAATGGGACACAGCAGCAGAAAATAAACTGCACGCAATAAAGAGAATGATACGGAGGGGAACTACAGAAAGAGACTGAGAAAAGTAGACCTGTGCAGGCTGAGAATAGGTCACACGTGCGAAACTCCTGCATATCTTAAGCTCTCCTGCACCCCATAGAGAGGCAGGAGAGCTTCTCTTTCTCTCTTTCCATTTTCACTCCCAACTTCCTTCCTTCCCTTACGGCGCGGTTGAGGTGTCCACAGAAAACAAGCGAGTCAGTTCCCTTTCCCTTCCTATAAATCAATCAGGTGGCTCAGCTAGCCCCGCCGGGGTGGTGCAGTGGTAAGACGCCCGACCACTGTCCGGAGTTCCCGGTTTCGAAGCCGACCTCGGCGGCTGCGTTTCGGTGGAGGCGAAACGAAGTGGCGTCCGTGTGCTGTGCGATGTCAGCGCACGTTAAAGATCCCCAGGTGGTCGAAATTACTCCGTAGCCCTACAGAGCCAGTAGCAAGCACGTGCATTTTAACGCGGTAGCGTTAAGGAGCTCGTGTCGCAGAAAAGCCGGTGTCGTCGGCGGCGTTGGCCGTGAGCGATAAATCCCGGCATGCACTTCATAAATAAAAAGCAACTTCCAAGATGGGCTGGTGCCCCGCCGGGGTGGTGCAGTGGTAAGACGCCCGACTACTGTGCCGGAGTTCCCGGGATCGAATCCCGGCCTCGGCGGCTGCGTTTCGATGGAGGCGAAACGAAGTGGCGTCCGTGTGCTGTGCGATGTCAGCGCACGTTAAAGATCCCCAGGTGGTCGAAATTACTCCGTAGCCCTCCACTACGGCTCCTCTTTCTCTCTTTCCACTTTCATTCCCACCTTCCTCCCTTCCCTTCGGCGCGGTTCGGGTGTCCACAGAGCAAGTGTGACAGTTACTGCGCCTTTCCCTTCCTGTGAACCAATTTAACTTAGATGGGCTGGGTGGGAATCGAACCAGGGTCTCCGGAGTGTGAGACGGAGACGCTACCACTCAGGCACGAGTTCGATGCTTGAAAGCGGTACAAAAGCGCTTCTAGTGAATGCGGTGTTGCCTTAGAAACGTGCCGTAGAACGTTATACTGCGGTGTATATCGGTAAATATGAGCATGTTACTTACAGAAGTCGCAGTTACACGAGTAGCGAAGTACGTTTCCGCTACATTTCTTCTGCGCTCTGCGCATATGCAGAGCCATCTTGCGGCAAACACAAGAACCCCTCCTCGCAATGTGCGGCGCTACCCTGACACGTGGCGCGCCACTCGCCCCTGACGCTATCGCGTTCCACTCTTGAAGGCGAAGCTTAAGCATCCTCCAAATATTTCTTTCTTCTCTATTTTCTCTTCTGTCTGCCCGATGCAGCGAAGGTGGCTCAGCTACAGAGCCAGTAGCAGGCCCGTGCATTTTATTTTCCTTCTTTCTACAGCCACAACAACGACAACAAAATACAAGGCGTCCTGGATCGGACTCCCGGCGGGGTCATCGCCTGGTGATGTCATGACCTGTCGCTGTTGTGACGGTTGTTGTTGTAGCTGTAGGAAGTAGGAAAAGAAAATGCACAGGCCTGCTACTGGCTCTGTAGCTGAGCCACCTCCGCTGCCTCGTGCGGAGAGAAGAGAAAATGGAGAAGAAAGGAAAAGAAGAGGGAGTGAAAGACGCGCGCCGCAACAACAGCCGTCGTCCACCACCTAAGCGGTGGCGGGTGCAATGGCACCGAATTTTTATCTGTTGAAGTGTTATTGCACACGCCACCGCTGGTGGTGGACGACGACTGTTGCGGCGCGCGTCTTTCTTTCCCTCTTGCTTTCCTTTCTTCTCGATTTTCTCTTCTATCTGCACGAGGCAGCGGAGGTGGCTCAGCTACAGAGCCAGTAGCAGGCCCGTGCATTTTCTTTTCCTTCTTCCTACAGCCACAACAACAACTGCAATGACGGCCTACAGCAGATAAAAATTCAGTGGCTGGCTAGCCCCCGCCGCAAGCGGCGTTGACCTACCGTCCCAGCCCTGTAAGGCCCGGAACTGCCACCCTCCCCTGTCGTGACGGAACGTCGCGCGTCCCTTGCCGAACACAACCAGCATTTCATTGAACGCATCAATGTTCACCGGCGTTATATAATTCGTTTACAGGAAAGGAAAGGCGCAGTATCTGTCACTCGCGGAATCCCGTTATCATTCTCACTGTATACAAGGGGAATTGGGGGTGGTTGCTCCTGGCCATACGAGGCTGGGACTGGTAGGCTAGCCTGCTACCGAATTTTTATCTGTTGTAGGCCGTCATTGCACCCGCCACCGCTTCGGTGATGGACGACGGCTGTTGCGACGCGCGTCTTTCTCTAATAATAATAATTGGTTCACGGGTAGGGAAAGGCGCTGTATCTGCCACACTTGTTTCTATGGGCGCCTGAACCATGCGTAAGGGAAGGGAGGAAGGTGGGAGTGAAAGTGGATAGAGAGAAAGAGGAGCCGTAGTGGAGGGCGACGGGTAATTTTGATCACCTGGGGATCTTTAACGTGCGCTGACATCACACAGCACACGGACGCCTCTTCGTTTCGCCTCCATCGAAACGCAGCCGCCGCGGTCGGGATCGAACCCGGGTACTCCGGCTCCAGAATCCAGAGCAGTAAGCGAGGCTGAAGCAGAAGCTCATCGCCGCCGTCGAGAAGACCCTGCCGTTCGCACCGCCGAAGCGGAGGCTCATCGCCACCGTCGAGAGCAACCAGGTGTAAGCGAGGCTGAAGCAGAAGCTCATCGCCGCCGCCGAGAAGGGAGTCTTTGTTAAATGAATACGTGTGAAAAGTAAAAAAAAAAATTCTGTGATAGCGCATACATGTGTTGCTCGATTTCTTTGCCTCAATCTATCGAAAAGGTGAAACAGCTTATTTGCTGCGCTCAAATTTCGCATTAGGAAGTAACGTAATCGTTGGTAATTTTTACTGATTTATTTATTTATAGGAAGGGAAAGGCGCGGTAACTGTCTCACTTGATTTCTGTGGACACCGCAAGCGCGCCGTAAGGGAAAGGAGGGAGATGGGAGTGAAAGTGGAAAGAGAGAAAGAGGAGCCGTAGTGAAGGGCTACGGAGTAATTTCGACCACCTGGGGATCTTTAACGTGCGCTGACATCGCGCAGCACACGACGCCTCTTCGTTTCGCACCTCCGCTGCCTCGTGCAGACAGAAGAGAAAATAAAGAAGAAAGAAAATGAAGAGGGGGAGAAAGACGCGCGCCGCAACAACGGCCGTTGTCCACCACTGAAGCGGTGGCACGAGGCAGCAGAGGTGGTTGTTGTTGTGGCTGTAGGAAGAAGAAAAAAAAATTTGGAGGACGCTTAAGCTTCGCCTTCAAGAGTGGAACGCGATAGCGTTATTGCACCTCGTTCGCACCGCCCACTCATTCGCTCGGTATGCTCTTGAGTCACACAAAGACATAGTTTTCATACTCAACACTTCTGAGCAACACACAGAAGCATGATTCCTCGGAGGCAGCTCGGCACACATCGCAGGGGACGCTTTCCCAGCAGAAGCGCTACGGCGCAGCGATCACGTCAGAGGCGTCCGGCATCAGACGCTGCACCTAGCAATCGCGCTGTGAGCGGAAAGAGGAGTCGCGTCGCCTTAACACCACTGTTCGAGGGACGCACGCTGGATGTTGGAAGGGGAGAGAGCGAGAAAACTTATTAAACGCAAGGGTATTGGGGCATCCTCGCACCGGTACCCGCGCGGCCCGAAGGGGAGAAGCGGGTGAGCGAAGATAGTGATCTAAAGAAAGGAAAGACGCTTGATTCTACAACCCGTGAGGGTGCACGGCGAAACGTCAGGGGCGAGTGGCGCGCCACGTGTTGGGGCAGCGCCGCACATTGCGAGGAGGGGTTCTTCTGTGTTTGCCGCAAGATGGCTCTGCATGTGCGCAGAGCGCAGAAGAAATGTAGCGGAAACGCACTTCGCTACTCGTGTAACTGCGACTTCTGTAAGTAACATGCTCATAATTACCGATATACACCGCAGTATAACGTTCTACGGCACGTTTCTAAGGCAACACCGCATTCACTAGAAGCGCTTTTGTACCGCTTTCAAGCATAAAGCCTTGTATACATGGACTCGACAGCACCGGGTCGGGTAAGCGTCGAGTAAGCGAGGTCACCATTACTCAACCCGATTGGTGTCTACATGAACTCGCTTTCTAGCGAGTAAGTATCGCAGCGGCGCGTAGCGTCGAGATTTGAAGTTATTGTGCAAGTTTCCTACTCATAATTGATTCCGTTGCCTTTTAGTATCGAGAGCTTCGATTATTATTTATTATCGTTGATGAGGGCTAAAAAGCCCTCAACTTCGCTGACGCTCCTCGCCGTTCCGGTTGCTTTTTAATCCCAGAGTTCGCCATAACTCGACTCCCTGACTCGACAGCGTCTACATGCTTTTAGACAAGCGGGTCAAGCGAGTTAACCTACCCCCTGCAAGCGAGTTAACGCGACCCGCTCCGCAGCTATTTTACTCGACCCGACTGCGTATACATGAACCCGACAACTGGTTTTTTACTCGACAGGCTTACTCGACCCGACTCTGTCGAGTCCATGTATACAGGCCCTAAGACTCGTGCCTGAGTGGTAGCATCTCCGTCTCACACTCCGGAGACCCTGGTTCGATTCCCACCTAGCCCATCTTGGAAGTTGCTTTTTATTTATGAAGTGCATGCCGGGATTTATCGCTCACGGCCAACGCCGCCGACGACACCGGCTTTTCTGCGACACGAGCTCCTTAACGCTGCCGCGTTAAAATGCACGGGCCTGCTACTGGCTCTGTAGCTGAGCCGCCTCCGCTGCCAGGGGAATACCAGTCGCAGCCCTACGGGGCTGGGACTGGTATACCAGGCCAGGGACTGGTATACCGGGCTGGGACTGGTATACCAGGGGAATACCAAGGGAATACTGGTATACCAGTCTGGGACTGGTATACCAGGCCAGGGACTGGTATACCAGGCTGGGACTGGTATACCAGGGGAATACCAGTCCCAGCCCTAGGGGGCTGGGACTGGTATTCAGTCCCAGTCCCAGTCCCAATACCAGTCCCAGCCCTACGGGGCTGGGACTGGTATTCCCCTGATGGGGCTGGGACAGGTGAGTCACCGCCGCTTGCGGCGGGGGCTGGTCTGCCACAGAATGTTTATCTGTTATAGGCCGTCATTGCACCCGCCATCGTTTCGGTGGTGGACGACGGCTGTTGTTGCGGTGCGCGTCTTCCTCTTCCTCTTCTTTATTTTCTCTTCTGTCTGCACGAGGCAGCGGAGGTGGCTCAGCTACAGAGCCAGTAGCAGGCCCGTGAATTTTCTTTTCCTTCTTCCTACAGCGCAGGTGGCCACACCAGACCCACCTTTTACGCGAACAACCCACCTCACCCGAAGTCAAGAAGTCTTTTTGAATAAGCTCATAGCCCATGCGGCTTACACGCCACGTATGGCCCGCTGGCGTCAGTATACATAGGAAATGATTACGTGCCCCCACTGTACGACTCTAACGCGCGGCGGCATATCTCATCTACTCTGGGATTGTCCTGCTTTTTCTACTGGACGCTCTATAGATCAAACCCTACCGCCTGAACTACTGTTCCTTTCTAGAAACTGATGCTAACACACAGATATTTGCCAAGTATGGCTCGCTTAGTGGCCTGGTTAGAGCAATATGATTTGAGTGACGACCTCAACAATGAAGATTCTGTCTACTCCCCTTTACCCCCATCCATGGCCATGAGCCTTCCCATTCAATAAAGGACATTCAATCAATCAATCTTCCCACAGCCACAACAACAACAGAAGATTGATTGATTTATAAGAAGGGAAAGGCGCAGCAACTGTCTCACTTGTTTTCTGTGGACACCTCAACCGCGCCGTAAGGGAAGGGAGGAAGGTGGGAGTGAAAGTGGAAAGAGAGAAAGAGGAGCCGTAACGGAGTAATTTCGACCACCTGGGTTGGTTGTACAGCTTTAATTCCATCGGAAATGGGGCCGGGGAAGACGGGGAGTCGTGCACCCGCGGATTAGAGGCTGGCAGGTAGCCCTTGGCTTGCTGCGGCCTCTTCCGCCAGATGGACGGTGCGGTGTTCGATCACAGGGTCCGCGTTTCGCAGTAGGGTATCCTAGGCTACTCGTAATATTTTGTCCTATCCCTGGAGATGGTGGGCACTCCCAAATTATGTGGTCGAGGGCCCCTCTCGCCCCACAGTGTTTGCACAGATCATTGTCCCCTGAGGTCTGGTAGCGCGTGAAACGCCCATACCGGGTTCATGAAAGTTTGTAGCCGCCTCCACGCGACAGCTTCTCTATTATTTAGTCTAACATCTGGCGGGGATACCAGTCTACGTCCCAATTCATAATGGTCGATGATGATTTCCCCGTAATTTTGCAGACGCTCGTCGTATGCCCAGTGTTCGGCGTGCTCGACGGCTACCCAGAAGTAGAGAGCTCGGGCTAGCTCGTGAGCCGCCTCGTTACCAGGGACGGCAGCGTGAGCGGGTGTCCAAAATAACTGAATTTTCCTATTCAGCGTTCTTCGGGTGAGGATTTTGGCTGCCTCCGGCCATATCCTCCCCTTCCCAAAATTTTGAATGGCAGTTTTGCTGTCACTTGGCTTCCGCTTCTACGCAAGCTAGCGCTATCGCAACTTCCTCCGCAGTCTCTATGTTGCGGCCTCTGATGGCTGCCGTGGATACCGGCGCCCCTCGGCCATCGACTACCGAAGCTACCGCCGCACCTGTAGTCTGTGTCGACTACCTGGGGATCTTTAACGTGCGCTGACATCGCACAGCACACGACGCCTCTTCGTTTCGCCTCCTTCGAAACGCAGCCGCCGAGGTCGGGTTCGAACCCGAGTACTCCGGCACAGTAGTCGGGCGTCTTACCACTGCACCACCCCGGCGGGGCCGTGCGGACAGAAGAGAAAATAGAGAAGAAAGAAAAAGAAGAGGAAGACGCGCGCCGCAACAGCCGTCGTTCACCGCCTAAGCGGTGGTAGCGGCAGCGCTGTTCGAGACCTCACAAGTCTCGGTACGGATTCATTGGACACCTGGACATCACGCACAAGGAACCGGGAACAGAACGGCCCACGAGGCCGCTGGCGCGCAGCTAGAGGAAGACCGCCGTTATAGCCTTGATGTGGGCCCGTCCAACTCGGACCACCCTTACTGTTCTCCCGTCTTCCTCATCATACCGGACTCTGTCATCACGCGGCTTAAACATGAGCGGAGGGGTTTGTTACGGGACCTTGTCCCCGATATTACTCCTCCGATCCCTTCCGGCCTCTCTCGTCCTGCCCAAGTTCTAAATCACAAGGCGCGAGCCGGTGCCGCGTATACACACCGGACATCCTGAGTCAATGGCACCGAACCAAGATCAGCTGCCCCTGCTGACTTGATTGACCTGCAGCACTTGATCTGGACCTGTCCTGGCACGGCTAGTCTCCGCGCTCGCTGCACATCTGCTCACCACATTGAGACTTATGAAGACTGGATAGCCCCCAATACCAACGCCAAGCGCAATTAAGCTTAGTGCCCTGCTAGACTTCATGTCGGAGTCTGGCGCCCTCAACCTCACCTAAACCACTCCCTTCCCCTCTAAGCCTCAGGCAATCCTTATGAATAAAGGTTTAAGAATGAATAAAGGTTTAAGAATGAATGAATGAATGAATGAATGAATGAATGAATGAATGAATGAATGAATGAATGAATGAATGAGAGTGCCTGTAGGTGTTTGTAGCGCGAAGTTCAAGATGTACAAATGACCAACCAGCCCATTCACACTGCCAGTTATTCGACTCGAATTCTTGTTAAAACAACACTGTGTGCTACGAGGCATGTAACAGTGGAGCACTCCGGACTATTCCTACCACACAGCCTCTATATTACGCGCACAGAAATTTCGGTCCATGGGCTCTTTATGTATATATCGCCGGCTTATCGCAGTTATGTGCTCCAGCCAAAATTGATCCCGAGGCATTTGGATGAGCACCTTAACGTCGCCTAAATGAATGGAAAGCAGAAGCAGCATTTACAGTGTAAGCAATACGCAAAGGTAAGTCAAATGTTCACGCTTGTTATACGTGTCTCAATGCTGAGAGGCTTTTTCATAGAGCGCGCCGCAAAGCCCAGAAAACGCACGTGCACCGTGTGGGAAATCGACAGGCACCTCGTATGTCGTATTAACGAGGGCAGGGCCCGTCGCGTATCCCGGGAACTCGGGGAGCGTGTAAACAGCCGGAATGCCGGCGCACCCAAAGTTCGTCATACAGCGCGCGACGTCACGCATCAGCGACTTCCGACAGCTTCCTCAGGCGGACGGAAAACTGGGAATCGAATTGCTCGTTTGTTGATCGGTTGAATGCTCCTCTTACGGCTCCTGGTACCGGAGGGCGTGTCCAACAAAATCGGCAGAATAGTTCCCAACCCGAGGGTGTCTATATTTCTTTTGGCATTCTCCTTTACGTAATACACGTTTGCATCGAGGGAGGGGAACGCACCGTATATAAGATTTCCTCGTATGATTGCAGTTATACGAATTTATGATTATAGCAGTCAGGTAAAAATATCACGTACGAAATGGTATACATATGGCATAGAACCTCCATAACTTTTCCAAAAGTAAATATCTGGGATGGGAATTATGATATTACAACCCATTGGATTTTTTTTTTCACACATTTTCTTAAAACATAAACTGCTTTATTTACAAATTTATTTCTGCGAATGCGTGCAGGTTGTGGAACTCACTGGAATTGTATATAGATTCACGAACTTCGGCTATAGCTGTTACAGGTTACAGTACAACGAATATCGTCTATAATGAATTGCGGCATGCAGCTGGCCTACACGATCCTCTGAAATAGCGGCACGACGTTTTATGTAATATAGAGGCGTAATCATTACATAAACTTGCCGACCTACAGTTCGTCTTTTATGGAATACGCGCTTTTGTCGGCGCAAGTAGAGCGCGACGCTGCTGCAACCCTGCATTTAAAATTCCTTCTCTCCTTCGGCGTGAGACTCAAGTCATTTTGCCGGCACCTTGGCCGCTCACGTCTGGGCAGAGCGAAAATGCGAAGCATTTATAAAATCTCGCACGCAGTATATGAGGTCAAGGACCGCGAATGGCACCACTGACCGGCGACGCGATGTGCACGTCGCGCTTCGAGACGACCGTCGGGGTGCGACGTTACGACGTGGCACGAGTGCCGCCGCTGCAAAGCGATGCGTTCAGATGTCAAACCAGAGAAACGATGTCATTGTCGACTGCTCTATCCTCTTTCCTTTCGCCGAGGCGCGCCTGAGTGACACGAAACGGTGCCGAAATAAAGCCCCCACTACACACACCGCCGCACATCGCCGAGCACGGGAGCCGACGACGGAAAACGTTACGGCGCATGCGCAGAAGCGGCGCGCCTGCTTTTCCGGACGGGGAAATCTGAGTGTCCGGTTTGTTTATATGTAGACACAAGTGATGGAATTCATTCTTTTTTGGTCGGTGCCACTGGGAATCGGATGAAGACCACCATCAGCGGGATTTCTACACGATCGACCTGTCGTCCGGCGTCAGCACCGGTGCTTGGTTTCGATGTGTGTGAACGCCGGGGAGTATGAAACGCGGAGACGGTGCTCGTTTCGACATTAGGCCTAGCGCCGTGCTGTGTTGTGCCCTGGAGAAGTGCAAATTTGCGCTGTTACCGTCGTCAAAATGATGTCCAAACAAGAGTCGAAGTCACACACAGGTCCCAACCAAGTCAGAAAGGAGTTCAGCACATGGAGTCAGGCAATCTACGACGCAGTGCTCACGGCCGATGACAACGGAAATTTGAACTTGACCGTCGACGGTGGCTCCGACAGGGGCGAGTTTGCCTACTTTAATTGTGTCAGTGTAGATAAAGTGAATTTCTTGAGCGGTCGAATCGAAGACGGCGACACGATCTTGGAGATCCAAGGACATCGAGTGGCTGGCTACACGAGAAACGACGTGCTGTCGCTGCTCAGCTACAGCGCACGAAACGACAGTGCTGTGTCGGTCCGATGCGTCAGAGCAGGTGAGCCGCCGGAGAAGTGTCCAGCCGCTCATACTAGCTACACCAAAACTATTCCTTAATGTGTGTAGTCCTATTGGCAGCGTCATCGTGCCTTCTTTGGGTGGTGACCTAAGCGGTTGACTGTGCTTGGTATGTGTGCCTCGATGTCGCGCCTCTTATAATGGCGCACGGGAGGTCAACCGGTGTTTAAAGAGAACAGCAGCACTAAACAAAACAGAATTGAGCGCTCGGAAGCTACTTGCAGGCGCGGTTCGAGGAAGTGCGCGAGAAAGTACGAAACGATAAGCAACCGTGCAGGCCCCCTTTTTTTTTCGCGAGATGCGGTACGGGAAAAAATCGTGTTGCGTCTAGTGACTTTATCGAATCTGTTTTCTTTCCTGCACAAGCAGTTCGCTTCCTCAATGTAGCTCACGCCTCTGCGCACATGCCGTCGAGCTGGCATCTGTGCGATCAGCGCCGCTGTCTCGCGCGCAACCACTAATCCACACTTGGCGCTGAAAAGTTTTAAACGGAAACTTCGCTCAGACTACGCGCTTGGAACCATGTCTGCTTTACCTGGGCCTGTGTAAAGCGTTAGAAACCTTGTTAGTCGGGTTTCATAGTGTTTAGTGACATCTGTTGCACAGTCCGACGTGCATTTTGGCTTTGTGATGGCTTTACTACAAACGTACTCACCCAGTGTGCTCTCGCCTGTTGCACATTCCAGGGCACCTCACCAAGGACTTGAGGCAGTACCTGAATACCCGCTTCCAGAAAGGCTCCATCGACCACGATCTGCAGAACACCATCAGGGACAACCTCTATCTACGCACAGTGCCTTGTAAGATAGCCTTTCCACCCAGTGTGCTCTTTGCTTGAGGGAAAATTGCGGGCTTTTTCACACCTAGAGAGCTGTAGTTCTTTTGTGTGCTATCATGAAAAGTGGAATGCTGTGTAATAGCAGGTTGTCCCTTCAGTTTGCTCGCATTATCCGTTAGCATGGTTTTCTTAATTGTGCGTAATGGTAAACAGCCTTCTTTGTGCATCACCTTGATAGGTTTGTGCATGGCAATTGCATGTACTTGTTGTTAACCAAATTCCTTATCAATGCATACCTGCACGAAGTTGCACAATGTTTATGGTGGCTGTGTGTTTGCTTTTTCTGGCTCATTGCAACTGCTAATAGGTGTGCAGTGGCATCAAAAGCACATGTGCGGTGCATGGATTGGGGCAGTCTACCTGGTAGAAAGGCAGGAATTGCAGAGTTCGCAAACAAAGCATTTGTTGTTCTAACCTGTGGCAAAAGTGCTAGTGATTTTGTTTATATGGAGGTACTGCCTCAGTTTTATCAGGAATCAGAACCTCTTTATGTGACTGTAAAAGTGCAGTTGGGTTTTTGTGCTTGTTTTACTTCAGCAGTATTTTCATTCAGACTGTCATTGAAGTCATCCCATTTCAAATTTCAGTATTTTGGGCGCCATGTACAGGCTGCTTCATACTTAGAAGGAAGCTGGGAGTGTGTGGCTGCTGCACTTCGCGCAGCTTTGTTGCTGACAACGGGACAGAATCTGCCGGAAAGGAACATGCACTGTTAGCACAGCCAGCTGCTCTTGCATGCAAGCCTTTGCGGCCGCCTCTTCTCGATGGTCCTCGGCGGCAGCGGTTGTCAAAGTGCAGCGGGCATGCGCTCTAGTTTACCTCTTCCTAAGTGTGAAACAGCTTGTTGTACTTGAAGCTAATTGCAACATATTATTGGCAGTTTATATTACATTGCAGTGTTTAATAGCGTAAGTGCACAGGATAGGCCCTCTACTTGCCATGTATAAGGCATATTTAATCATGTTTTTCGGCAACTATTTCGCGTAGGTGATTTTGGTTTCTTTAATTTTATTGCGATTTTTTGTCTGAACTAAATTTTTTTTTGTTTTGGAGCTGATATTCACATTTTTGTGATCCCTTTCTTGGAACCGTATATCCTTGCTGTTATGTTTTTTTTTTTTTTTTTTCAATTTTTGTAACAAGTATCAAATTTAACAAAAATCATGGTTTTTATATATTTAAGGTAAAAGAATTTAAAAATGCTTGCGTCAATTTTCGGATAGTTGATGTTGGTGACGATCAACCTCTCACAACCATGCCATGATGTGGTACCCTGGTGATGTCCCTAATACATTCAGGATGTGAACCGGAATCATGCTGCCAGCATTAAATGAGAGAACTGCATCTAAGGCTGCAGTTAGGAGATGTACATTCTAATCAATGTATTGTATTGTGCATGCTTTGAGACAACCTAGTTAAAGTACTCGTGGACATTTGAATTGGCCATGGAGCCACTTCTTGAGCAGCTTCGGCTGAGCTTGTTGCTGAAAAACAGGCTTTATGGCTTGAACTAATTTGGGCAAACACATTTCCATAAAAGGCTTGTTTATTATAAGGCTCTGCATACACATCATATGCAGATGTGTCTCATGCACAGCCCATGACCCTGTGATGGCGGTCCCTGCCAGTAACCAAAACGTGGAAGTAAACCTTACACATGTTTGTCTCGAACCAGAAGCGAAAGGAAAATTTCAAAGTAACTACAGAGGACTGAAAGATTTGTTTGCCTCACATGAGTTGAGAAGTGCACGAAAGTAAAGTGTGCCAGTGTTTGATAGAACATATAAATACTTTGTTTTTTCTTTGCCTGGCTGCTGTTAAGGAATCAGCTGAGCTCAGCAAATTGCCTCTTTGCTTTCAACAATATTTCTTCTGGCATAAATGCAAGTGGGTGGAAAGTTAAAAAAAATTAGGTGTGCCCGCCTGTTACTTGGTGTTAGAAACCAGCATGCTGTGGCTCTAGTAAAGAGTGGGGAAAGTATTCGAATCGCTGAATGATATTTGTGAAGGTTTCGGCATTTAAGATTAGTTCTATACATATATATATATATATATATATATATATATATGGTTTCTTTTCTCTGCATTAGCATACCTTGTGCAGTATTACATTCGGTATAAAATTGGGTTAGAATTGGTATAGGAAAAAGCTGCGAGAAGGCCAAACATAATTTGCAAAGTGTGAATTAACGGGTTGACGAAGGTTTACTGTATAGGGTTGAAGGTAAAAGAATGGCACATGTATTAAAGGCGTGCTGTTAACAGATCTATGGGTCAGTTTAAGTCCATTTGTCCATCAGTCAAGGCTTTTTGAACAGAAAAAAAACATTTCGAGCAGTGACAATTTCACAGCACCGGCAGTGAGCAGTGTTTGCCTTGTTCTTTCTTAGGAAGTTCACTGGCACAGCTGTGTGTTTTTGGACAGCCATATCTGTGTAGGTTTGGATAGCATACAAGGCAAACACGCCAAGGAAGAGGTTTCTGATGCACTGAGGGGGTTAGAATGGCTGTGAGCAGTTTTCAGTGCCAGAGTAAGTTATGTGTTAAATCCATGAGGAACTTCCCTAGTGGCACACCTGTCAAGATACACCTAGCTGAGCATGGTAGATTAAGAACTATGTTTGCATAATGTAACTGTGCTTAAAGCTATTTTTACAATAGAGCTGGGTTGGGATTTGGGTTGGGATTGAAACTAATTGTATAGTTTACCATGAAAGATAGTGGATAGGAAGACTGGCATAATTGTGGGAAGGCAATGGTGTGATGAGCATGTGTTTTGTTTAGGGGTTACTAGGGGAACTACCCTGTTTTTAGGGCTCGCATATTAGTGTTGTGGTATTAAGACAATGTATGCAACCTTGATACTCCAGCGTGAAAGGTAAGCGGTGGACATTTCCATTGGCCTTTCTGGCTATGTTGATGTTTTCCTTGCAGCAAAAGAGGCATTTACTGCCGCGAAAATTGCATTTAGAAATCTTTCTGTCTGTCAGTTGGCTCTCATAACGTCCTTACCAAAACGAACGACTTGCCACTGATTTGAAACCAATGTCATTGTGGTGTAGCCTCTTGTACCTGTGCTCGAAAATTGGTATTGACGCGCACATTTTACTTGCGAAATGAGCTGGTGATGCTGACACCAGTCTTTTATATCCTTTATTACCTTTTTGAGCTTATAAAACTTGATTTTCCCTGAGAATGGTGCCTCTGTGATTAGAACATGATGCCATATCAATGCAGGCAGGGCATAATTTGAGGAGGCCTGCATTATTTTTGCTACTTATATTCTTGTCACTGATGAGGGCTTGTAAGTTGCAGCATGGCAAACTACATGCTCACTGCTGTTCGCTTTGTTTGGTTAGGTTTTGTTTGGTTATGGCGTTTAACGTCCCAAAGTGATTTGAGTAATGAGAGGCACCGTAGTGGGGGACTCCGAAAATTTTGACCACCTGGGATTCATTAACGTGCACTGACATCGCGCAGTACATGGGCGCCTTGCTTTGCACCGTCGTCGAAAAGCGGCCGCCGAGGCCAGGATTCGATTCTGCATCCCTTAGCACAGTACTCGAGCGCTCTAATTTCTGCACCACCCCAGCGGGTCTGTTTGCTTTGCCTACACACTTAAATCTTTAGGTCCTTGCCTTAGTTTCTGTTGAGCCCAGCCACGGTGGGGAGCGGCTAGGGCAGTCAGCTGCTGAGCCTAAAGACACGGGATCGATCCTGGCCACTGCAGCTGCATGCAATGAAGGCTAAACACAAGACACTCATGTAGTGTGCGTGATTTCCGCTGTATTTAAGATGCAGCTGGTGTGGGCAGTAATGTAATCAACGGGCTTTTTCTGAACATTTAGAATTACTTTAGAAGGTCGAAAATTTCCCGGTCATTTTGAGCATGGGAGCTGAATAAGCTTGAAGTTGACCACCTGCAATGTGCAGTTATATGCATATGCCTCCTTCACATCACAGTGTGGAAGCAAGGAAACATCATTGTTAATTTGACTCTGCACTTTGCTTGAATGCACGTCGTATGGTGGTAATTTAAATCCTGCTTGACCTTCCTTCCTTTTGCATATTTTTCCAACGTAGGGTAATACGATGGGTTGTTTTGAAGTTTTTGGTTAGTAGTGATGATGTTGATGAATTTTGTTTGGCTCAAGGGCAGCTTCGGCCTTAGAGCACCATGATGCAGTTTTTTTTTTTTTTTATTTTTCCTCAAGGTTGGATCAGAGATCCATTTGCCGAGCAGTTCATTCTAGTTGAGCACCAAGTCAGAGGAAAGCTTGAACTGGGTATCTGGTGGCTCTGGAGTCCGAAGCCTACACCTTTCATGTGCGAGGCAGAGGCTCATACCACTAGGCCACCGTAGGTCATTGATAAGTAGCCATGCAAATAAGATAGGCATGAGTTTGCATGTCAATTTACAACTGCCGCCATTTTAAGGTGTTGCTGGGTGGCTCTCTGTTATATGTTGGTCATTTGTCTTGGCTGCAGGCACAACACGGAGTCCCCGGGAGGGAGAAGTGAATGGCGTTGACTACACTTTCCTGACACTGGAGGAATTTGTTGCCCTTGAAAGGAGTGGGAGCCTGCTCGAGAGTGGAATCTATGAAGGCAAGTGGCTGTTGCTTTACTTTCCAAAGCTTCTCTGCCTTTTTTGTTTTCTTACTTTTTATTTGGTCTTCAGCTGGGAAATTTTAGTGTCACTTTTTTTTTGGTGCATTTCCCCTTGTAGGTGGAATTACTTGTGCTGCATGATGGCATATAAAAGGGGTATGTTGGATGAATAACTTTTGACAGGCGTTAAGGGGGGACATGGGTCCTAGAGCTCTTTTTGTTATTTTGGCATTTGATCGAGGTTTGTAATGGCTTGAAAATTTGAAAGAAATCTTTATTGTTTCATAATCGCTGACTTCTTATGAGGTTTGGTATGAAGGAAAGGGAGAACGAAATTGATTATGACTATATTTATATACGTGATAACAAAAGTAGTCCATTTTATATGCTTACGATTGATCTGTGGTATTACATTTTGACATAAGAAAAAGGGACTTGTTATAACCGGAATGTAGGGTGGCTAAGTGCTGAGTTTCTGTTTGGAAATGGTGGTACTGATTCTCTGTATAACAGTGTTGAAAGGCATGAAAACACAGAACACATAGACACCCAGCAATTATTTTGTATGTTCATTGTGTCGTGTTTTCCAGCTCTGTTAAAGCATGGGTGGATGTGGTTGCTCATGTAAAATGTGTGCCTTTGGATAAGAATTGCCTTTTATGTTTTTTGTTCGCTTTTGGAACACTGTCATGGAGGTAGCACATTTTGGTTTGGCTTGGTTTTTAGGGTTAAACATCTAAAGCGACTCAGGCTATAAGGAACGCTGTAGCGGAATGCTCCGGAAACTTCTACCGCCTGTAGTTCTTTAACATGCAATGATATAGCACACGAAACAGGCACCTTGCTTTTGGCCTCCATCGAAAAGTGGCAACTGCGGCCAAGACTTTATCCTGCGCACTTGGTTTTAGCAGTCGAGCGCCCTAATCACTGAACCTTCACATGTTGGTATGAGTGAAATGAGTTCACAGAACGTACCTGCCAGTGAAAGCATTTGGCAGAGAGGATGGTGGAAATTCTTCATGCGACTGCTTCAGAATTACGGTAATAATGAGTGACACTGTAGCTCTAAGGGACCGAACCTTCCCAATGGAGGGAGATGTAAGCTAAGCGTTGAGAAATTGTGCCTAATTGGAGGCTGGCACTGCGTTGGCCAATCATGAATGATAACACGTTTTTATGTGTCGGCACGTGAGAGCTTTGTGTGTCGAGCTTCAATTGTAGGGATATGCAAATAGTACTTTGTTGAAGCTGAATGAACCACAAATAGTAGAGCTCTGCTACCGAATACAGTATAAATAGAATATATGTATAATTCTTGACTGCTTGTGCAAACAATTGCGCAAAGGAATTATTTGTGGGAAACAGCAGTGCTATTTGTGGGGCTGTAGTTCATGAATTTAGAGTGGTAGCTGTCGAAAGATGCACTGTTGCTTTCCACTCGATCGCACACAACGGGAAGTCAGTGTACTATTAAATTTGTTGCCTTTTCTTTCCTCAGTCCTTTGTCTCGTTTGCGCTTTTCTACAATATGAACTGAACACTCCTTCCCATGCAAACTTATCACTGCAGTATGCTGTGCACCACTGGAATGGGTCCTGTTTTTAAAACAGTCATAGAAGAAAATTATTGCAATACTATATTATTTGAAAATTGTTTGAAAGCCTAACATTGTTTTCACTTAGTTTCAAATAATTACGAACTTCCACTCTGTGATTGTTTTGGCGAATCAAATATAACGGGATATTTTATCTGCTGTTTAGATGTTTTGGATATTATAATTAAGCTTTTTGACATTAAATTGTGACCCAGGTTTACCTCCATGATCTTTTGTGCAAAGTTTTTGCATTACTATTGCACTCGTGCATGCTGTTTGGGTTACCTCATTGCTACTGCAATCAGTGGCGGTGGTAGCAGCTTTGTTGACAGAATATGTCCAGCCTCAAAAGTATGCCACTGCATTCTGAACTGGAGTATGAGTGTAATCTCTCTCTCTCTCTCTCTCTCTCTCTCTCTCTCTCTCTCTCTCTCTCTCTCTCTCTCTCTCTCTCTCTCTCTCTCTCTCTCTCTCTCTCTCTCTCTCTCTCTCTCTCTCTCTCTCTCTCTCTCTCTCTCTCTCTCCCTCCCCCCCCCCCCCCTGTTCCCTATTTGTGCGGTTTGGAGGGTTCTGTAGAGGCAGATATTACAGAATGTAGCAGGACGCTATGTATACAACATTTCACACTTGTGCTCGTTAAATTTCGTAAATCTTCTCTCACGAGGGGACCCTTTGTTGTGCTTGAATAGACAAAACGGGCCTAGTGCGAGAGCAGTTTTGCTTTGAATGTGCTGGTGTTTTTAGTTGTCTTTTATTTTTTTCCTCAATCAGTTGTGGTGAAAATGACTGTGTCCCCTTCATATGTCCCCTTCATATGTCTTCTTCATATGATGCAGGCAACCACTACGGCACGCCCAAGCCACAGGAGGAAGGCCTGCTGCTGCCCGGGGCGCACCCGTCCTCGGAGGGCAAGCGGCGCAGGAACCGCTCCAATGTGGAGGCCATGACGGCCAAGTCCCAGGAGCCGGCCCCGTCGCCCAGCCCCTTGCAGGGGGGCACGGCCAATGGGGGCGGCTTGCCCAGAGATGCCAGCCCCGGGGCCTTCGACCTGGAGCCGCTTCCCGCCTGCTGGGAGAAGGCCTACACCGAGGACGGCGAGCCTTACTTCATCAAGTGCGTGGCACACTGACTGCTTGTATGCGGTCGTCGTTATGTGCAGGCAGGCATTGCATGCATGCGGGTGTAAAGTGCGAGTGGTAGGTGGCTTTGAATGTGTGCTTGGCCATCAAGTGCAGAGGGTATTGGGGTGCAGAAGCTGGTATTGGGTTTGTAGGGCTTTCAAGTACTGGGGCTGTCACTCTCAGCTTGCACCCACTAGCTGAGGTGGTATGAAGGTGGGCAGGTACAAAGTGGCCATGTGGGTGGACGTAAATCCTGCTTGTGCTGGCGAAACGTTGTGTGGTCATTGAGTATGGATTGAGGATGGGATTGGCATGTTCTTTTCAGAACATTGACATCACACCTTACTAAAAGTCTGTTGACAGAAGTGATGCCCTTTTGAGGGATGTGCTTTGTCACTTAATATTGACTTGTCCCGCATAAACCAGGTGATGTGCAAAAATGTCCTTGATGCAGCAAGATTCTGTACTGATTATTGTCATGTGAAATCAAAAGAAATAGGTGCCAGTAGTAGTTGTCAGGAAATGTAAACCCGGATCGACACAGCTATTGGGCCCAGCAGTGTCTGCTCCTGCTAGCTAGTAGGGAACACCTTGGCAGAATTGCGATGCCCTTTCAAGACATGTGCAAGCTCCAGGAGTGTTAAAAGCATAACGCTGGAGAGAAAATGCGGAAACCATTTGCCACAAGGCTGATGCCGGATTAGCCTGTGCCGATGAGTCAAGAGCAACTTAAGCACTGCAAAAACATTGAAATGCTATTAGCTACCCATTGTGTAGTTCTCAGTTGACAGTAGTGTTGTTTTTCACACTTGACCATAATATTGCATTTATCTTGTCACTGCATGTCTATGTTATGCTTCTAAGTTAGGTTGACAATTTGCAGTTTTTGAAAAATTATCAGTGTACCCTACCCTTATATTTTGTGGGAACTCGATAAGTTTAGATGGTTGTTCAATTGCCCATACTGTTTGTAATTAAAGCTGCAGCTACCTAGGTAAAGTGCTCTCAGCACATTGTTCAAAGAAGATTGATCTTATTGTATTGTGCAGTGCTGATTGGGCATTTAACACTCAACTTTTGAATATGATTCCACTGCCGTCTTAAAACCCTTCTACAAGCTTGCTAATTCAATATATATGTCTTTATTTAATTTGTTGATATGCTTGAGGCAAAAGACCAACACGTCGTACAGTAAAACCTCGTTTATCCGGATCTCTAACTCGGAAATTTAACTCGGACTCACTGCGCGGTCCCGGCAAGATTTCGTATAGTTCAATGGCGGCAAACGCTTATTACCTCGGAGGCATTTACCTGCACATTGGTTAACTCTGAGATGGTTATTCAATAGCCCACACTGTTTGTACTTAAAGCAGCGACTGTCTAGGTAAAGTGCTCTCTACACATTGTTCAAAGGAGATTGATCTCATCATATCATGCAATGCTAATTTGGCATTAAACACTGAACTTTTGAAGATAATGATTCTACTGCCAACTTGATTTAATTTGTTGATATGTTTGAAGTAAAAGACCAACGCTTCATATTGCTGAACATGTTATATATGGCTGCTGAAGGCTGGTAAATACTAACCTGTACGGTAACTGAACCAAAGTGCAACTATGACATCAGGTGTAGCGGTTTTAATTTCTTCACCTAGCTCAGGGCAGTACTGAGTGGTCCATTGCCAAGAGTTTTATGCTTATACCTCGTCTCTGCGTAAAATTTGAAATATACCATTCATTCATCCTGTTTCAGCCACAACACCAACACCTCACAGTGGCACGATCCAAGGTTGAGCAAGTCTAGAGTCTCGTACGACGGGGAATATGGTGAGTCAGCTTTTACTGTGCAGTGATTCTTGCTGCCTATTTGCTGCTTCTGCAAATAACCTTCCTCCTAACTCGCATGGTTTCACTATTCCTCTCATTAGAAGGTGAGTGCCTCATGGTGCATAAAATCGTGCATCACGGTGAATTTTATTTGTGCTTGCAATTTGTGTGCATGTGCCACTTGCATTTGTTTGCACTTGCAGAGCTGCCCTACGGCTGGGAGAGGATCGATGATCCTCACTATGGAACATACTACATAGAGTAAGTCGTTTTGTTGCCTTGAGTTGCGGGGAAAGTCGTGATGGCGGTCTTTGCGCTTAGTGTTGTCGGTTTCCTGAGTGCACACTTTGTTTCTTTGCAGCCATGTCAACAGGCGAACACAGTATGAAAGTCCACTGCCACATCTAAAGCTGCAAAATTCACCAGGTAAGTGTTAGGTGAAAGCTGCTTGGTGTATAGGTTATAATGCATTTAAAGGCTTTTTGTTAAGCCAGGGTGTGTTTGGTACCACTCCTGTCTGTGTAGTTTGTTAACTAAAATGGAACAAATGTCACACCTTTATGTATTTGTAATGATAAAAAACTTAAAAGCATAGTGTCCTCTCTCTCTCTCCCCCCCCCCTCTCCCCTTCCTCCATCCTTTCTTCCAAACAGGCTACAGTAAAAGCTCGTTAATTCAAATTCCACGGGGCCGCCAGGCCAGTTCGAATTAACCAAAATTCGAACTAACGAAAGTGAGCAAAAATGAAGGCGTTTGATGCCCGGAGGGCACGAAAAACATTTATTTAGCAAAAAAGTCTGTTATCTTCTGCTTCTTCTCTCTGAGGGCTACCGTACTCACTCGGTCTTCTAGCATGCGAATGCGACGCAGGGAGTCTTCTTTGGCTTCTCCAGACAACACCCGGAAGACAAGATTATGTCTGTCTCTAAAGCGGTGAAACCATCCTTCGGAGGCGACAAAATCTTCCACATTCAAGCGCAGGGCGAAATCGGCCGCCTTCGCCATGATAATTGGGCCGCTCAGTGGAATGTCAGCGCTTCTCATTTCTTTCACCCACGTGATCACAGCGGTCTCAATTTCCGGATACTTGGCTAACCGAAGCCTTTTTCTGTTGCTGGCGAAATCTTCGGCTTCATAGGCATCCTCGATGGCCTTCCTATTTCGGACGTACGTCGACAACGTGCTTGGTGGAATCCCGTGCTTTTTCGCGATTTCCACTTTGCTGGCCTTCCGTTCATCCACCTCGCGTAAAATAGCCACTTTCTCCTTCACCGTCTTGGCACAGTATTTCCCATGCGAACACATCTCGCGGACACAAGCTCACAACAAGCGGCGTGCAAAACGACGGCTCACGAAATGCAACACGAAACCGTGGTCGATAACACTAAAACGTCGTTCCTCGAAGGAGTCGCGGCAGGAAAGACTGTTTAGTACTTGTTCCAGCACCCTAGCGGCGCCCCGATGGTTGTGCCATCTATCGTTCTGCCGTGAAAGCTTCCAACGATGGTTTTTAACAGCGCCGCTTGGCGGCGCGCAGTTCGAATTATGGGTGGCGGCGCCAATTTTTGAGTGAATTAACGAGCTGTTACGCGCATAGACTTCTATGCACTGTGGACCGGACCACGATGACTATTTCGAATTATCCAAAATTTCGAATTAACGAGTTGTGAATTAACGAGCTTTCACTGTATTACTTTTATAGCCACGCCGCTTGAGTGAGGGAGTGAATGAAAAGGATTTCGCCACCTAAACCTTAGTGCTTTGTGTAGTGAAAATGGCACATGTAGGATGGGACAAGTTTCAAATAAACACCGACATTTGTTGCAACACCTGCAGGCTCGCCTGGCTCTGGAACGAGCACAGTACAAGGTAACGGCAGTGTTGGGGGCGGCTGCATCTCCCCAGGCAGTGGGCAGCAGCAGCTGGCGACGGCGAGTCCACAGGGCTCCCAGTCGTCCCAGCAGCAGCTGCTGGGAAGCAGCAACAGCGCTGCCTCACCCCGAGAGACCAGCCCGGCCCCCGGCACTTCGTCAGCGAGCCCTTCCCACCACCACCAGCGTCCACAGCAGCACTCCCCTGCGACTGGTGGCACCCCCTCTTCCTCCGCTGTGAACAGCAACAATAACCGTGAGTGCCGTCGACCACGCACACCTCCCTCGCGGCACTCCCCGCTGTTCCCCTGCCTGCCCTGCCTGCGGGACCAGCCCCCGACTAACTCCTCCTCGCCCCCGTCCTCCGAAGAAGGGGCCTCGCCCCCGACCACAGCTGTACCTCCGGCCGTGCCCACGCCGTCGAGTGCCGACCACCGGCAGCAGCAGGGGTTGCTGATGCAGCTGGGAAGCCCCGCCTCCCAGCCGCTGCAGCCCGCTACCAATCACAGGCCTGCTGTTCCCGGCGCCATCACGACTACACCCACCTCAGCTGCAGCAGCTGCCGCTGCACTGCGCACGCACCGGCCGCCCCCCGCCACGCCCACGCAGCAGGACAACTCTTCTCCGTGCACAGCTGCTCTGCCCACCTCAGGTGGGCAGGCTTAACTATAGAGCGTGTTCAGGGCAAATACTGCTGTTGCACTATTGCACTGGTGCTGGCTGGCATCTGTTGCTTCTTGAGCATGCCTGTGACTTCTCTGCGATCTGGTGCTCGATAAATGGACAGTTAATTAATTTTTTCACTATTGTGCAAAAACTCGCACTGCCAGATACGTTATGCAAGGTTACGTATGTGTCAAGGCCTTCTAGCCCCAGAGCTGGCATTGTCACTTACATTGTGCGAGATAGCAGCGTGTTTCCAAGGTCTTCTAGCCGTAAAGTAGAATTGGGTCAGTTGGAGTTAGAGTTGGGTTGGGAGCTGAGTTGGAGTTGGGTTCATAGTGAAGGTAGTGCAAAAACGAGGTCTTTGTCCATTTGTCCTAACTTTTTTGCGCTGCCTTTACTATGAATCTTTCTATCCCCAGAGCTGGCATTGTGACACGCGTCATATGAGATAGCTGCATGTTTTCTTTAAGGCGTATATTCTGAAGATGATGTCTTTAGTGAAACAGCAGGAGCACTGTTGGCTTCAGGCTTTGCTTCCTGCACTGCAGTGTGTGGGACTGTGTAATCTATGCATCGGCACAGTGCACGAGCATGCTGATGGCTTGATGGCATGATGGTCTTCAATGCTTTCGCATTCACCGCATGTACAGTAGAACCTTGTTAATACATTCCTGGCTGATCTCATTTCGTGGTTTATACGCTCAAAATCGCAAGCAGTAAAAATCTCCCTTGGGGTTACTCAGCTTCTGCCAGTTAATGTGTTCCCAGATAACACGGTTTCCTTGCTGCTATGTTCAAAATTTATTTTTATATAATACGTTTAGCGATCAATTTATGATGTTCCATCGTAGGAGCGGGCCAAGCCAAGGAGCAGCATATGGCATGAGCTCTTAGGGAGCAGCAACACTCTCCGACCGTGATGGCTTTTTGCCGTGCCTTAATGCAATGGGGTGAAATAATGTGCGAAGGCCATTCTCGTGGAGGCATGACATAGAGAGATGCAGCGATTTTTTCACAATGACTTAAGGGCGAGGGGGCGGAGCTTTTTCGAATAGCTATGTTTTTACTTACGAGTGAGTCCGATCTGGGAAAGGCAGCATGAAGAACAAAAATGTGGCTACACTGAGTCATCGAGACAGCTTTCCACCGTGCACCGCTGTAAGAGGGCGAAGCATCCAGAAACAACGATAAAGCAATCTCAGCTCTCCATTGCCGTCAAACTACTGGGTGTGTTCCTAAACCCCTAAATCTCTTCTGCACTAAGGACAATGCAAATGCGATCTAGATTCTGCAAGAAATAAAACAGAGGCTTTTCATATTGTAAGCAAGGAAACCGTTTTTTTTTAAAGTGAAAGGGTCAATAAATGCCTTTGTACCTAATTCAACAGTTGCATTTTTTGTAAGTCCTGCTATGTTAATCCCCTGCCATTTCAGCCCCTTCAGCTTGCTTTCTTAACTCAGCATTATACTATATTCCCAGACAACTTTTCGTGGCTCTGCAGCCAAGGTTGTGCTGAAAAGGGGAAGAGATGAGCCTTTGTCCCCATGCCATGAGGAGTGTCCTATCTCAGAACTAGCAACTTCGCGCTGTTACTCTAATTTTTCTTCTTCACCGCTCTGCATCCCTAAACTTTTAACTGCCCACCCCTCGTGACACGAGGACAAAAGTTCGGTTTGTTCCGTTTCCTCCACAGCCTTTGCTGGAAAATGTGTCATGTGATGCATACAAAGATTGGGATTCTTGGCCAGTCATGACGTATGTCGATATGCTTCACACTCAGCAATACACTGATGCAAAAGCTCTCCTGTTGTACGTGGATCAAACCCATGGTTGGTGGAGTTATTTTATAGTTCGTTATTACGCTTAAGCCCCCTTGATACAACAGAAGTTTTGAAGAAAGGTGAAAGGATGAAAAAATCCTGGAAGAAGGCAGAAAAAGTGTTGTAAAGCCTATTAAGCCACGAGTTTCTGCCCTCAGTGTGGTTGCCGATATTGGTCAGGTTTTTTCTTAAGTGGCGCTAAGGCTCTTGCTAGGCTCCAGACATTGCTGGGATTCAAACCTGTTTAAGAGATAGATGGGCATGGTCGCAGCTAATTCTCTTAGGTACAGCTCTGTTGCTTTTTTTATTTTATTTTTTGTTTTTTGGTATTTGAAGAGGTCGGAAGGAAGTTTAAACAAAATCAGGAAGCTTGAACAAATGGATGCTGCATATGGCTATACAGTGTCACAAATGGCTCCACGAAGCTGTCTGGACAACCAAGGTGCCCAAATCAATGGCATAGTAAAAAGAAAAACGAAGAAACAAGAAAAAAAGCAAAGCCGATAGGCGGCAGTACTTTGACTCCTTTGTTTTCTCAGACACCCAGCTGCTAGAACTGTGCGAATAGCAAAATTTTGGGTGAAAAGCGAAATTTCATTATTAAAAACTGAGTGCAAATCGTATTGAATATTTTTTTTAGTAGTGCCAAGTTAATCCTGTGAACCATGGTTAGGAAAAAGCAAATTAGAGCTGTGCTAATAACAAATTTTAGGGTCCAATGTAAACATGAATAATGAAAATGATCACAGATAAAATGTTTTGAATTGTTCGAAAAATTAATGCGTATGTTGAAAATAAAAAGAAGCGTTCTCCCACAAAGCACAGCTATGAAAAGAAAAAAGTTTTGCAAAACAATTCTTGATCTTGCCCATCATCATCATACTTTGTTATACTTGTAAGGCCTGCCAGCTGTTAAATAAGAAAGTAGGAATCATGTAGTATACCTTGTTTACAGTTATTTGATAATGATTACTGCCAGTGAAAGAAGAGATAGGCTCAGATTACAGTTTGTCTTGTTGCTCACATAGAAAAGGGAGTTAGCTGAATGATGTCGGGAAGCATTCGAAGACTGACGGCAGCCGTTGATGAACGGTGACGCAAGGTATCGGCAAAATGTAACAAGGCAGCTTGTAAAACAGGCAGAAAAGCAACAAAGGGAGCAGAACCATCCATCCCTCTTACGCTTCCTCACAATGCCTGAAGATGCTGTCCAAAGCACAATGTTCACGATACGTAGCCCATTTAGCCATTGCATATTGATTTCGCCTGACTGCAAGCCTTATGATTGGCTTCAACAATGGTAACGGTATCACGAACTGTGAAGGTGCGAAAATGAAACAACTGAAATGAATGAAATGAGATGAAATGACTGCTAGGTGCTTAGCGCCTGCTTCACTATTCGCCTTCAGGTTGCGTGGGCCGGCTCTGCGCCTGGTGCCTTCAGTCATGCTTTTTAACACGATGGCATAAAGGATCCTGTGTTGTAGAAAAGCTGTCACTGTCGCCATTGGTGTTGACAGCCGCGAGCAGAAAATCTCGATGGAAGCAAATACTTATAAAATTCAGGAGCGTGGCAAAGAATGTTCTATCTGTGCCAAGATTCTCAGGGCGGTTTCCGTAGCCAAAGGAAAGTAATTTTGAGCATAAAAGAAAGTTCAGTTAAAGTGGGCTGGGGTGGGATTCAAACCCAGTACCTCTGATTCGTGAGACGGGCACGCTGCCCATAGGCCATGATAGCTTGCTAGTTCGAGCTGAATTGAGGCAGACCTAGTGAACGCATTGTTGTCTTCGACCTAGTAAATTGTCCTAGAGGCACATTCTTAAAAATGTTGTGACTAATTACGAGTATACAAACAAGGAATTAGGTCATTAGGTTAAAAAGACAAACATGGATCCTAGCGAAAGAAATACTGACTCGTTATGTCATCATTTAAACATCAGTACATCTATGTATATACATCTCGTGGCCACTTATAGACACTGGAAATAAAATGAAAACTGCTTTTGAGAAAATAAAACATGCGGTAATGCTCTCATTACTGGTTGGACACCTGAATGCCCGTGCGCCCATATTTGGTAGAGGAGTGGAAATTCCCACTGCTTGTAGAGGCTGCTAGGGGCTGGTGTGTGTACAATTAGAAGAAAGTCATCGTGCGAGCGTTAAGTATGCCATGCGAACGGAACCTATAGCCACTATCATGTTCTATTCTCAATAGTTTTTTTTCTTGTTCACTTGGGCTAAGATGCTTTGTTCTGACGAAAATTGAGAACGTTCAATGCAGTTGTGAAACAAGTACAACTGCACACAAAGGCTCCAACTTCGCCCCCTTATGCTGTCCACCTTTAAGGGACACTAAAGAGAAAAAGAAAGTGGGCTTGCATCGATAGAATGCGAGCTACTGATTACAAAAAAGCCACTTTTACTGATAACAGAGCTGTTATAAGGTAGTAAAGAGGAAGAACAGAAATACAGGTATCGCCACCACAGCTGAAACGGGCGAGTCTCGCAACTACAAATCACTTGAAGCGCAAGGGATTCCGGAGGTCGATAAATGCGAATAACGTTGACCGTTTGAATGTGGTAGTCAGTTTTGTCTTGAATATGATAGCATGCTTTTATCACACGTAAACGACGGCGAAAAGGCGAAAAGACAAGGTAAATGTTGCGAGGCAAATATAAAAATATACTCATTTCATCCGCTTGTCGGTAGATGCCGCTAGTCTCTTAGCTAACACGGCGCTACAGGCGTCCACTTCAGTTTCGGTGATGTTCCAGCCCAGGCACTTCGTGCGTGCTCGGATAGTGTGGTTTGGGCCTGCGGCGCCTGAAATACGAGCTCGGAGCAGCAGATGTGCCTCTCGGCACGCACCTGCAAAGTATTCTCCGCTCCCCGCGCGGCAGCACAGCAGTCACGGAGTCTCCTCTTGCGTCATAGTGTGCGTCATCCTACCTGACTATGTAGTAGGAGAAAACAGTTTGAATTCGACCGGCAGGAGGAAAAAAAACCTCAACTTCTTATCGCAATATCTCAGCAATAATTCGATTATTTGCTGCCGGATATGCGGCGACAGGGTCACCAAATGCCATTTATTAGATTTTGATAGCATATTTGGGTGTCTTTAGTGTCCTTTTAAGCCGAGTCACTTCCGTGTGTGTGCTTAAGGCAATCTAAAACAAGATGAGTACTAGTCAGCAGTCATGAGAACTATTACAGATGCTTGTAACTTTGATACTATCTTTCTAGGTATCGCATGTCGAAGATGAGAGTATCAGAGTATCGGCATCGAAAATACATTTTTAGTGTATCATGTAGGTTAACAATATTCGATAGTAAGAAATTGCTGCAGATTTTGTGGCTGCTGGGAATTGCTGTGAAAGACACAAAAACGGCAATGAAAGCGCCAGGAAGGCAAACATGCATTTGGTAACACGCGCACTGTTGTCGCCCTAGCCGCTTTCCTACCCTTTGTCGTCCCCCCTCCCCCCCCCCCCCCCCCCTTTCTGTCTTGAGCATTTGGCGACGTTCTGTCGAACGCAATAACTTGCACACGGCCTTTCTCTAAACTCCAGGGGTCCGCATGTCGGCTCGCAAGCTCTTGAGGCCTCAGACGGCCGCGATACACTTGGCCGTTCTTGCAGTTTACAGCATTTGCTTTAAAATAAACCCATTGTAACGGCGCTAGCAAGGGATTGCTAGTGGAGCCTTGGAAAAAAAAAAAAAAGCTATAGTCAAAAACTAGAAAGAACAGCCTCAAGGTTCCTTTTAGTGCACTGCCCGATGTGCCCCTGCTCATGCCAGCGTCAGTCAAAAGCAACAAATCAAGATTTCAATACTTCCGGCATCATAGTATTGAACGAACGGCAACAGATAAAGTTTCAGGCTTATTTTTATGCAACGAAGTGCTCACAGCTCGTTTCACATAAAGAACATTTTTTGCTAGGCTGCTTATGGAAACGATTGCATAACATACTCATGGCTTCTGTCCAAGGTCCCATTTGTTTGAGCCCATTTGGAAAAACTACACTAGGGGCACACTAAAGTGTCCAGAAACCATGGAAGAAATTTCCTAGTTTGGCTGATTATATTACCAGCTTTATTATATTGGGAATTCAATGACGTAAACTTTGCTAATCAAAATACCACCATTATAATATTTGGTATTTCAGTGATGTATCGAAGTATGGACGATACAGTATTGAGCATCTGTGTTGGAAATCGGTTTTGTTTCTGTATCTTGTATCGATGTTGGAAATACATACATACAGAAGTTACGCATGCTTCGTTTTACGATTTGAGAGCATGCACTGGTGGCTAGCAGTGTTCGACAGCGCATTGCTGCATGTTGGTGGTGGTTGCGCTTTCTCTATTCGAACTATTCACGAATAGTTTGAGTTTGAATAGTGAAAGTGCAGTTTGAAATGAATAGCAAATACTATTCAAAAACTATTAGCGATTAGAATATTTGAAAGCCTTTGCTTGTCACCTAATGCTGTCCTTTCTTTGTCAACTTGCAGACCACTCCCCACATGGTAGTGGCCGCCTACCCTACCTCTTCACAAGGAACCCAGCTGAGCTGCAGGGGGACATCATCCACTCGTCCCTCATCAAGAGTGCCCGAGGCTTTGGCTTCACCATCGTTGGCGCAGATGAAAATGACTCGGAGGAGTTCCTTCAGATCAAGAGCATCGTCCCAAATGGGCCTGCCTGGGCTGATGGGAAGCTCCGCACCGGTAAGGAACCTTGTGCCAGTCCCTGTGCTGTCACACTTTGTGTCAGCTGTGTGGGCCAAGGTTTTCAAATGGAGAACTGTGCATGGAGCAGCTCAGCCGTAGTTTTGAATTAAGGGTTTGTTGTCAGCCTAACCAGTGTGTCCTCAATTTCGATGCCTTCCAAGTTTATCCAGTTCCTGAAAATGAAGCCCTGCCTTGTTGCCTTTTTTTTTTTCTGCTTTCCCATCCGCTGGCATTTGTGCCTGCTAAAAAGCATAAAGGGAGAGCACGCAACCGCTGGCAACGTACCGTGAGAAATAGGCAAATACAGTTTTGTACTTTTTTTCCTCAGGAGGGAATGCTTTGCTGAGGATGGATGTGAGGAGCTTGCACTGTGAAGCACTATGCCTTCTCACTCCATTAGTGGTGCTATGTAGCGTGAAGTAGTAAACCAATAGGCATTTTCAAAGGGGTCCTGTTGTAATGGGAGCAGTGGGACTGGCTTCAAATCAGAGGTGGTTTCCCAGCAAACCACCTGCTTAGCCATCCTAGGACATCTTGTACTCTGAGCTACAGCTGCCATAAAGTATAGCTGATTTGTGCTCCCTATTATGCTTTCTCCCAGGTGATGTGCTTGTGTACGTCAATGGCATCTGTGTTCTGGGCTACACCCATCAGGGCGTGGTGAGCCTGTTCCAGTCCATACCACCGGGCGAGATGGTGCACTTGCAGGTATGCCGGGGCTATGCCCTGCCCTTTGACCCCGATGACCCAAACACCGAGATAGTCACCACCATGGCAGTCAGCTCTCCCGACGACCCCATGGCACACCACAGGCCTCGACCAGATGACTACCAGGTGCGTGTATATCGTTGGAATGCCAAATTGGAATCGCAAATGACCCCAAGGCTGTTGGGGCTTCTCCTTTAGACGGAGAGCTGTGCAGGAGACTTTCCTGATTGGTGTTTGGTTTGGTTGTCTTGCCTGTATTGTAGTCTTTGTCAAGCTTTCTGTTTTGGTGGCATTTCCTATAATTAAAGCTCAACATTTCTTGTGAGCACCCTGCCGCAGTGGCTCAGTGGTTAAGGCGCGCGACTGCTGAAGCCAAGGACATCGGTTCACTCCTGGCTTTGGCAGCTACTTTTCGATGGTGGCTAAAAGCAAGGTGCCCGTGTACCCTGCGATGTCGGTGCACATTGAAGAACGTCTAGTGGTTGAAATTTCTGGAGCTCTCCACTATGATGTCCCTCATAGTCTGAGTCGTGTTGAGACATTAAGACCTAAACAAAAAATTTCCTTTCAGCTGCGTGGTTTGCATACTATGCATACAGTGCAATTCTTCCGCCTGTTGTGCAGTAGCAAATAGCTTTACGTAATGGAAAATTTTATTTGGTTTTGTTGCTTGGAACCTTGTACAATCTGCTCAGAGAACCAGCTTATTTATTCGTGAGTGCACGAACTGGGAAAGTTGTAGTAGGGAGCTCTATTCCAAGGCTACTTACATTTGCTGGTCTCTCATTCGTTTCTCTGTCGCTCTCAGATTCAAGATGGCGACAAAGTCACGTGATCATAGCTACATCATTGCGTATACTGTATAAACGTTGCAAGGACCGCACTTTTTTTTTCCAGATTTGCGGCCAATTTTAGGAGTGTGGCCCATACACGCGACACTCGAAAAAAAAATTTTTGAAGTAAAAACAGACCAATTGGTGAATGTGCGGCATTTATTTAGCATTCAATTGTCAATCACGGAGTCTTCGAACTCCAAGCTGGCTCTGTGCTCTGGTGCACGTTCACTCCACAATTCGTTGTCTTGAGTCCCGTCTAAACTCTTTGAAATCCCGGTCACCTTGAAACTCCGGGATACAATGTTCGTAGACACGGAGTTCCACGCCGACAAAATCCAGCCAAGCACAGTCACGAACGGTGCCCTCTTGAGCCGCCGGTAGGTGTCTAGTCGGGACGGTCGATTTTCATCCATTCGGAGTACTGCCTTCGGAATTCTACCTTAAAAAGCTGATTGACACTGACTTCCAGGTTTGCAGCATGGCGATGAGGCCGCCCGGTATGACGGCCATGTCATTGCGGGTACTGCGCAGGTGTTGTTTAACTCTATCTGTCAAGTGACCGTGGAAGTCTCAAACGTCACAAAACGAATACGGGGTGGCCAGGGCTGGCAATACCGATGCCGCTATGAATTGTGGAAGCTCGCAGCAGAGGGAAAATATCACGATGATGATGACACGCAACTGCGGGCGCTGTCCGTGGGCGGCATCTGGAAGCTCGTGTGCGCGGGAATTTTGAAGGCTATTCCCGTGTGTCATGTAAAGTTTGGGTGCGGCCCTTACACGGATTGCTTCTTTTTTATATATATATATATTTGGTTCAGGAAATATGCGATGTGGCTCATACATGGGTGCGGCCCTTACACGCGTTTATACGGTAATTTCTTTGCTACCCTGGGACCACCTGGTCCACCATGTGTGACGTCATGATTTCCCAAAGCCAAGTGACCGAGGCGTGTCCCCAACACTGCTGTATTACCTATTATACTATTGACCGGCCTTATATACTCCATGTAGGAATGTATGTGTGTGTCGCCTTAGAGTCACCATTGGTGGCAAAATTGTGGTCCACTCGATTGATGTGTAGGCTTCTGAACGGTGTTAAACAAATCAGCGCCACATGGCTTACAGAATCGTTTTTCGAGCTGAATCCTAACGTGCGAGGAATTCGTCCAGACAACCTTTAGTTCTCGAAACCGTGATTGGGTGCGACCTTTAGGGTGGGCTAACCATTGGTCGTAAAGAGGTGCATATGGTACCAAAGAATCATTTTTTCGTGATGTACACATTGGTACTGGAATTGAGGACCTAGGATTCAATTCTGTAAAACTCTAGCTGACACTCTTATTCGTACGCCTGTGGCGGTCGAGCTCTTTATTCAAACGTGGTGCACAGATACAAATATAGACACGAGTGTGTGTTTGCTGTAATAGCAACCAGTTCAGACGTGTGGGGAGCTAATAGATGGCAAGTTTTACAGCTTTTGCTGATTCGGTCATGGAATACTGCAGACAAGGGTAACGTTGGCGCTCTTACTTAACCCATTTCTTCCTACTGTTTCTGCCAGGACATCTACTCGAGCAAAAGCCTGGAAGACCTAGACAATACTGAGTCTCGGGCACGGCCAGCAAAGTCCATGCCAGACCTGAGTGGTCCAGACCGTCCCCGACCTCAGAGGCACAACAGTGCTGACCTGCTGAGTGTCAGCGGCGGGGGTGGTGCCCCGGATATCCTTGATTTCACCGGTCCTGTCTCCCCTGGAGGTGGAGGAGCTGGTACTAAGCCTCAGAACCTGACTGTGGAGATTGTCAAAGGGACCTCGGGTTTTGGGTTCACCATCGCAGACAGTGCCTACGGCCAGAAAGTGAGTTCCATGGTGGCAGGCTTGTCAAACTGTCCTTGAATTGCAGCTGCTAGCTTCACAGCTTATAAGATTTGTGGGCTCTTAGTACTTGTAATAATATTTATTATTGTTTATAAATGTAGGTGTGCAAAAATTATAAATGGTATTTGCTGGTAAATTTGATTCTCACTGCTTTTTTACTATTTAGAATTATTTGAAGCTCCTAAATTAGAGCAACCGGGAAAACCAGGATTTGTCAGGGAAATTTTGTGTACCGGGAAAAGTCAGTGAAATGTCAGGGAAACCATAAAAAATTTTGCCAAGTCAAGGAAAATGGCGCAGTATATTCAGCAGTACATTTTCTTTTAAGCTGGCGCACAGCAAGTATGCTGTTCGTGCCGATTTTTTTTTCTTTTCTTGTGCTGTCTCACCAGCGCGCAGCCGCACTGCAAGGCGAGGTGCGATACGTATATTACTCTGATACTTGCGCATGGCTGAGCTGCCACAATAAAAGAACCAATAAGTACATGAGGTTGGGTACTCAATAAAATATGCGGAAGCGCTACGTAAGGGTAGTAAGCGACAAAAAGCAGGAATAACCGTGCCGGCAGCGGCCAGCGCAAAAGCGATCTGTGAGCTGTTCTGCGAAGCTCACGTGCAGCCATATTGGATCGGATTGGCTCGGCTTTTCGTGAGGTGGCCGGCTCGTGTGCTCTGAGGCTGGCATCAGTGCGCTTTTAATTTTCAGTAAATTTTTGATATTCTTAACGGCCATTAACGCTGATAATAAGCCTGTTCACTATTATAATTTGAAAAATAGAATTAATAAATAGGTTTTTGTAGTGAATTATTTGTCTATGCTCATTATCATGAGCAGCTACGCTTTTGAGCCTCTTCACTCATCAGGGAATTTAAACTGAGAGGGAAAACCTGGGAAAATCGGATTTTGAAAATAATGGTTTGCTAGACAGCCTGTAAATGCTCTGAAATTATGAAATTCTTATTTATCTGAACTGGCGACTGAACATTGCAGTGTATCCAAACTATGTTCAGATAACCCTCGCTAGCTAGAGTAACTCACTAGTTTGTCACAAAATCTACAGCCAGCATGCAGTAATAAGTCTTGAATAAAAGCAATGTGATGATGATCACCAACAGCAGCTGCGGCATAGTCTTTGCTCGCTTCAAAATTGGAAAACAAAGTGCACCGCTGTGCCACGGTGTAGTCGACTACTGGCTGCAAACATGCCGAGGAAAAGTTCTCTCGTTTTCTATCATGCTGATAAGAGATAGAGTGCACGGAAGCAGAGATTGCAAGACTGGTACTGCTTTATATTGCATTGCTGTGGTTGTTTCCCGGCATTGCTCCTACAGCATGGAAGTATCCGGCTATCTTTAGTGCATCATAACAGCACGCATTAAGCTCCTTTGTTATGCAGCCAATGTAACCATTAATAATAATAACAACCTTAATAATGATAATAATAATAATAACCACAATAATAATAATAATAATAATAATAATAATAATAATAATAATAATAATAATAATAATAACCATGAATAATATTAAAAAGATTGTAAACAATGTATTAGCCATCTTACAATGACAAGATTTCTGCTGCTGCTGCTACGGTCAGTATGTCAGACTAGAATGGGATCGTAAAATAGGATGATAAACGTGGCAGTCTAGGTTGTGCGCAGTCCAGTTGTGATCCCTGAGGCCTTTGGTTTTGGTAGAACACCGGCTTGGTGGGGGAGGAGGGGTTTGCAGTGAAGCGTCCTGTCCGATCAGGATGCAGTGGCGGGTTGTTAGGAGGTGTGGTCCGAAGCTGTGTGCCATTGGCATGCAGGTGAAGAAGATCCTTGATGAGCCACGCTGCCGAGGCCTCCAGGAAGGGGATCTGCTGGTGGAAATCGAGGGTCGGGACGTGCGCGGCCGACCCCACACGGAGGTTGTGCAGGCGCTCAAAGACTGCCCCGTGGGGCAGGCTGCTCGCATCACACTGCACCGGGGAGGCCTGAGGCCAGCTCCTTCCTCCCCATCCAAAGTCAAGGCTCGTGCTGCTAAGGTGTGTAGAATCTTTACTTCAGGGTCACTCAGGGAGCGCTTTACTGGAATGGGGTTATAATCGTTGAGTTACTGAAGGGATCCATTTGTTCATTTGGAGGGGAAGGTGTGTGCAAGGCTTGTACAGGATGTGTGTCATGGCGGTGTGTTGGAAGCTGTAAGTCTTATTCGTGTAAGATGTTTGTGCACTAACACATCGTACGTAGCCTAACGGAAGCCATTCCTGATGTGACAAGCTGGGCTGACTCAAGGTAACCCATCCCATGAGATGCTAGCCTAGCTTGAAATGCACCAATCTTGCCTAATCAGTTATCTTCCAAGACTCTTAACAGTATTTTGCCTGGTCTGGTATAAGCTGACCTTGCTACACTTTTATACCGTGTCTAAGTCTCAGATGAATGCCTGAATGAGCACTGAACTGACCTTGTTAAATACCCATTGAAATGAACACAATTTTTGCTCATCTCAATGTTTAAGCATGCTCATTTTTTATCTGTAAGCTATTGGTTAGCTAAATTGAATGTGTATGCTGTCTTCAGATGTGCTTTTTTAATTAAGCTGACTGGTGGGATATTTCTTTGGCATGCTTTTTCGCATGCTCTGATGCACCTTAGGTTGGTGGATGCTCTTATTTCTTTCTTTTTTTTACAGGTCCGTCCCTCAGAAGACTTCCTCTCAAAGGGATCAAATTCGACCTTTTCACACTTTGCCCTGAAGAGTTATCATTCAGGTAAGCAGGAGTGTGTGCAATATAAGACCAACACTGGCACTGATTCATATTGCCTGCAGCTCAAATTGGGAATGAAATATAGATATGGTCCTTGTTTATGATCAGAGTTTTTTGGTATACAATTGATCCCAGATATATCGAACTCAAAGGGTATTGAAAATAATTTGATATATCGAGAATTCAATATATAAAACATAACAGTGAATAAAATTACCAGTAACCTAGATGTAAGAGTATGGCGCATCAGCCCTATACTCCGTCTCATACATCAAGTGCAATACTGCCAAAGCTAGAGCTCTTGTTTGCGCTCCCCGCATCCTCGATGAAAAATAGTGCCTGCTCTTGACAATAGGAAATAATAGTTGCTTTGTCTGCAAGATTAATACATCTCACATTTAACACCAATTTCATAGAAGGCACCTTTTTTTTAGGGAGAAAGGATCGGATTCGGTGAATTTGTATGTTTTGTTTGTCGTTTTCGTTCGTGTCGCGTTTTCGCTGCCCCGCAACCCTGCTAGCTGTGCCCTCCGCTCTACGTAATGCAGCAACCTTGACTGCCTCTTTGGAGCGGATTTTTTCTATAAGATCCACACTGCAAAGCTGTCCAGGCACGCGAATCAAGTTATTGCAAACGTGTATGCTCGGAATAGAGCTCGTTTCTGCAGAAACCACTTGGCCACAAAACGAGCACACAGTGATATGCCTTTTTTTTTTTTTCTTGCGGGCTACTTGCGTAGCTTTCGCTGAGTTGCACCTGATGTATGAAACGGAGTATAGAAATGCATGTTCTGCAGCCCCCTCCCACCACACACATACGTACGCTGACTTGGCGAACGCTTGCCAGTCGCTGCGTGGCAAGCCTTGGCTGCACTATAGGAGGAATGTGCCGCATGCATTGGGGTCAGGAGGGTTAGCAGTCAGTCACACCAGGGGCTTTGAATCCATGGACTTTGAGCCTGTGACACGAGCCACTTGGTCACCCATGCCACCCTGCGGGTGCATATGGCGTTGTGAAGTGCACTTGCATTCTTGCTTTGGAAGAGAGAGCGGGATAGAGACTCGCAAAACTGCTGGCTGCGTTCTCGGCCTAAATGCAGACAATCATAAGGCGGCCATCCCAGAGCCTTCTTCCACTCTGCCTTCTCCTTCCTCCCAGATGGTTACGTGCCAGCGTATCAGGGCCCCTACCGGAGCAAAACACCGACAGCCGAGCTTTACAGCTCGCGCGAGAAGGAAGCTGTGGTCGTGAGCCGCCCCAAGACACCGTTGGTGGACACCCGGCACTGGACATCCCCATCTGTCGACGGACAGGGCACCACCACTACGACCAGCACAAGTGCTGCTGCCAGTGGCAGATTGGAGCAGCAGCAACAGCAGCAGCAGGCTTCCACACCTGCCTGCTCCATGGAGGATACCCCAGTAGTGGGCACCCCTTCAAGCACCACTAGTCCAGCCAAGCCTCCAAGGACGGGTAAGGAGCGTTGTTGCCTGATAGCCACACTGGGACTTGGCATTTGTGGTTTCTGACTTTGCAGCCGTGGTGGGTGCTCGGCTGTTCAGTACAGAGTCATAGGTGGGATTTCTGGCCATAGTTGCTATACAGCGGGCATAAAAAGTATGTGCGATACAGCTGTGTAAAAGAAAATTTATTTTGATGATTTCACACAAATCGTTTGAAGATCTGAAAATGCATGCTGATATGAGGGAACTCGTATGCTCCATCCACTGGCTTCGAACCTAGGTGACTGATCATGGCACTTCGCTACAGTAAATATTTTTTCCCAGAGCACATGAATCTGGTAAAATTTTGCCGCTGGCTGTACACTTAAGCCACATTACGAAACGCTGTGGCTATTCATTCGGATTGCAGCTAGTGCACAATGATCCCCAGGCAATCGGAATCGTTGCTTTGGGGCATGAAATCACATTACCCTTTTGTTGCACAGGACTGCCATTCAATTTAATGCACCGAGCTCAAACTTCCAAACAGCTGTAGTGATGTTCAGTCATCTCAGTTTAAAGTGTTAGAAGGGCTCCTCTTGATTCATATTGTCAAGCTGAAGTCAATTTTGCAGCCAACTGCGAAAAAGTGCCCACAGTATTGGGCGCACTTTGCAGCTGACCTATGCATTTTACGCTACACATTTTCTTTCCAGGCCAGTACGGGGCGTGGTACTTTGAACCAGCGTCGCGTCAGTCCACCGAGTGGGTGGGCCACAATTTCCGGGAGCCAAGCCGCCTTGCAAATCCTAGCAGCCAGCAATCGTTGTCCCAGCAGCCATCACCTCGGTGGTACTCATCTCAGCAGGCTGACTATGGCACCACGTCTCTCTACGGTGCCAAGGGAAATAGCCCTGCGTAAGTTGCCATTTTTGTTTGCATAATTTCGCTGCAGCTTTTATAATGAAGCCTTCACAACTGACACTTTTGGCATACCTTCTGCCTAGGATTTGTAAAATTTAGGCAGCCTTGGTCTCCTCATTTCCGATCAGCTTTTTTTTTTTCTTTCACTTGTAAGGTATTCCTGCTTACTGTACACGCATTGGCAGCCCCTTTTCATCTCTTTTCTGCTGTTATAAATTATAATGCTTAATGTTGCCTTTCCTTACCTTTGAAATGCCTGGAGGGTTCCTGCAGGTTTTTGAGTAATAATAAGTGAAGCGTGCAAAAACTGAAGTAAACCTTACGGTGGAGTAAGAAAATGTTCCCATTGCCAGAGTCATTGAAAGTCACACTAAAAGAAGCTCGAGTTACGGCCAGTTATGTAGGGTGCAACGTGACCAAGGTTGTTTTTTTCTAAGTGGCTTCTTGTTGCAAAGTTACCCTATTCAAACTCTTTTGTGGCTATACCTTCCCTTTGCACTGAGGTCGATTGACGTTACCTTCCCTTCTCTTTTTCTCTTTTCTTTTTTTATTCCCCTCCACCAGCTCGCAGCTAAGTAGCCCGCTTGTTGAAGAGAGGCCAGCACTCTCGACACCAACGCAGAAGGACTGGTCAGGCTTGCCAGCTACAGACGGCCTCCCATCGGGCCGAAGTTGGAACTACAGCTCTCCCGACTACGGCTACACGCGGCTCCCCACCCACCAGTCCCCGGGGTTGCGGTCTCCCCTCTCCTCCCTGACTCAGCAGCTGAACAGCAGTCACCTGAGTGGTAGCAGTCCCTACTACGGCCTCTATGGTTCCTCGGCTCTTGAATCTCCCAGCTATGCACAGGTGTGTGTGACTGCGCATATTTAGCCATATGGTTGCTTGCTTTCAATTGTGCGCAGCCCTGGCCAGGCATGTGGGTTGCTATGGTTGCTGGAATCATTTGCATGTGCTGAATACTGCAGCTGTAGTTCTCGAGCCTTTCTGCATCTTACAATATGAAGTCAAAACCTTTAAACCTTCTCGACTACAGGATGGGCGCAAGCACTCAACTTCCTTCGAGCATGAGCAGCCAGTGACATCAGCAACGCTGCGCCCTGGTGGTGCTGATTCCCACGCTAATGATGCAGTGGACCTGATGGTGACGCTTCATCGCCAAGAAAGTGGCTTTGGCTTCCGCATTGTTGGTGGCACTGAGGAAGGATCTCAGGTGAGCAGCACCCCAGTGTTGTTGAAAGTAGCTATTGGGACATTTGAGCCGTGTCGCAGCAAATGAAACGTTTAATGAATGCGACTAGTGTAACTTCGAATCGTAGGTCGCTCTCATGGGCCGTATTGAGGCTGTGCCACTTTTGAAGTTGCTAGTTGTTGAGAGGAGGGTTGTGACATGTATAGTGTAGACCTTTTACAATGTAATCGCTTATAGTGCAGAATTGGTTATAATGCGATTTTTTTTTTCGGCCACCAATCTGCCTCCCATAGGAATCAGTGAAAAGTCATACCACTTAATACGTGGTCACACGAAACGAAATGCTACTTGTGGTGAGGTTTTCAAATCCTCTCTGACGGCACATAACAGCAAGTGCACTTCCCTGTGTAGCACCGGCATTTCTCGACACAAATACGCGTTCCGCAGCCTCTGCACGTGCTCCGTTTGTTTCCTCTTCTCTCGATGCCTTGATCTCGTCTTGCACAAGATTACGCAATAGCTGCTCTTTTTTTCTCTCTCTCACCTTCACTTTTCTCCGTTCTATGCTTCTGTGTCGCACCACATTTTCTTTCCATGCGTGCACTCACGTATCGCTTTTCATAAAAGCGTGAGTGGAAATGCTTGTTGTGATTGTGTGTTTGTCTAGGTTTGGTTGCGCTATGGAAGCGCTGCACTTCTCGCGAAACGGTGAACCGTGAAACGTCGGTGCGTCGCTGGAACAGGCTTTGGGCTAGTATTCTGTGACTTGTGCCAAACAATCTGCACAAGACGGTATTCTAGTGATGACAGAATGGTCCCACTGAAGCAAAATGGAGGTATGGTGTCATAGGCTGCTTTAAAAGCACACTAAATGCTAAATGAGGATTCCTCTGTCAGCCTCACTGCAAAGCTTGCTTTCCAACCAAACCGTGCAGTGAACTTAGTGGGTTAATTTTTGTTCACTAATTAAAAGGCTTTGTTGAAAGGGAAGCTACACATCTGGCATGTATTTTGACCTGAAAAAAAGAAAAATGTTTTGGTATTAGTGCAGTACTGCACATAATGCAGATTTTCACTGCCCCCACGACCTACTTTATAAGCGATCTATGCTGTATCTATTAACTTCTAGTTATAGTTCTGGCTATTTCACCACCTGTTTTTTAACCATATTTGTTTGGCATTTTGTTCAGCTTGGTGCTTATTTGATGGACCTGTTCCGGGGTGGAATATATTGTAGTCACTGTTGGTAGAATATTTGCCATGCGTTCAACAGCCAGCCAATTCTTATGTTATGCCAAGGTTGCCACACAGAGGGTGCTCTCGAGGTCTTGTTTACTTGGGATCTGGGTAGGCCATGAAGTGAATGGAAGCAAGTTAAAGGCAACTCTGGTATTTGGACCTCCTGTATTTTACTGAAATTTCCGTATTGGGTTCTTGAGGCTGCTCTGGTCCTTTGTGTAAGATTTTACAGCTGGCCGGCACTTTGTATCAGCAGAGATTGATTTAAACTTTTCCATTTCATGGCCTCAGTCGAGGTGATTTTTATGAGCAGCATTGTGTGTTTGACATAATGAGCTGTATGTCCATCTGTGTTCACTCTGCATTTCCTTATTGAGGATGCAAATAAATCGCATCTGTCACAGTCTCCAGACTTGCTAAATGCGTGCACAGGAGGTTATGTTATGTGCTGCTCAGTAGGTTCGAAAAATCCTCCACAGTTGCCTTTTAAAGGGAGGGTCGTAATATAGCTGTCTCTCTTCACACGATGAGAGGCGAAAGATTTTTGAGTTTTTTTCATTCTGTGCAGAGACCTCTTAATGCGTGTTCCAAAAAGCATTTTTGGATACTCGCCTATGGGGCTGAAACGTGGAGGCTAACCAAGAGAGTTCTACTTAAGTTGAGGACAACCCAGAGGGCTATGGAACGAAAAGTGGTAGGGGTAACATTAAGAGATAGGAAGCGTGCACAGTGGGTCAGAGAAATAACTTAAGTTACCGACATTCTAGCGGAAATTAAGAAGAAGAAATGGACATGGGCAGGACATGTAGTGCGAAGAGAGGATAACCGATGGTCGCTTAGGGTAACAAACTGGAATCCAAGGGAAGGAAAGCGTAGCAGGGGGCGGCAGAAAGTTAGGTAGGCGGATGAGGTTAAGAAGTTCGCAGGGGTTAAGTGGATGCAGCTAGCAGAGAACCGGGTTAAGTGGAGAAATATGGGAGAGGCCTTCGCCCTGCAGTGGGTATAGTCAGGCTGATGATGATGATGATGATGCTCAGATTGGTATGGTGTGCCTCTCTGAAAGAGGCGCTCCATTTACCAGTCTAGCTGCAGGGGTTGAAAGTGTGGGCAGGCCTGAATTGTGCCACTTGCGTTTGCAGGTCTCCATTGGTCACATAGTGCCGGGTGGTGCCGCTGATCTGGACGGCCGGCTCGTGACTGGCGACGAGATAGTCTTCGTAGATGGCCAGAATGTGCTGCACGCGTCTCATCACCATGTGGTCCAACTCATGGGGGCTGCCGCGCTCAATGGATGTGTCACCCTCGGTCTCCGACGGAAAGCGCGCTCATTAGGTGAGTATACGATTTCCTTTGTGCTAGTCTGGATTCAGGATGAAAAATCGTGCCATGTATAGCTTGTTGCCATAGTGGTAATCTTAATTTAGCATTGATTTAGCCTAATTTAGCATTGAGGAGGCTGTGGCTGGCCGCCATTGAAAGCAGGCACATACAGACTGTTGCGTTACATTGACCACATCATAAAATGCTTTTCTCTGTGAAACTATTGGCTCGTTCGGGCTGAAGTTTCACACAGAGGGGACGTGTGGCAGTAATTTTGGTTTGTACAGTGAGAGCTTGGTAATTTGAACTTCATTAATTTTAATAATCAGACTGTGCGACTTGTTCTGCCTATGCTCCATTGTAGTTTTTGGCTATCCGTGCTCCCTTGTGGTCTATCTGTGTAAAGCATAGCCCATTGACTTGAATGCAGATTGGTTTTGCCACTGATAATTTCTTCAAGTGCCAGCCAGCGGACACTGGGACACCTATAGATCATACTTTTACATCCTGGATACTGCCAAGCTACGTTTGAACTTCATTATAACGAAGTCTGATTTTGGGCGACAATTTGTTTTTCATATCTAGCATTCATCTTACAAGTGCGCACACAAATTGTCGCAAACAGATCTGCTAATAAACCAAAGCAAAGGGTGCTCTGTGATGGACAACGCAGAAGGCGGCGCAGTTTTCAAACCGAAAACTTGGTATAAACATGTGAAATCTCGCCTCTCGTTCCGTGTGGAACACCAAAAATTAACGCACAGATAGGCATGCTGTCCCCAGGCACAAACAGATATATTTTTACAAATTGATGCAATCTTTGTTTGCCAGTACTGAATGGTATTTGAGAGGACGGTATTCACGATCCACCTCTTGCTCTTGGTTGGCTGAGTAGGGATCTTCGGTAAAAAGGTGAAGTGAGTTAGTAAAGTGGATGTTGCACTATTTAAAATGTGATATTGGCCGTTTTCGGCATGAGTATGAAGGCTTTGGTGTGCATGGCCATGATCACGTGAACAAAGTACACCCTTTGACAGCTTTCAGCAATATCTTTTGTCCAGCTCCTACCTGACCTTATGCAACAGTGACAATGTGTATAGCACGAGTGCTCTGACCGAAGTAACCACTCCAATATACTAAGCCACAAGTGCAATTCGATCCCTGTCACAAAGCATAGATTACATCGCCTTGCAGATTGACCTTTGTTTTGGGAACTCCTTTGGTTGGGCTGAACCTTGATGTCTCACCTGTTGTAAAAAGCCTACAAACGAAACTTTTGCTTTGTCTGCCTCAATATACAGAAGTATGGAATTAAACTCGCCATGCCTTTATGCTTGTAGTCAGCATCGAGAAATCAGAGGACCCGCTTGGCTGAAGCCTTTGCAATGTCTAGCACATCAGTTAGAATGTAACCGATGCGCTCTCGTGAAGTGTTTAGGGTTTCTGCTATGCATTTAGCTATGTTGCATGCATGCAGCTATGCTGCATTGTGAACTGTGTCTAAGTTCTCCTAAGAGGCCGTATCCACAGATCTCCAAGGATGTCATTGCTGATGTATAAAAAATGTCCTTTGTAAACTTCTTTATGCTGAGAGAACATTTCTGACAGTGTGGCTCACCTTTGATGGGAAGTCCACAACACTCAGCGACTGCTTCAGTTTAAAAAAATAAACAAACAAATAAGGACTTCTTGCAAGATGATAGGTTTTCTAGTAATATGCAATTACTTATTGCTCACTTGCATCAGGGTAAAGCTCATGGCTTCCCAGCAGTCCTTCCTGATACAGTATACAGTGGGGATAAGTAGTGTGAAAGATGGTGATTCGTTAGTTGGAGTTCTTATTTTTGAAATGAAAGGAAATTCAAAGATATGTTTGGGGTTTTTCTGGGTGGAATACTGGTGCCGTGTTCAACTTTAGGTTCTTCTTTGATATGTGGCTTCTACTGAACATGTGTGATTGCAGTGGAACACTATACCGTCACAGTGGCTCTGATTGCTGCATCTTTTTCTTTCTCTCTTCTTTTCCAGTTGATTCTCCTCATCGGTTAAATAACTGTGAGGTTACCTATCCCTACAATGTGACGGTTATGCGTCACGAAAATGAGGGATTTGGCTTTGTCATCATCTCATCGGTTGGAAAAGCGGGATCCACGATAGGTAAGTGTCATGTTGGGCAGATTTCTTGTTCTCCCTATCTTTCAGTGTGTTTTGGTTCAGCGACTTGCGTGTGTTTCTCATATGAATCATTTTTCAGCAGCCAGATTAAGCGTCCTATTAAACGTTTTGGTGGACAAGTTTTAGTACCCTTTGTTCTGTTCGAGATGTGTGAGTTATTCTGCTGCAATAAAAATAATGCTTTATGGCACTGTTCTATAGCAAAAGGTTTGCTGAGCTTAGCCAATAAAAGTAAATAAAAGGGAGTAAAAGCTCAAGGTAAAAAACAACTTATTTAAAACTGTGAAGTAAAAATAATCATAGTAAGAATAAAAAAGAATAGAAGACGAGGTCAGAGTCACAAGGTGGTCCACGCTGGCCTAAAGAAGAAAAAGATAAAAAAACCCAGGAGGCAGCAATCCAGACCTGCAGACAAGACAAAAACAGGAAACAACCGGAGAAGCAAAGAACAGCAGCAAAATAAGGGGTATACAAAAAATGACAAAGAACATCCGGGCAGGGAGAGACACATACAGAGCACAAAACTTAGCAAAAAAAGAGAGATTGGAGTACAATAGTAAGCAGGATAGTACACAACAAATAGAAATGTAATAGAAATAGAATGGGGTGGCAGACAGAGATTGGCAGTCTCCTATGGCACTCTAATGGTAGGTTCACAAATCCACAAAGGAGAAAAAAAAAAAAAGAAAGAAATTGTAATGAGGGGCAGAAGAATGAAACAGAAAAAAAAAAAAAAAAATTAGAAAGTGCTGATAAGCCAGACACAAGGGAGAGAGAGAGAAGGGTTCTCCCACAAGTTCGCTGCTGTCTGCGAAGCAACCGCGCAGGACGAGCTCACCATTACCGGTCAAATCACGCCTCAAACTCTGCACTCAGTAGGCTCTGAAAAGTTGTTCACTTAACCTGTGACGACTTGAAATGTGCCCGCACCACAAAAGCATAATGCGATGATCAACTACAACACTGGTGTCGGCGGCTGATCACGGTTGTCCATGCTCGCCGTGAGCGGCAGTTATGGCAGGAGGCTAGCCACGGCCGCACCCGTAAAACAATAATGTGACAGAAGCCTCGGGTCGCTGTCACTCTCAGCCGATGCTTTAGAGAAAGGTTCGGTGCATCCTTGTCGTATCCACTGTCATGAAAAGTTTGGTATACCGGTAGAATGAAGTCCACACAGTGAGTGAACGGTGCAATGTCCACCATGTTTACAAGTGGGGTGGCGGTCGAGGAGCGGTCAAGGTAGCGTCGTTGCCGACTCGAGATTCTCGAGAAAACACGAGTTTTATCCTCTGCTGGAGAAGCGATTCGAGTGGAGGTTGCTTTCTGAAATGAAAAACAGGCCTCGAGGTCCGCTTGGGGTACAAGTTCAAGTGAAGGTGGTTGAATGCAAAGGGAATTTATAACTTTATAGCCGAGGCATCCTCCTGGGATCCAACACTTAATCAAGCTTCTCTCACAGTCTGTTCTAGCCTTATTGGAACAAGGTACTTCATATCTACTATAATCTATATGCTTGCAACAATTTGCCAGTCTAGAAATTGTATTGTTTTGCCACTCATTTCAAAAGCAACAATTCTTGTACATGCTGCTTTTTTTTTGCACCCAGTATGAGCAATGGGTGTTACACGGTTGAGTTCCATGGTTGTTAAATATGTCGAGTGCAAAATACGGTTGATCCTGGATATATCATTTTTTGGAGGGGATTGCAAAATAGCTGATATACAGATCATTCAATATATATAACATAACAATAGGTAAACTTATCTGGAACTGTAAAGTGTGAATATGGTGCACACACACTAGCCGTAGACTGCCTGCAGTGATGTACTGTTCACCAGTATAGTACTGGCAGCACATCATTGTTGGGTGTCGCTAGGCCTAACGCACTTTGCACCAGAGCTGCAGCTGGCACTTTGGCAGAAGCCACCACCAATCATAAGAGGCTTAATTCTGTTAGCAGTACACTATAAACACAATGATGTATAACAATTAAAAGTGGAGTACAGTTGATTTCTCCGTTGCATTCAGTGGTGAAGCAGGTCATATGAGACCCACCACAAGCCTTCTCTCGGCTAGGCAGGCTTCACTACATGACAGCAGTGCCCACCCGCTAAGAATAATCACGCTCTTAATTAAAAGAAGCACTGTTTGCGGGGACGTTGCATGCAGTTCGATACAGTCGAACCCGGTTATATCGAACCCGGATATATCGAATTTTGGTTATATCGAACTCACGGAATATCCCCTTGAAAATCCCATGTAAAAGTATAGGAAAGCTGCGTCATATATCGAACTCAATTTCGCCGGTCGTTCGATATATCGAACTCCGCACTACGCACTGGAAAGTGTGCCTTCCCCAAAGACGATCGCATCACTCTTGGCCGTTTGCCGCGTGACGTTTTCAAGCCACGTGCGGAAGGAATGAGAAGGGACAGTTCTGGACAGCGCCGCGCCCATTCGCCAGAGGCGCGCATCTGCAGTTATCGTTTCCCGCGCGCCAACACATGACGTTTGCAAGCCATGTGCGTGGGTGTGCCCATTTTGCCCAGCTCTCTCCTTCAGCACGCGCTACGCATGCGCCAAGCCAGCTCAGCCCGTTTTCAGACAGACGTGGCACGCTTTCTCCGGCGTGTGTTGCGAACCCTCTGCGCGCGGCGGCTGACGTGGCTATGGCGCCTGCGGACGTTAAGAAGCGGCAGCACTGTTTTTGTTTTTTTGCGAGAGTCATTCTTTCTTATCGTAGTGCTGTACGCGCGACGTAGTGCAAGATATGGTGGCTGCGGACGTTAAGGAGCAGCAGGCGTTTTTTTTTTTTTATTTGCGGGAGCCATTTATCTTTGCATGTATGAATTAAGGGAAGCATGCCGTCAGCTGCTGCGATCATGACGCCCGCCCCAAGCGCAGCGTGATAAATCGAACCGGACTTGTGCAATCAAGCCATCACGGGCACTCTGCCAAGTTCACTCCCTGCCACCGGAGGAGCTATAAAAAGATAAAGGCGCCCTGACGTTGCAACATCTTGGCACGCTGCCAAGAAATGAGCTGCGGATGCGACGACTGAAACGGAGTGACGCGCGCCATCGGCATGCAAGCGAAAACGCTCGCGATTTTCTGCCGCAGCGACACAGAAACCTTGTCTTGAGCTGCCGCGGTGGCTCGAGCGGCGAGCGGGACGCAGTTCCAACAAGTTGGAAATTTTTCGCTCTGTCGCTGCCGCTCGTCGCTGAGATCACTCAATCGCTTGCATGTGAGCGAGCTGGCCTTAAAGCATTTTTTTTTTCAAATTCTCGGGCGCAAAAGTGGAGAGAGGGTTCATTATGCGAGTGGGTTGATTACGCGGCAAATACGGTATCGTTTTTTCGCATCGTAAGTGCCGTCACAAGCCAATTTCTGTATATCGAATTATCGATATATCGAACTTTTTCGCGATCCCCTTCGAGTTCGATATATCCGGGTTCGACTGTATATCGAATGTTCTGCTGAACGGGAGTTCGGTGAATGCAAACCGCACTGCTGTAATTTTGCATGGAATTTTCAAGTGAATATTCTGGCAGTTTGATATAAGCAATTATTTGGTATACATACTCGGTTTTGATTGTGTGGCAAATTTCTCCTGTGTCTTTGTGTGTGCTTCTGCAAACGCTGGCTGTCCTATCCTGTGTTGCAGGCCGCATCATTGAGAACAGCCCTGCAGAGCGCTGCAGTCAGTTGCATGTGGGTGATCGCATCTTGGCTGTCAATGGCATCAGCATCCTGGACATGCACCATGGGGAAATTGTCAACCTCATCAAGGTGTCTGGGCTCTCGGTCGTTCTCACCATCGGACCACCCCTGGGTGAGCTCCCTGGTTTTGTTTTGATCCTTTTATTTTTCTTTCTCAGCTGTATAAGTGGGTTTGCATTCCATAGAAATTTTTGGTCACATTTCCTCTTTGGTGTGGCTCATAATGAATAGTACAATGCACAGATTTCCGCTGCAGTCACCTATGCCTGGTAAACAAATTATGTTTGAATTTCTTAAAGTGCCAGCTCTACGACTTTCACTCTGCTGAAAAGTTGTTGCCTCTAACTGTGTGTCAGTCCCTCTGACCATGAAAGAAATAAAATAGCTATGGCTGCGGTTGGGTTCCAGCCCTGTAGCAGCACGAACAGATCAGCTTCACTGGCCACTGCATGGGAGTAGTACTATGCTGTTGTCGTAACCGATCACACTTTGTGTTTAACTGCCGCTCTGTCGCGCTGCGCATTACATGTCGTCGTCTTCATCAACATCCAATATCCATGCACGTTGGGTCCAGAGCACACAGCTATCGCATTGCCTTCTTAAGGTGCGAAAATGCACTCCCAAAATTTGTAGTGTGCTACCCCTGATCGCCAATTTTGGTGAGCTTTGCCTTAAGTCTAACCTTGGAACCCCAGCGTCAAACAGAAAGTCAAATGAAATGTGACATACTAGAGCACATACTGCTCATTTGGCCAGGGTGGCTGTACTTTTTGTCCCTCACATTGTTTCGGTTTCGGCAGCTGCACAATAGTTGCGACGTCAGGCACTTGCTTGTTTTCTTAAATAATAATTGGTAGCTAGTTCATGTGAAGCATAAGAAGACTGATATAAAGACTGCTTTGTTTTTGTTTTTTAGTTTATTACTATCTTTGTGCCTCGTTGCAATAATAAACGAAAAGGAGACTAAAATATTGCTGTTCTCATGTCCCTTCATAGCACATAATATAGTCACCGTCTGGCTAAAGGAATTCAGGTACAGATTATTTACTGGATGTAGGTAAATTCTACCTTGTCCTTCATGTTTAGTAACCCTTTATACTTCATTACCAAGCAGGGACATGCAGCCACTATTTGGTTTTTTTACTCCTTTGTATGTTTTGGTAGTGCTTGATAGTAGGCTTCTATAAGTATGTAATAATTTGGAACATTGAGTCTACAAATAGTACTATTAGAGGTGTGTAACACCTGTGGTTAAGCCAGACCTACCTTAGTCCACGATAGGTGGAATTTAGGTACTGGTCAGCTTCCCCAATTTCAGATAGTAAAGTAATGTGCACATGTGTGTTGTCTCTCCCTTTGTGTTGTCATCGTTGTGCCGCGATTCCTATGTACCAGACAGGCAGCTTTGCAAAAGGCTGACGTAGTTGCCATCAGTGTGAAACTGCTTCAATATGTTCCTCCTATTTTCCTTATGTAATGGTTTCGTGTACCAGAGCTATGTGGAATATTCACTTTGAAGTTACTTGCTCGCATTGCAATTAGCTCTTAATTCCCCCGCCCGAAAAGAGAAAAAAAAAAAACACTATTCGTGCAAGCCTACTGCATAGTAGATGCATAATGTTATGGCAGGCTTTTGCCAATAGCTGATTCATATTTTATTCGGCTTCTGTTAATTTGAGAACCATCGGATGTATCATCCTGCTGCTTTCACTGTTCTCACTAAATATGGTTTAAATTTTTTCTTTTTTTATGTTTTTGCAGATGACACCTCGAGCAATGCATCTGTGTCACAACGGGTATGTTGTAAAAGTTTGAGCATTTTTTTGAAGCATGGCGTCTACTTTACAAGTGTGGGTAGGGTTACGTGTCCTCGTTGCAAATGTGAGATTCTCTATCACTTGTGAGGTTTCGGTGTGCAGTGTTGCCAGAAAGCTGAATCTTGCAAGCTCAGAATTTGAAGCACTGTCAAGATGTTCTTCAGAGTTGCATACTTCCAGGATTTGTGATATTGTGTGCTGTGTGGCACAACAGAGCCAGAAAAAGAAGAAAGGTTGCTTCATGTGTAGGCTGATGTTTAGTTTAAGGTGAACTTGCCAGCTGAGATGACATGAAGTTTACTCAGTTTACTCAGAGTTCCAGTATGCCTTGATCTCGGTGACCCCTGCTTCACATGGCAATTTCATGCCAGAGATGCATTTAGCACTTCCTTTCATTTCACCATTGCTCATCTTTTCCCATTCCTTCCACATTTTTCTTTTCTCTCTCTCTCTCTTTTGACCCTTGCCCTGGCTTATTCTTTTGTCCCGTCTTCTTCACTGCTGCTGTCGCCACCACCACCACCGCAGAGTCCATGCACTCCTGTGCCCAGCTTGGCAGCCACCGCCGCACCTTTCTGGTACCAGACGCTTCCTCCTCCTGGTCTGGATCATGCTTCTCTGGCGAGGTCTGCACCTGCTCTCTCTCTCTTTCCTTTCTGGCTTCTTGCCTTGCCATTTTCTACATATTTCTAGCTGGAAAAACATTTCCTACTACTCTACAGTTGTCGCTCATCAGTTCAAACTCTAAAGGTCGAAATAATTTGTTTAGATTATACAGACTTGGAAAGAAGGGCCAGACTTAATTCCTTGATACTTGTGGTTGAGGTTTGGTCCACACCTTTCTCCCAAGTCGAACCTCGCTATAACGAACACGGATATAGCGAATTATCGGATAAAACGAGCTAAAATCAAAGGTTGGTTGGTCTATGGTTTATTTATATGGGAGTTCTTTCTGTATAACAAAAAAAAAAAAAAAGATTTCAAAATTTGACGCTAGATCAGTTATAACGAAGCAGTTTTTTGCATTAAAGGGCTACTGTCCAGGGTATGATTTTTTAAGCAAAGGAGCCTGATGCTTCAATCAGGAGTGCAAAATGCTACAGCGATATGCGCGCCGCAAAGCAGCAAAAATACAAATCAAAGCTCTCCCATCCTCCCCTTCGGGAAACCACCTTCCCCGTTCTCTGCGAGCCACTAGGCTGATGTCGAAGTAGCGATGACATCCATTGGTCCGTCTCGCTGACTGACAGGTGAAGGATGGGCGTACACGATTGTACACGACTAATTGTGTGTGCTGCTCCCTGTGCGCTTTTCCCTCTCCACGGCCGGACTGAATGCAATGAATACAGCAGCGCGCGCTCTCTCGCCCATTTCGTTTTCGCGCACGCAGAGTGCCACGCCCCACCTCTCACCAAGCGTGGAGGAGGAAGGGGAATTTGGCTTGCGGAGGCTAGACGACCGGGCAGGAGAGTGAAAAACCTTTGCGAGGGAACGGGAGGAAACACGACAGAATCGGGTGATTACGGTGGCTGTAACTGCGAAAAAGAACATTTTTTTCGGCCTTGCTTTCTGGGGGTGGAGCCTTACAGTCACGAGGGAAGAAAATATTTTCTACCGAAGGGTGGACAGTGGCCCTTTAAAACGGCACAAAAAGCGTAATGAGCCAGAAAAAACATCAAGAAACGCAATTTTTCAATCAATCGAATCAGTTTTAAATCACCCGCGCGTTCGCGTGCCGCGTCATTTAGCGGTGGCAACAAAAACTATCGCCAACGGCTTATGGTCTCCGAGACCTCACCTCCGCGCGCGGTGATCTCAGAGGTCATAACAGCCATGGCTGAGCTTGAGTTGCGTCGCCGAAGTGTGTTTAAGTCGCCCACGCGTTCGCGTGCCGCGTCATTTGGCAGCGGCGACAAAAACTAGCGCCGACGACCTATGGCCTCCGAGATCACACCTCTGCGCGCGGTGATCTCGGTGGTCATGAACGGCCGAGGCCGGGCTCATTCATTCATTCATTCATTTGAGCGTCGCCGCCGCCACTCCTGCCGCTCGAGTCCGGCCATGCAATGACTGACAGGCATGTGGCTGGCATGTCATCACCATTGCCTCGTCATGGCATGAGCCCCTGCTGTGCCTCTGCCACTGCGACCGACCCGTGCGCACGCACTATACTCCGTGAGTTTGTTAGCTCCGTCGCACAAATTGTGCGCGCAGTTAACATCCCTTCATAGTATTCATTTTTGCTGTCCACCGCGGAATGAAAAGCGAGATGGGGAACGGGGTGGGGAGGACTTGGCCTTGCACATCTAGTAAGTAGAAAGGATTTGCAGATCCTTTGTTGAGCCTTTGTTGCAACAGTCGCCGACCTGCAGCAGCAGCAGCATAGTGGGTTTTGTTTTTGTTGTGCATTGCGCTGTGGAGCTACTCAGCATAGACAAACGCATTCTTTGCCTAAACCACTGGCTTGCATGTGGTTAAACTTGGTGCAGAGGTGCCATCGGGCTGTGGGTGTTGACTAGTACTGTGTTCAGTGGTGGTAATTGCTTATTTTGTCTAAGATAATTGAAATAGGTGTAAGCAAAGAAACATGATCAATTCACCAAGTCCACTGGGCTGTCATTATTTGTTGATGCATAACATGACTTTGTTCTTTTTTTTAGCCAAGAAGAGAATCGAAAAGCCGCCCCTCATGTTATAATTTTAATATTAGTAGAGATAGTTGCATTCTATGTCATAATTGTTCCAATTATGGGTAAAGCGTTTGTATAGGTTGGCCACGAAGTGAAAATGTGAAGGCAACCAGCATGGCTCATCACACATCACAACAGCAGTGGCAGTGGCTGCCATCACACAGTTTTTTGATGGCTCTGCTCATGACACACCAGCTCATTTAAATGCTGCCTGGAATTATAATGTTCGCCACCTGAGAGCCGGAGCGACTGGGAAAAGTTTGGTTTTTGCACCAAGGCCTCTGCGCGGTCTAGATGTGGTATAACTCTGTGCTTATCTTCCTGTCGGTCTTACCTGAGGACCTTCTCCATAATTCCCTTAAAAAAAGGGGTTCATAATATAATGATGGTAGCAACTGCCATGCTTTGTCAAGGTTTGAAGGCAGGCTATGGTTATTGAAGGTTGGTAAGGCAAATATACGTGGAGAAATCAAACAATGAAACATACGAAGGCAAGAAAAAAACGTAGCCAAAAATTAAACCTACGTCACAGGAGAGCCTTTGTTGCACTGTTCCCCAGTGTGAATGCATACCAGCTCACCCGAATCTCAGCTTTATTGCAAGATGACGCTTGAGAAAGCTATTTTTCAAGGCGCTATTCCTCGTAAAACTTCCTACCCAAATTTTCATAACCTGTTGCCGCGTTCGTTAATTGCATTAACTTGTGCACTTTTTTTTTTTTTTTTTTTTGCTATTTCCCTCCCACAGGAGCAGCTCTCAAGTTATAGTTATGCACTTAATTCTTTCTTCTCTGTTTTGTGCTCGACCTCGCATTTTCGCATTACGATCTTAGTTGGGTTAGTTCAGATAAATATTTGTCAATAAGAAAGCTAGGTAATGGCCACTCCCCTTCTTCAGTAAAGATGCAAAAGCATTTGCCTGTCCCGCAGTTGCTGATATTGCATTCACTAGGCAGCGAATTTTCACATTTTTGTTTCGGTTTTTCTGAAAATGATGGTTTATATTATTCGCATAAGATGAAGGAAACATGCTGTCATCAAGCTATGTAAAAGTGTAGAATTATACAGAACACGTTGGCCGTAGCCTCTCCTGTGTAATGACTAGGCTTAAAACATGGCAACGACCTACCTTGAGTAATGAAATGACGCTTTTCAGATGCAACAAGATGTCTTGTGTTCTGACTTTCCCCCCATCTCTTGCAGGGGGAGGAGGTGGCCCGTGGCTCCGAACCCCCTGGTGGCAGCGGGGGCACCAGTGGCGATGGCGAGTACCACAGCGTGGAGCTGCAGCGGGGGGTGCGGGGCTTTGGATTCAGCATCCGGGGGGGCCGAGAGTTTCACAGCATGCCCCTTTTCGTGCTGAGGATAGCCGACCAGGGTCCCGCACAGCTCTCGGGCAAGCTGCAGGTGGGCACCTTCAGGACCTCGTATAGACCCGCTCTACGGGTGTGAGAATGTGTGAGAGAGAGCTCAGGACTCGCCGATGCCTGTTAGCACTTGTAAGCATTGGCAAGCGTAAGTAAAAAAGTGAAAAAAAATCTTGCATGAGGTCTTGGTACTGAGATAAATTGTCTTTATTAACCACAAGGAAGTTGCAAGCTGGCACAAAATATCGGTGATCTTTGTGGCTCAGAAAGATCCAGCCTGCTTGCATTCTTGCATTGATTGTGATGGTTTGTGAGAGCGGAATGTGACAAGAAAAAATGCCACACCGTGTACTGCTTGCACCAAGGGAGTGGGGACCTGTGAAGCCCCGCAGACGTGGCAAGTTCTACATAAGGCAAGCAGAGCTTTTTGTGAATGTCTGGGCATAGGAACGTACATTGAAACTGAAGGCCAGTGCTGTGTAGTACCTTCTGCAGATTTGAGCCATGCTTTCACAAGATCCTAATGACTAAGAGAAAATATAGGCTCACTCATCAATTTTTGGATGGTGATGTCATTAAAGGAACTAGGTGCATCAATGACGCTTCAGATACATTCACAGTGGTGAAGAGGTTCCTCTTGATTCCATGTTGTCCAATTATTGCAGGTCATTTGTACCAATGATGCTGCTGTTTGCTCATGTGAATGGTTTAATAAGAGATTTCAAAGGTCACAGAGTTTTGTTGTGCCTGCATAGTTGCTTTACTCGCATGCTGTTAGCAAGGCTGTAAATAAACTTCAGGGATGGTTATTGCATGTTTAGAGTTAAATGCGTTTAATATGGTGCAGTATGTAAACGCGGTTTTAACATTGTCTCATGACAGAAGAAGCTTCTGTAGCTTTGAAATTGCAGATTTGTAAAGAATCAGAACCGAATCCTTTGCTTATTCAAAGTTGGACAGAGTGCATTCCTCCTGAAGAAATTCTTTTAGTTCTGCCAATGAAGACACGCCTGGCAGGTCATGGAATGACAACACCCTCTCTTGGTGAACAGGTTGGGGACCAGATTCTGGAGGTGAACGGCATCAACACAAAGAACATGACCCACGCCGAAGCCATCAACATCATCCGACAAGGGGGAAACACTGTGCGGTTGCTGGTTAAGCGGACACGCAAGGTTCCCTCACCTCTTGTTGGTGAGTGGGCCTTATTTGCTCCTCATGTGCAGGTGAAATTTGAGTGGAAGGGAGCTCTCGTGGCATTGGTGCATAGATGATGATAGATTATGGGACAAAAAATGAGCAATGACTGATTTCTTTTAGATCAGTGGCTATAGCTCTGCTTTTCGCTGCCACTGAGCCTGAAGGTGCGGGACGAAGTCCTGGCCATAGCAGCCACATTTTGATGGCATCTCATTGTTGTGTGATATAGCACATGTTGCAAAACCCCTGTGATTGAAACCAATCCAGTGCCCTCCACTATGGCGTCTCCCATAACACGAGGCTAGATCCTTGCTTCAGTTGTGCTTAGTAAGTTCTTTTCTTACTGTTTGTAGTGGATCGCTGTGGTAGTACAGTGCAGTCCACTTAAAATTACAATATTTGATCGGTGAAGGAGAAGTTATAATTATGCGAGCAGATGGCTGAGAGAGAGGAAAGAGAAGTGCTTTTGGCGGACTAGCTGTTTACAAGCTAAACCACTACTACTCCGATTCTGCCCGCTACCTGTGCCTGAACCCAGATCATTATAACCAATTATTGATTTACCTGGACTCTTAAAAAACTGTCCTGAAGTCACCCATGCATGTCTTGTACTGCATCTGTAATTATGGTCGCACAATAGGCATTGTAGAATAAAGGTTGCGCACACACGCACGCACACACACACGCATTTGACTCCCTCACCAACTAAATTGGTGTGTCACGTGCTTGGTGCACTGTAAAAAAATTCGATATCAACATGCTGCAGCTGTGACTTAACGACCACACAATGCTTGCATCAAGCTGCTGCATGCACACAGTTGAGAGACCATTTTTCTGGATAGTGATTCCCTTTCTTTTCAAAACTGTCGATGTCGGTGACTAGGCTACTTTTTCTTGAGAGCACCTACTTTGTATACTTACTGGAGGTTGCAGCGCAGTAATAACACGGATGCTGCAATATCCGCTATGCAAAACCAACTAGCTAGTCACTATGTTTTAAGCATACTTTGAATACTTCTTGCAAATCTGCCAGAATCAGCTGCTTGGTCACGAGATATGCAGCTTTGATGTTTTTCAGTGCCACAATGACCCACACAGCTCAAGAACTCTCCGCTGATGTGCTTCTGCATCATTGCATGGTTGGCCGCGGTCAGTGTAGTTGCCAATTTTAAAATTTTATTTTTGCTCCTGACTACATGATCCCAACCAGCCAATCTCAACGGTCCCGACACTTTAGCACCTGGCCTTATTTTCCCACACGTGGCACCAATTTGCCAAGGCTTTCGGGAGCAGCACCACAGGAGTTGCCATCGCTGATTGCGGATGTCACAAGCACCTGCGAAAATTTCGTCGGTGCTAAGTGCTGCTAACAGATTTAAGCAATTATCTGCTGGTTTGGCTATGAAGCATTGCTCAGGAGGCACTGATTTGATTGTTATAACTTATACACAAGAGGTGCTGTCTCGCTATGTGCAGTTTTCTTCCTCATAGGAATTAGTATGCATATTTTGATTCTACTCGAGGTCATCGTTATAAACGATATATTATATACAGTGCCATAATAAGGGGACTGCAATTCATAGATAAGTACTAGAATGTCAACAAACCACAAACCATTTTGGCTTCTCCTTTCTCTTAGTAGAAATGAGGCTTGACAGTTGCAAGTTCAACGTAAAGAGATGAATTTTCGTGAAAGAAAAGAAAGTTGTGTTCATTGCCTGTGTGTAGTAGTTTTGATTGTGAAACCTTAGGAAAATATGAATGCCACTAGTGCAAGCTGTTCCCATCATGACATGTTCCGTCATCTGGGCTGCTCCATTCACTGTAGATTTTGTCTTCTCGCATGCTTTCTTTGGCTGTCTGTGCTGCGTGTATATCTCTGGAACTTCGGAGAGGCAGCTGGAGAAAAAAATAAAAATAAAAATTGTCTGCTCCTGATGCTGGCAGTTATTATGGTAATCGTCGTTGTAAAAACATGTTATGCAGGGGAACAGGATAACACTGCAAGCTTGAAATTGATTGCTAGCAATGTTCCTGCTAGTTTTCAGAAGTACATAAAAGCAGGCCTAAAGTTAACCTAGTTGCTAATATGTGGCTGTGCCCGGGTCATTCAAAGCTGCAATCAAAGGTTCGAGCAGCAAGCCCGAACCTGCCTGTTTGAACCAGTAGCTGCAGCGAAGACTCAGATTGGTGACTGAGGTATGAGGGAACAAAACTGAAGGAATTTTAAGCAATTCTATGCTCTTTGCCAAATCCACACGTCATGGGAAGCTATACGATTTTGATGAGAAAGCAGTATGCATAATGTTTCGCAAGTTTTCAAGCTTGACTGCTAGCCTCCGTCCTGCTTTTGGGGAAATAAATTTTATTTGTTGGTAATTCCTTCTAAACTTTATTCTTCTTAAAAATTATTTTATCTTTTTCTTCTTTCTTGGCACTCGTTTATTCTGTGTGTTGCAATAATTGGCAAGTGCTCGAACTGTGTAGTCTTGTTTCTTGTTCCACTTATTTCTTTTCCAACGTCCTGTTGAGCTTATTATTTCCCAACCTCTTGTTCGACTTTTTTTTCCTAACTTTTTGTTGATTTTGCTAAATGCTGTGCCATTTCCCCAGTGCACAGAAGCCGCTCGAACTCTGTTTTCCTTCCACAGTGGAGAGCCCTCCTTCCCTGCTGCACCCTGGCATGTCTGGCCTCCTGAACGGGCCCCTGAGCCAGAGCTCGCCACGCAGTTCGAGCCAGGTGAACTCGCCACCCCAGCAAAAGGACTGGTACAACTGGAACATGGATACGTGATTGGCGGGGAACAGGGGGAGAGGAACCTCTTCTTCCCCACTGTGTGCAGGGTTCGTGGTGGTCCCCCCAAGGGGGCCAGCGTGGTTGGCCTAGGTGAGAGCCACACATTTCTTTTATCCCCCAGTTTATACATTATGCTAGGCTGGGTCATTTAGTGTGGGCTTGTTTCAAGCAGGCGAGAAAAGGGAGTGATTTTGTTCATCATCGTATTCCTCACTGAGGACTACAGAAATGGTTTAACCGTTTTCTAGTAGCCAATAAAGAGCTTTTTTTTTTTGTTTGTTTTATTTATCACAGAGATAAGTTTTGTCAAGTGACTGGGCAGTCGCATTCTTGTATTCTCGTCTGGTGGAAATCAGTAGCCATTGAACCATTTTGAATTTAGGTATGAGGAACAAGTCATGTGTGGCCATGCCTGGACAGTGTGATAGCTGAGAATTTGTTGCCCACAATTCGTCCAGTTGTGTCTTTGTGGTTCTTTAACCACTCCATCGTTTTTTTCCCAACTCTTATGACAGCTATGACGGTAAGCATCTGCCTAAAGCATCTGTTGGTACTTCTGGTCGAAAGCGGGCCTGAGCTAGTCACAAATGTGAAACTAGCTAGCTGAGGAATCGATGCACAAAGTGTCATCTGTCAGGCTTACGAGTTTTTGTTGTGATTATACGAGATATGAAAAAGGCACATGAAGATGCAATGAGTGAAATTGCTGTGACATTTTGTTTCATTTTATCACACACAATGGAGCTGCATCAACCCTTTTCAATGTCTTCATCTGTTACTGTGTTTTATTATATAACAATTCATTTTGTGGCTTTGGGGTTTTCTGGAGTATCTTTACAAATCAATTGAAGGAGCAATTATTGTGCAACCACAGCACAAGTTAAAACAGATGTAGTAACTGCTCGTGTGTAACAAGCTCTACACTTCAACATAACAAAAGTGCAATGCACGTGCAGGACATGCGTCTTCATCTCATAAACATAGGTGGAGCCAGCACTATGTAGTAATTAGAAAATTTCGCGCGAGCTCTGTATTGATGTGCCCAGCCTGCAGGTAGGCCTGCCAGTAACGCTCTCTTTTCTGTATCTTTTTCCAGGTGCTTGCCACACCATGTAAAGAGTCAATAAGCTACGGTCATTTCCTGGACTTTCTTCTTCATATCGCTCTCATTCTGTTAATGAGTATAGATTAGCTTTAAAGCATACACATAGGCAGTGGAATGACAGCCAGCCTAGCTGGCACAAAAACACGACTGAGCCGCGTTCTCAGGAGGTCTCAACGTTTTCTGTTGTGTGGTGTATAGAGGGGGCCAACCTCTCTGTTTCTCAAGTTTGTATGTGTGTGTGTGTGTGTGTGTGTGTGCGCGTGCGTGTGTATATTGAGCCGAAGAGTATCTCACCTTGTAGTTAAAAAGGTGCACGGTAATATAGCATGTTGGACACAAGCACCCTTTTAGCGGCATGTCTGCTGCATATGATCTGCATCCAATGCACACACGGGATTGACAAATGCCGCCGTGGCATCACCTGTTTTTTTTTTTTTTTAGCAAAGGAGGTTCAGCAACGCTTCTCCTGTTCTGTTTCTTTTTTTTTTTCCTTCGTACATGTTGCATTTAATAATTGCTGAATATATAAGTTAACCGTAATGTAATTGTGCAGGTAGCATTTGATCATGCATTGTGTGCATATGTTGTCTCTCATCTCTAAACGCCAATTCTTGTTGTGTTCTTAGCTTAGTCATAAATGCCCGTGTTCTGTTTACCCATTCACGAATGACTCCGTATGGCGAAGTTTAAATCGGTTTAAATGCATGCCTAGGTTGACTGATGACCAGCCGTAGGAATGTATGGGGAAGTTTAAACAGATTATGTCTGAGGTTGACTGATGGCCAACTGTGAGAACTAATTGCCAGGGGGTCCTGGTTATCTGGTGGCAAATATTTGTCGCTGCCTTACGATAGCATCAGAACTGCTGCAGCAGACAAAGAAGCGGCAAAGTTTTTGCAGAGGCTCCTTCAGAAAATTTTGAAGTGCGAAAAAAAAAAAAAAAGTTTTGCAGCTTTGTTTTTGATAACAGTAATTGCAGCATTTTGTACATCCGCTGGCACACAGTTTACTTCGGCAATGATAGTGGAACAGAGGCATTTCTCTGAATATTTATTGTGAACTGTGCATACAGAGAGCGGTGTTTTCGTGGTTCACCTTTCTCTGAGACAGCTGCCTCTAGTTATTTGACTTTTGAAATCATAAAATTGTCCTCTGTTGTCCTGTAGAACCGTGTTGTCATAATACTTGGTATGGTGGCAAGAAATGAAATGGTGGTGAACTGCCGTCACAAAAGAAATCGATGCCTTTATTAATTGCCAAGTTTTTTTTTTTGTACTGGGCGCTGTTGCTGAGACAAATTGAATATTTGTTGAAGCTCTTGATGCTACTGGTTGTAAATGTGGTTTAAGGCAACTGTCTGAAAAAAGGCTGTTAATATCATGTGACTGACATCATCATGAAAGACAGTTGGAAACATTAATTTTCTGGCTAATACTGGGGGTTTAACATACCTAACCTTTTTTGTTGTTGTTGCTTGTTTTGTACAAGGCACTGCTACGGCTGTGAGCGTCTGACGAAAACCATCCACTGCATGTGCGTTTTTAAGATGCAGCTTATGTCCACACTATTTGTGTTCTGCTCGTTCTGTTGCTGAAAGATCATTTTATGTGAGAAATTTGCAACCTTAGATGTGCGACTATCATGGAACAGCACTTTGTAAGTGTACTGGAAGCCAGGAATGCGAAGGGCTGTTTGTAGGATTCCGGTGCACGTAATGAAGCGTGTATAGATTTGTAGAGAGACAGGGCTCTGTGATGGGCTTTGGTCATGGGAACATGAATAAGGGAGGCTGTATGTTCACCCTCATTAAGTCCATAAATATCAAGGCATTAAATTAATGCACCCATGAAATTCTATTTCATTCAGAGCCCAAATGTAGGATTTAAGGAGTTAGCGTACCATTATTCTTGGTTATTTAACAAAGGAAGAACAAAATACATTTTGCATTGTAGTATGTACAAATGTCTTTGCTTATTTATTAGACATTGCTTTGCTTTTGCACTTTTAACATTTGCGCGGCATATTTTTATTTGTCATGCCATGCAAGAGCACACGGAATGTTAGCAGCATTAGCCAATCACTCTCATTTCTGTTGGCATTTCTCAGCGTTTTTTATGCCTACATTCCTGTGTGAAAATTCAATGAGATTTTCATCTTTAGGATTACTGTCAGCTTATGTTTTTAGTCATTCCATTCTGGCACCATTCCTCTTGCGTTGAAGGGCTGCCCAAAAATTTTGTTTTCCATCATTTCTCTTCTTCGCAATGATTAAGTGTGTATGGACATAATGTGGCTCTGAAAAGTTGCATTCAGTGTTGTGTATGAGTCAAAGCAGAAAGAAATGGGATTGATTCGTTGTAGTCACTGGAAAAAATTTGAACTCTTGTGTGAAAATTGGTGTAAAAAATACAGAAGTGGTGTCGTAAGTATAGTTACGTGCATGCGTAAAACCTAGACAAGATAATGGAGGTGCTGCCCGCAGGTTCCATCAGAGAGGTGCGCACTGTAAAATTAATAGCAATGGCGTACACATTAGGCGAACAGAACGCATTATTTCGTTGCTGCATTACACAGTTCAGGCAGCGGGCCATGACATTACCAGTTTTCATTTGTTTCCTTATGTGCAGTGGTTCTAGATGCTTCAGCCGAACGGATTTTAAAATGTTGAAGCAGCTGGAGTGCATAACCTTCAAACAACATTGCACATTGGGCGAGCAAATAATGCTGCCCTTCTGTTAATGAGCAGCTTTCAATTTTACACTTTGGGAAGGCAGCTGGTAAGCAGTGATGTTTGCAGAGCTTTTGACTGTTGGAAGCGCTTGAGGTTTGCATGAAGACACTTTTAATCTTTGTAGGAAACAGGCATCACCTCTCGAAGTTTACGCTATTTTCTATTGTTGTTTGTTAGAGCAGTGTAATACTATATATATATACATAGCTACCACTTGCTGCTTGACTACGGCTGTGACAAAAAAATGTTTCTAACAAGTGCCTCTCGTGCATTTCCGCACAAAAACATTGCTGCCAATAGCAGCATCTCGTCTGTCTTTAATGGGCTGCAGAAAAAAAGAAAAAAAGGAGCGGAAGGCAGCTCAGTAGGAAAACAGACATACGATGGCTTCGTGTGTTTTAGACATTTTTCCCCCCACCTGATCTTGTTGTTCCTGGTGCATCTTCATTGATTCCTTGCCAACTTTTATTGATGTTGTGGTGCCAAAGATCCTAAACTGGCTTTGTAGTTCTGGGTCTTTGCATTGCTTGTAGTGTTCTCTCTCTTTTGCGGGATGTACCTTTTTGTACAAGCCTCGCGCATGTGTCTGAAAGGACTATGTAATTTAGGTAGTAAATACAAAAGTGTTATTATTGCTGTTTTAAGATAGAGAAAAAAAAAATAAGATTAGAAATGTAAAAATGAAACGAAAATTGGCAGCTTCGGTGCAGCGAGCTTCTGGTGCTCGAGGAGAGTTGGAGGGATTGGCCGCAAACATTTTCTGTTGCTGTGGCTCTTCTCTATTCGACAGTGTGCCATCTATGACAGTCGGGAAATAAATTTTATGTGCAGAGATATTGTGCTATCTTTTTATCTTTCTGCCATCAGTCTGGTTCACTATCATGCATCTCGCTTCTGTGATCCCACTGTTCCAGCACCATAAGTGGCTCGATGATGTAAAACAAATGGCCTTGGCAAATCCTATGCAACAGTCTCAGCTTACTAACATTGTGTGTATCATTCAAAAGAGGAACAAAAATTAAGTACATACTGCTACAGTATGCCCTGTAGCCAGCTTGCAGCTTTTTTTTCTTCCTTAAATTTTGCTTGCTTGCTTGAAAAGTATTTGAGCATTTTTTAAGGCAGTTGTGTCTGTGACCATTTTGACTGGAGAAAAGTTAAATTGAAATCTAACAAATGGTTAAAGCTGTGCTTTGAAGCATTACACACACACATTCAATATGTTAGGCCTCCTGCCAATACTGTAGTACCAAAGCATGTAAATTTTCAGTGGTCTGGTGAGCGGTAGAATTTTAAAATTGTGTCGAATATGTAGACTAGAAGAAAAAAACCATCATCACTCGTGAAGTGTTTCTTGTTCTTAAAACTAAGCAGGAAAATTGAATGATGTCGCTTGTAACAGTTGAAGCTATATTAAGAAAATTGTAGAGGTTAAACTATCCTTGAACCAAGTTTCACAGGCATTGACCATCGGCTGCAGTCGCTGCTGCCGCTTCGATCTTGGCTTGTCTGGCTTCTCGTTGTTTGATTGCCTTGTCAGCTTTTCTGGCACGGCCACGGTCTCTCTCTTTAGAAAGATGGCGTGTGTATGGCATATTTATCTAGGAACAGCGCAGATATGACTTCATGAAGACAGCGATGTTCAATGCAAAGTGCGAGAGTCTTTCAGTTGGAACTTGATGGAGATGGCTATGTTTACTGCACGGCACAGGAGTGTTGCGGTTTTACATGAGGCATGATCGGCTGCGGTGATAGCATGGTGCTCTTATGTCTCGGCATGACGAAGACGTTTGCTGCGCAGTGTGAGATGAAGCATCGTGACATGCGAGTATGTGGCGCCATCTGTGGAACACACGAGGTGCTAGGTCCAGGAATAACACTGAACTAAAAAATGAACGCACTTCTGTTAGAGTTTTAGTATATATTTATTTATTAGCATGCTGTTGCTTTAACAGCCACACTCAAGTAAATTAAAGGAACTGTCCGAGTATAGTATCACAAGAGCAGGACAGTGCACTGCATGCTGGTTGCAGTGTCACCACTGATGGCCATCACGACTTGCGGTAGAGGAAGAGTCGCTTGATGCACCTCTTGCCGACAAGGTTAGCGTACTCCTTTACCTCAGCCCTGTCAGTGTTTCCTTTTAGCCGGACATACTTCTTGTATGGGATCACGTTCCTGTTGTAGAGAATGGCAACTTCGTCCAGGTCATGCACTGCATTTTCATCACCTGCACACCAAAAAGCAACAAAATTTTCAAGTACAGTCTTAATGACTTTCAGTGTACCAAAAGACTGCCATAGTTGACAACTGTGTCTCTTGGCATAATCCACACACACAGTTGGTCCTGGCATCCAAGACCAACAGAGTGAAAGAATGCTTCAAATAAAATAAATCAAAATATGCATTCTTCAGTTAGGTCTGCAAAAAAGTTAGACTTGAATGTTTTAGTTTGTATGCTTCACCTCAGTACTCGAATGAAAATACATTTTTTTTTAAATTCATGTTAGTCGGTTTTGAAAAAGCACCACCTCTCCTTCAATTAAAAGTAGATGAAAGCATGAACTGGGTTTATTACTGACTTCACACCCAGTTTCAATGCAACGCGCACGACGAAATTAGCGTCGTCGAGCAGCAGCGGTAACTTGGAGCTTGTTACATGCTGATGGAAGGCGCTCCACAACCTGTAGTGTATTTGGCTAGTGCGTGCATTGTGTAACGACCGGAACTTGCTCAGCGCTGTCACCTTGTCGACTACCTCCAGGAATGCGCGTCAGCTGCATGGCAGACACTAGAATCCTTTGCACTGCACACTGTTTTTGCCCATCACGAGATTAAAAAGATACTTGCCAAATATGCACTGCTGGCACCAGAGAGTGACTCGGGAAAATTCATTCATGCTCTCCAATTTGGCGCTATTGTACACACCCAACTTTTCATTTTTGGCCCCAAGCCCTAAACCCTGCTGCTGAAAAAATTGCACAGTTCTGGGGCCAGCCTAACAATGAAAGTGTCTGTGGCCACTCTGCGTATGGCAAGATGCGTAGCGGACAAAATACCACGAAGCACATATGAGCTTGGCTCGTTTCAAGTCCGTTAGGGAGCTAATATGCTAGTTCTCTAATGGCACCCTAACTGTGGCTACTCTCACGAAAATAGAAGCTGTCATCGCACTGAAAAATGATTTCAAAAATACCTTTCTTGGGGTCCTGTTCAAAGCGAGAGTACTTGCTAGCATCCAGGAGAGGCTTGCACTTCTCAATGGGATGCCAAGTGTAGGTTTCGGGACAGAGCAGTCGAGAAGGTGAAAAGAGCCCCTGAAAAGGTCACGTGCACGGTTTCCTGCGGGTTTCCCTACAACTAACAATAAAAATATGATGCCGGGAAAAAAAATTCCACTTCGTGTGCCTTTTTATGATAGTACCTGGCCTCACGGCCTGCATGAGTCGCGGTGCTAGGTAGGAACAATTCCAAAAGCACTGTGTAATCTACACTGCAGAAATGCGAAAGCCGGAACATTGTTGTTACACACGGTGCATCACATTTGCTCTCATTATCATTATTAACTAAAAGCACCATCATTATCATTGCTACTGTCATTATTTTCATTATTGCTAATTGCAGCATCATTGTCATCGCTGCTATCTCCTCACAATAGGCAAGGAGAATTATGATCTGCGTTTCACAATCCTGGACGTGGCACAGTTGGTTGAAGTGCTGGGATGGGAATCCAAGGAATGGAGGTTCGATTCCCGGTGGAGAGAGGATTTTTAATTATCTGATAATGTTATTAGGATGATTGACAGCTAATTTCCCTCCTCATAAATCTGCCATTAGCAAGTGAAACATCAGCACACAGATCTAATGCACAGACCCCATGCAAAAACCCCGCGCTCAACTCTCGCGCAAGGGATTTTGTTCCATGAGACTAGAAAGGCTTTCACCTTAAAAATGCAGCCAGGCATACACCACACAGGCTCCTCACTTGTGTCTGGAGAGTTGCGTGCAGCTACTCAAGAGCTGGCATGAAAGCACTAGCGTACATGCCTACCTTGTATCTCATCTTGGGACAGGTGTGGATGTAGAAGCCCATGCAATAGTCCTTGATGCTTGGACACACTTTACGCAGCTCTCTTGTATAAGCTATCTCCCTGTAATATGGAAAAAGAGGAAATTGCAGAAACTTTACGTGACAGACAGCTTGGGAGCTTCAGTAAGCAGCGTTAGCGAGGCATAAACGATTGTTAAATTACAATTCTACATCATAAGAAGGTTTCAATTACACAACACTGTTTAAAAATACTGACTAGCGATCAACGTGCTTGATGTGGAGAGCAATGTATTACATGCGGGCTCAGAATGTGAGTGATTTGTGCGGACGAACTAGATTCATTCACACCAACGACAATTAAGTTTCGACTTTGGAATAATTTGGGATATTGTCCTATCTGTTCGAATGAAATGTCCAGTAGCAATCATGCCTAGGTTTCAAACCTACGCTTGCTTACTTTTGTAAGCTCTTGTAAGCAGTTGCACAAAACCGGCCACACATTTGAACTTGAGCTTACATGTGTGAGTAACCACGTGCTTTTGTGTTCGGACTGTCTCGCGCATGGATGAAAGTGGATGAAGCCAACAGCATCCAAAGCACAGTGCGAGAGGCTGGTAGTTTAACATGCGGGAAAAAAGGCTACAGCAATGGCCGATTGGTCTAGAGCAGCAGCAAGCAGAGCTATCTGTTCGCACCGCCGCGGTTTCGAATCTTGCTCATGGCCATAAGTAATGCTTCTCTCAGAGCCACTGTTGGTGGTGGACAACTGAAACCATCACAAATCTGCCTCTTTTAATTTAAAAATCCTAAACATATGTTTTTTTTGCAGTTCTTTTGTGTGTGCTTCTACATAACAGCTTTTTTTGTGAGAATGCTAATGGGGGAAGATGGCAACTATTTGGCAATCACTCCCTTATTCTTTGGCATGTTTCGTCGCCCTGCTTCACGGTGATGACTTTTCATAAAAATGACGCAAAATAACTGGGGCTGCCTTTGAGTAGGCCATGCAGTGTTATTTTTTCACTTGCGGAGCTGTTTCTTGCATCAATGGCAAACTTACCTGAGCGATGCATACGTCCCAAGAGAGAGAAAGCTGTAGTCTGGATCATAATAAAGGTACACAGAGGACAGGCACGTGGGCAAGATGTCAATGACACCAACAGCAATCAGATTTCCATCAAGCCAGTATTGCTGGTGGAATGAGCCCAGGCTGTAAGGGCCCTTGGGATCATACTGCATAAGTTGTTGGAAACAAGCACACTTGATATCACTGCCAAGTCTAGCTAGCACTATGCAAAGATGCTCATCACAGTACTGTAAGAAAGTAGTTTCAAAGAAGCACACCCTTCAGTTATAAGGAAGATTCCATGGGCATCGATTTTCAAAGGTAGGGTACAACTAGTAACGGCTAGAAGGCGGGCGACGGGCTCAGTTATTTACTCATTAGGCAGATTGCATCAAAATGACCACAATATGCAAAGGTGCCAATGACGAGCACTAAACAGTATTCTATACTAACCTGAATATTAATCTGAATGGCAGAACAGTAGCTTATTTACACTGACAAGCTTCATATGGCTTTGTACATTTGTAAGCTCAGTACACTACTCTAAGCGTTCATTCATGTAATACCCTGCTCATAAAAGGTGTGACCAATGCACCTTCAGGAGACAGCAATCTCTCATTTGCAGCTACTACACACATGATTTCATATCAGCATGTGAATGTACAAAGACAATAAATAAGTAGTATTTCTAACAGTATGCCACTGTGCACTTTGCCGACTTGCCAAGTGGTCCTAGTACGGCATTTACATGCGACTTAGTACTAACATGAAAAGAAACACGGGAACACGTTCAAGTATGTTCAGCTTCCTTTGTCTTCATGTCTAGGCCAAGTTCCCACTGAAACTGGTTGGTAAACAGTTAAGCTCCTAATATGTTGCTTAATAAGCAGCGAAAAGCTCCAGCACCACATGAGAATCTTCACTGAGGCAAACAATGTGACACACCTGACTGAACTTTACTACTATTCAACTAAATGAGTAGCCACAATAGCTTCAGCAAAGCAGTCAACAATGTGCACCACAGAAGAGCAGGCAACATCAAAGCTGTTTTTAGAAAATTCGGCCAAGACAAATTACTCTTGTATGAGTAGGGGAGGGAAACGGCTGTTAACAAGTGTAGCTAACTCTTTGTAATACTTTTATCGGAACCTGATGCAAATTGGCTGCAAAGTAACCCAGTACATAGATAATTTTATATTTTAAGATATAATGATGCACAAGATAACTGTATGCTTTTTGCATCTATGACGATTTTCTACCACTGCCATGGATCAATAAATAGTGAGTAGTGGATCTAAGATACGCAAATAATACATTTAAAATGACAAAACTACTCAGAGCCTTGCCTTCGGTATGCATACAATTTCCACACGCCACAAGTGAAAGCAGTATTCCGAGAATAGGATGTAGTATATTCATAGCAGATCTGCAGGGGCATACCAAAAAAGCACACCTTACGGGGTTGCAGAATGCGCCTTCTTGTATTTAATGAGCCAGTGATTAAGAGCTCAGTATATATGTGGACAGTGCTCTTTATGTGGAACTTGAGGATTAAGTTTCTTTACTGTTTCATGAAAACAACTCGAAATATCAAGGTTCACTATAAATGGGCTCATCTAGTCTGGCCATGTGGTACTATAATCCATGTACTACCGCAACCATTTACCAATAGGAGCACCAAGTATGTTGTAGATCGCCCCTTGCCATCAGCGCAATTGTTTTAAGATAATGAATGCGTCTCATGCTTTCAAGGAAACAGACAAATCAATAACAGGCTTGCAATGTGTGGCCCTATCCTCATCGCTTTGTGTCTGTCAAATGTCCGTCCCCTACAGACATTACCATTAACCAAGCCATGAAGCACACATTGCACAGCGTCGGGAAGAGAGAGAGAGCAGAGCTATGCAGCAAGCCACAGTATTTTGGCTCTTTTACCTGCAGCGGCGAATCCACCAGAAACTGGCGATAGGACTCCCTGTTACATTGGCTGGGTGGCTCCTTGTGCACTTGCATCTGGTAGCGCTCAAAAAGCTTCCATGACTTCCCGAAGGTCATCTCAAACTCTGGCGACTTCTCGTTGGACACAACTGTCTTCACCTTGCCATGCAACAACACACAGGTGGTTTACTATTTAAATAATGAACATACTAGTATGTGCAAAAGCATGTTCAATGATGTGTGCTGTGCACCTCCTGAATCCTATGTGGTGCAATCAAAGCTAAGCCACGATAAAAGGTGGATAATATAAGCAGGTCAGGTTGGAGCACCGCATCATCACCTTTGTGTAGCAGTATGGCTGTACAAGGCTGAACATACCCTATCACCTCTTTGCATAGACCACGACAGTGCGAGAAACGTGCTTTATTTCCTTCAGACTTGGTAAAAGACCTGGCAAAGTCGATGTTTTGTGCATTATTTCCTGTACCACAAAGCTCACCATGCTGTTTTTGCGCCACAACCAAGTATGCAAATGTCCTTGGATTCTGCCAAAGCCTCGTTTTGCAACAATTTTGTGAAATGGGAATGAATGAATGCAATAGCAGAACATAAGCCATTTCTTGAAGCAAATTAGATAACTGATTGCTCAAAGGTCTTATTGTTACATTACTGATAACTGCAGCATTGATAAATAAGTTCTTGTTGAATCAATGATGTGTACGACAAAGCTCAAAACTGCGCCTAGTGGCAGTTTTGTCATATTCCACCTTCACGGCAACAAGTTGGAGTCATCCTTGGAAGGTCCCATGGAATGACGGTATAGGTGTTGTAAATCAAACGATGCTGTAGTTCACCTGTGGCTTGGCTGCACTAGCAGTGCTCTCTCTCTCTTGCAGTTATTCAGGAGCAATGGCAGGTGAGCAGTGAATGAGAGTGACTACCTGGATTGGGCTATTGACTAGGAAGCGCCGGTAGCGCCTCTCCGTTAGTTTTTCCGGAGGGTCCTTGTGAATTTGCTGCTGGTATCGGAAGTAGACGGCTAAGGCGGAACCAAAGGAGTTTGCAAACTCGGGACAATCGGGGCTATTCCGCACCAGGAGAACCTACGCACACACACACAAACATGTGCACAATCCATGGCTAAAAGTAACTCATCTTGTGCAGGAGAAAAAAATGGAATGGTTCTTTGAGTGCCCACATAAACACACGAAATAAAAGCTTCGAACTGAATGTGTGAATGTGATCATGAATAGCAAAAGGGTTCACTCCATGTTGCACACAAAACACTAACACCAAATACAAATCAAAATCATAAGTCTTTTCAAAGCGCCAGTGCCTATTCTGAGGTCATGATGATGGTGCTTCTAGGAACACCACTGCCTATTGTTCTGTTGTCAGAAGGGGCTGGTCAATCACAATATGCAAAATGTTTCATAGTTTAGCATTAGTGTCCCAGTTTTCTGTGGCACGGGTCATAGGCAAATAACACGCGGTGATCCAAGAGTAGTAATGTCTTACAAATAACTGCACAGAATAAAACAAGCAACAAAAGTTAGGAGTTAGGTTAGCAACCAAAAAGTTAGGAACCTTGACAAGGTTCCAGTTAATATCACACGGCAATTCGTGCATAGTAATGTCTTACACATCGTCGCAAGAAATAAAACATGCAGCCAAAAATTATTAAACGTCTACACTAATTTAACCTTGACAAGGTTTCAGTTGTAATGCCCCGTGTAAAAATATGTAAGCATCAAATGGCACTCAGTAACTAAAGTGAATTAACCTCATGTTTGGCTCACGATATCCTCAGTTACTTATGCACCCTTAAACTGAGCACAAGTTATATTACTAAGAAGACACTCCCTTTCTGAGGCTCTTTTATTTTCATCATGACAGACTATGAACAGTGAACTAAAAGCAGAGAGGTGAAAAGCGGAACTTAATGCACTGACAACTGATTCAGAGAACAGATCGAATGAAGGACCTCTTAGCATAGCAATGACGTTAGACGTAGCCTTATTTTCATACCTAACAAGTGCCAAGCTAAGGGGCATGTAATAATTTCTGCCTCCTGGGCTGTAGCACAATGGTTAAGTTATGGAAGTGAAGCATGCTACATTCAAACAAAAGTCTGAAATGAAAGTCTGAGAGTCTAGGAAAGGGGCTTCCCTAGGAGAATATTACTCTTCAATGTAGTCTCCATCAGCAGTAACACACTTCCATCCTACAACACCGCTACGCTGTGCCAGCTGCTCCAATTCTTCTATGATGGCATGCACAGAGATTATGCCGAGGAGTTGTTTGAACAGAGCATTTTCCAGACCCATCACCTGATAGGAATTCTCATTGCATGCAGCTCGGTAGGCAAAGCTTTTGAACAATTTTCCTAAAGCTGCAAGTTTTTTTTACATTAACTGCTGCTTCTGGTAGTGACAGGGCTTGATGTTTCATACATGGCCTAAAATAGCCACATGCTTTCAAAAAGCATTTAGACTGCACAAGACAATTGTCTATGTTCAATTAGCCATACTAGAAAAAAAAAATGCATTTGTGAACAATGCTTCACTGAACGAAAAATTCACTTAACTCAATGTCTGTATTGTTAATTTGGCCTGCAGAGTTTATCAGTACTCACTTCAAGCTTGTGGGCAGCATCTGGGGGAAGTGGTTCAAATAAAAAATCTTCCAAGGATTTTGGCTCATTTTTTGGTTTCCTTAAACACGACAGGGAAGCCTGGAAACAAAATAAATTTTTAAACATTAAGGCGAGAAAACGCGCACGAATATCGGTATTCTATCATTCACCTCCAGAACACAAAAATTTTAAAGTGAATTTCACTAATACATTATATCGGCGATAAAAATGATGCTCCTACTCTGCCTTCTCAACTTAACACACAGTGACACGTAAGAAAAGAATAATAAAGAAAACAGGTTGCCAGTGCTCATTCTGCCAGTGTAAAAGCACGCAGTGAAGTGTCACTTTGGTCAGCTGCGAGAAGCATTAAGAAATGATTAGCAAACTGGAAGTTCCACACAGCTTTTAAATTTGACTTGAATGCTCACAAACACCACCTCTATGGATTTGCTACGTTAGAAAATGACCATAAACATCTTTTCAGGGCTCTGGAGTGACCTGCAAAAGAGTGACCTGCAACTGGGCTAAATAAAGATTTCCATTCAGCATAGCACTGACTGACGTAGTGGCCGCGTCACGGTAAAAGCTTGTCCTCCCTGCTTGGAGGGAGCCTAACAGATTCTGCAGGCATTTTAAATAAAAGTTGTTCTCTCTCTCTCTCTCTTTCAGCATAGCAACACGACACTGCTAATACAGCAGTACTGTTCAGAGATTTCTCAGAATATAATATTTTGTTCCATTGAATTCTAATGTACAGGGTCGTCCACTTCTAGCTATAACACAGACACTGCTTTCAAATCAACATTACGTACGAAACAGCCACATATCGATGCAAATCGATGCACGCACACAGGGACCCGGATGTGCTGCTTCACATGGCCTGCCACTTAGCTTTATTGTGTGGCCGGTTCAAACGCAACAGCGCTTTGAAGGCGGTGAACGTGTTACAGCTAGAAGTGGACGAGGCTGTACAACAGAAATGGAAATGCCCAATTTATATTTGAACGGAGCAAGGGAATGCTCGTAAATATAATTTGTGTCCATCACCAGCGATGCTCCATTCAAAAATCTTTCCTAATATCAAGAAATGTTTAGTCTAAAATTCGGCCTAAAAGGAAAATGGATTCTTCCACAAGTTTCAGGGAATTTTAAGAATTAGTAGAAAAATGAGGAAAATTCCTTTTACTAAGGTGCTAACAGGTAAAGATAAAAGACCAAGGCTAGGGCAATGTTCAAACCAGGCTAAAAATGCAGAATATAAAAGTCAATATTAATGCACCACTACAGTGTAAAATGATTTCATGCACCATATGTTGTTAACACGTTCACTGCGGCACTGGTCAGTGATAGGTCACATCATTTATTCGTAGTGTGCAGCCACAAATACTGGGTCACACGTTGAAGCCATGGAAATTATTTTGTTATGTCTAAGGAGGACCTCACAATAAAATCTGTTCTATTTCTTCATTGCGTAATCCAGCTCTCGTAGCTGCATAACATGAACAAATAATACCATCCACTAGGGACCCATGCCACAGTGAAAGTGTGATTATGAGCGCATAAAAAAAAAAAGAAAATCGAAATGAGGCCCCTGCAGTGATCAGCACCGAGCCCCACTGTGTCCTCACCTTGCTGATAGTGCGTTTACACAATCATTGCTTCCATAGTTCTATAAATTACATCCAATTGTTACGACAACAGTGACACTGCAGACAATTGGATTGTCTGCTGAATGAAAAGAAGAGAATTCATTCTGCTTCCCCTCTTGCATTCTCCTATGCCTGCACACAAATACTACAGCGCGGTGTCGTGTGGTGCGTTTATCATGGCACCACTGCATCAGTAATGTCTGATACACCTTGCATTACCATGCTGGCGGCTCAAATTTTTGCTGGCTGACCTTCATGACATTTCAACTTCATTTTTTTTTTTCTAGTTGATGAAGTCAGGGTGTGAACTTAAGAGGGTGAATCAACCAAATGGGCATTAAATAGATATGTTGGGCTTATGTCAGTCCGAGTTCTAAAAGTCATGTATGAGTCATGCAATTTTGATTTGATTTGAGATACAAGTTGATGCCAGGCATACGCATTTATTTCCTTTACTTCTAGCAGGAAGTGCATTCTGACTGAATAAGTTTGAAACTAGATACATAATATTAAGAGACAGGTAACACAGTGACCACAACAAATTTTTCTCACGGTTGCACTTGCTCATACTACTAATGAGCAGTACTTGGTAGTTTCCGACCCTCTGCCCTTCTTTCGTGGTTAAGAAAAAATAGCAAGGATTACTGAAAAAAAATACTACAAAATAATGCTGGGAAGTACTTGGTAGTTTCCGACCCTCTGCCCTTCTTTCGTGGTTAAGAAAAAATAGCAGGGATTACTGAAAAAAAAAATACTACAAAATAATGCTGGGAAGTATGCAGGAACTTCCTGTACAGCTGTCAGCACTGCGGCATGTTTGCGGTGGCTGACGACTGCTGGAACGCAGCTTAATATGAAGTCTTTCGCCGGTGGAGTGTGCGCTGTCTTGATGGGTCCATGTCGACGTGTTTCGCTCATGCCTGCGATCAAACACAAATGCACAGATAGCATGTTGCATTTTAGTTGCATGCTATGTCCCCAATCCAATATAGCATGCAACTGCTCATGCACCTTTCATGTTCGGCCTCAACGATCAAGAAGCTCAACAGCTCTAAGCAACATATTTGTCACCCAAACTGCTCTGCCTCAAGGTTTTTTAATATCATCTTGAGGCCAAATTTAAAAGGTGCACAAGCAGTCTCATGCTATGTCAATTTGGCAACATAAGCAAACTGCAGCGTGTTTTCTGTGTGCTTGTGTTTGACCGCAGCCACGAGAAAAACGTGGCAATATGAGCCTGTTGAGACCATGCTCACTTCGACGGCGAAAGACAAGTCATATCAAATGCACTCCAGCTATCGGCAGCCGCTGCAAACATACCGAAGCAACTGTCTTCACTCCAGAGACCAATGCTTCGCGGTGTGGCGTCAGTCGAGGCCATAGTGTCGAGAATTTGGATTAAGCGTGCTGACAGCTGTACTGTATCAGAAAAAAAAAACCTGACAGGGAATCTCAAGGGTCTATGTTGATTACCTGAGTAGTGTCAGAGTTAAGATCGTTGCCAGCTTTGCTTTGTTTTAAAAGCCATCTTTCGCGGCGGATGTCACGAGCCTTCCGGCACAATGGTTTGTTTGGGTCAGCACCCAAACCTGGAAGAAAAATGGGAAGCAAACAGAAGCAATGCTTCTATTGGATGACAAGAATTCACCAAGCACAAATTGTAAGAGCTATACAAATGGTTGCATACATTGCTGTGCCCTGCATTAATATGGCACTGCACACACTATACACACAATATGTTCTTAAACAAGGTCTGCAGGAAGTACAAGCTCGTTAGCAAAGAACAGACATCTGCAACAAATTATGGGAAAATGCACGTTTTTGCATGCATGAAAAATAATATGATAGAGCAGTAGAATTTATGTTGGTTCTTTAAATACCATGATATACTAAAGCTTCACTGCAATGAAATTCCACTTAGCAGAAATATTACATCAACAAATGTGCATTCAAATAGTCTGCATGCATTCAACAGCATTGGTTTGAATCATAAAGTATCATTCCCCTTGGTTTCATTTTATTATTTATTGGTTCAAAGCTAATATGTAAGAAGCTCTTGTCGAAAAACTGTGCATATTTCACATCTCTTGAAGTAATGCTTCTCAGCAAAGCAAAAGCATTGTGAAACTATCAGTGATTCTCTTTGCAAAGCTATAATTCACTCCTCATCGAACCATCATGGTTTGATGATTGATCAATTATTGAACAGTTATCATGGTCTGATGATTGAACGTTTTTTGAGCAATCGATGTCTTTTCAAACTGTAACCAAAGAAGACCACTGCATCAAATGCTCAGACCCTTAGTGCCAATGTTTCCACGGCGTTAAATATAAATTGTAATATCAACACAATATATGGCGAAGAAGAAAGATTTCACTGAATTTAGGGTTGTAGGTTGACAAGCCAGCTCATGAGTCAGTCGGGCTTAGACTCAAGCTCAGCTATAAATCCAAGCTGCCATGACGACTCTGTGTCTATGGTATTTCTTTAATGAGCATGGAGTCACAGGTTTATTATTTACTCAAGTTACCTTGAAGCCCCAAGTGGGCGTTAAAAAAATTTGGCTTAAACATACTTGGACAAGCCATATTTCGACAAAGGTGAAATGTGTTAACATTCATCTATGAGATTTCAGTACATGTCTGAAAGCACCAGGTAGTCAAACTTTCTCCACAACTCATTATTATCATTATTTCTTTACAACAATTAAGGTGAGTTTTAGGTATGTGAATTGCGATCTGAATGAGCCCAAGTGAGCTTAAGCCCTTTAGAGCCTGAGGAGTGAGAGCTGATGTGAATCCAATGGACCCTCGCAAAGCCATTAGATGTGTAAAAAGCCATTTTTGTTTCAGAAAGGCGAAGATCACATTTTAGAACTGCACGTAATCCCTTTTCCAAAAGCTAACATTTTTGTGTTTTCATGCTCCCGTTTCAATTGCCTTGCCAGTCTTACATTTGGTGCTGGTGGCACATACACACCTTTCTTTGGCACATGAGCCTCCTTTTTGGTGCTGCTATCCGTTTCCTCCCTGGGCAACACAGATGGCTCCCCTGTATCCTGATCCATTGGCTCACAGGTTACAGCTTTTTTGTCTTGGCTTGCCGCTTTTTCCTCTAGAATTTGATAACATTTGTATGCACACTTTTCAGACCGCTGGAAGACACTAATGCTGCCTTAAAAGCCATTTTAACTGAAGCATTGCAGTAGTGCTGTTGTAACAAGCCACAAGCTTTTATAACTATTCAAAGATATGGTCATAACTGCAGTGCTACTTCTATGGCTACAATTTCCGAAGATACCAAGACACTAAGATCCCCAAGACACAGTTTACATGACAGAAATAAGAGATTACGTGTAAGGATTTGTACTTTTTACAGCAATAAGCTGTGCAGTAGTAACAGTACACCAAAGAAATATTTCCGGCATTTCTGCAATCTACAGAATATTTACATCTTTTACTGTCGTTTTCTTCACTTTAGCAAAATTTTTATAGCATGGGATCACACTCTAGCCAAACTGGGTAGGTTACATGAAGTCAACTGTTGTTTGTACCACGGTGTCGAACCAGAATTTTTTCGGGTTCGGTTCGAGTTCGCATTGATACCTTTCTGGTTGGGGTTATATTATAACTCTATTATAATACTTAGTTCTCTTTCCCGTTCCAGTCCATAATAAAAGTGCAAATTCATATTGTCACGTAGTCGTGACAATGCTGAAGGCAGCAAATGAAGATACTAGTGTCATACCTAAATTAACTCTTTGCTAGGCTGACTTGCGCCCACAAAATAACTAAGCAACTCGGCGGCAGCAATAACAGCTAGTGTCTGACCGTCGGCCATCAAAATATGAATGTGCGTTGCATTCATCAGCGTTCAATTTAAAGTCTAGATCTACATGACCATCTAGATAACCGGCCAAAGGAACCCGGAAACATCTCGAATGATACAGAAACAGTTGTACTTCCCTGCGATCACTCAGAAAAAATCTCGGCGCATTTCGCGCTACACAGAAAGTGATAAAGCCGCGTTCCGCGACAATGAGCATGAACGAGGTCGTTCAATGCACTACAATGACGGTGATAAAGCCGTGTGCTGAAGGCTATTGAAAACAACAAATAAAGCTTCGACTGGTTTGTGGCAATATATTAGTCCGTCTACTGATTTTGTCGTCAGATGTGTCAGGCTCCACTTACTTGGTTGTACAGACCTCAGGAAAATGCTTATAATGAGTGACCAACGATTAGAGTAGGATGGGGGAAAATAAGGATTACTTTCATTGGCACATAACCAACTAAAGCTATCATGCGCCAAAAGAAAGTTAAAAGAAAATAAAGTTTCCAACTGAACTTTTCAGGAATTTCACATGAATTTTGCTTGAAAGCAAAACCTTTTACTACATGTACAACAATGTTTCATCCAGTTTTCACTAAAGGACTTTGAAATTAGATCAAGTACACACCAAGCACACACCCCAGGACTAACAGTGTATACAACACATGTGTTACTACATATCGCCCAGCACGTGGATGCCTTTGCATTTTGCGTTTTGTATGAAGGCGAAACGCAAAGGCAACCATGTGTTGTGGCCCGAAAGGCATCGACAAAAGTTCCCTCCGCCACGTATTGGGGTTGGAATCATTATTGTAATTGCCCGAGAATCCGATTAATTAATTTTCTCGCTTCTGTGACCGCGATGTGATGCAACCAAAGTCTTGTTGGGCGTCACGGTTGCCTGCATAGGCGCATTATATACCTTTTTAGAAAACCACTTTGAGGCTATATTGCTATGTTTAGTCGCATAATTTGAACGTCAGAGTTTCACTCCTGGCATTGTTTAACTTGAGGGAAATAACAAGGAGACATTGCTAGGGGTGAAAGAAAGAGAAGATAAAAGGGGAAATCGACTTATGGAATCAACTTTGTGCTAAGTTCAGATACAACTCATGAACAGACCAGTAAATTGCCGCCCAAGGCGGCCTTCCCATCATCAGCATTGACTTATCATTCCGAAGTCTCGGTCAACCAAATTGCATCTGCTGGCGTCATGTCGCATACGGCTGTATGCACATGCCATGTGACTCACTGTGACGTCGAACGATAGGAAAATAACATGATTTGTGTGGCCTTTTTTTTTTTGACAGATTCGTAATTTCGTTCCCGGGTTGTGCATGATTATATATTTAGCGAAATAGCTAAACTTATGAGTTATCTGCTATTATTTTACTGCCCAGGAAGGCTCTCGAATGGGGCAACTTTCTCCATGAGCGGTGCCATTGCCAGCGCAGCGGCCACCTGTGTTCGGGATGAAATGATGGCCCGACACCAGAGATTAGTGCTATGCATTTGGCAATATATCTGCCTTTGTTTTTGTCACCTTTTCGCATGGGACAATTCTTCAATAGGGGTATGATGTATGCGGTGTGCAGTGACGCTTTGTAAATAAGCGAGAAGAGTGTTTTTCAAGCAGCGATAAAAAGAAAAAAATAAGGAAAGGTAAGTTGCCAGCAAAAGTGGGTCAGAACAGTACTGAGAACCAGTTCAGAACGGTTCCTCCAATTTACTCCGGTTCGGGTTCCAAGATGGTGGAAAAAATTCGGGTTTGGTCAAGTTCCAGTTCCGGGCGAAAATTTGGCTTCGGTTCCGGTTCGACACTCTGGTCGATTTGTTTTCTGATGAGGCTAACATTTCCTTATGAGGCATTTCTTTCCTGATGAAGATATCATTTCCTTCAATGGGCAACTGAATACAAAAATTAACTTAAGAATTTGTGGCAGACAAGTTGAGTAAGAAACTACAAGAGCACAATTCATGCATTATGCTTTTCATGACAACACATTTAAATCACTGTTGCATTTTTTATTTTTTTTTTTTTTTTGTTCACCACAGTAGATGCCAACACTTTTCAACTAAGCAAGCGGTTTCTATGCGACACCTGAGCACAGCACCTCTCGGGTTTAATATCTCCTTCATGATTTCATTCAGTGAGGCTACCTTCCCAGGCTGAGCATACAAATGACGCCAGCTAAATAAATGCGAGAACAAAAGGCGTGCGATCACCACAATTGCAGTCAGTATGTCAAAACTGGGAACACGAGTTAACAGAGGCACTATTTATAGAAAAAAAAAAAACGAAAAAAAAAAAAACAACTACCTGTGGACTTTAGGTGGCAGGCCTCGAGATCAATTTGAACATCCGACTTTTTGTTAGTGAAGTCGGGCATTTCCACAACCCCGTCTCCTGATAACTCGGCGCAGAAGTCGCCTTTTTCATCCGGCTAAAATAAACAAAACAGAAACGCCGGTTAACTGTGCACAAGCGGATTCGCGATGAAAACGCAGTTACCTTTTCGCTCTCATTCCTTTTACCGGTAGCCAGAAACTTGTGTACCCTTTTCAAAAGCTTCTTCTGCGACTTTGACAGTTGGAAGTTATCAACATCCAGTCTGCGTTGATAAGACGGAAAACTATAATAAACCAGTAATTTGCTCTCCGCAGCAGTGTTTGCGAGTGCAGAATTGTTGAGCCTTACTTTATTGCATATTGGCAGCAGCAGGTCTTTTGCATCATTGGTTTGTAGCAGTACTCGCCCGATCTGCATGAAACGAGATCACAAAACGTGCCGCCAACTCGCATGTGTGCACGAAGCACCATAGTTAGCATAAGTTGTCTGCACAACACAATTAATACAGATGGTTTAAATTACTACCAACCTCCTCCAGCCTCGATTAAGAAGATCATCGTAAATTCCTGCAGTCAATCGGTGAGCCCACATACCTGCACGAGGAACAGATCACCAAAACCGTAAGCAAACACATACACCGACCAGGAAGTTGCCTTCCGATTGCTGACGTAATTTCGAAACACAGCTGTTCTGGTTAGGGCACATACCGCAACTTAAGCTCGTCGATTCAGATTTGCAGTAGCCACACCTGTGCCCAGTGTGATCGTAAAAATATTCCACAATTCCATAGTCGTCATCCATGGGCTCCAACGCGTTCGTAGTTCCTAGATTCACTCGCGGTCAAAAACGCCGCGACAGTGCACTTTCGTTGGGCGGCTTGGCAAAAATACGCCAGAAAATGTTCGCGGCAAGCTGTGGTATTCTGCCGCGTCGGTGACAGCAGTCGATAGCACGATAGCGGTTGGGTGGCGGTGTAAAAGCGCTGCTATTTACAGGATGTAAAAATAACAGGACGCTGCCATCTTGTATTTTGCCATGTGACGTAATGACAGCAAAACTATTGCTTTTTACAAATATTACTGACACATCACTTTAAAATAAAATTATTTTGTGTCATAAATTATTTTTATTGTAATTGTATTGTTTATTTAGCACTAAAGATACTAACAATGTAAGAGGCGCTGTCTACGTTCTTATTTTTCATATAAACCCCATAGAGCTAGCAAACTCTGACGTCTGCCACTCGGCCGCCCCTATTCGCTAAAGCATTAGAAAGTCAACAGCAAAACAAAATGATGTCATCGCAGACGTCATTTTATGAAGACTAGCCAGCGCCCAATCAGATCAACCCCTCTCCACCCTCCTGTCACGCGCGCGCTCTCGCCGAGAAGCAGAACCGGAGGGACGGCCGGCTGTTTTTCGTTCGCGCTCGAAAAGCTGGCAACGCTCGCACACGCTCTCTGCAGCAGTAGCACTGCCGCTGCTCTGCCGTACTTCGGAGCTTTGCGGCGAAGGTGCACTCTAGAATATCTACTTATTTTTTTTATTATTATTCATCGCGCTCTCGCCTGCCGCGGCGACCGCGGCAGCTCCTCCGAATGGTGTCGCGGCTATTTTGACTCGGAAGCAGTAGCGCGTCCGCAACGGCATGTCTGTGCTCAGCAAGTACGCTCAGCTCTTGGACTACCACCTGCCATATAACTGCTACGAGATCGGCCACACGTGGACGCCGTACTGCGCCGAGGCGTCTGTCTACGTCGGCCTGCACGCGTTCAAGGAGTCGCTCAAGATCTACCTGCCTCTGTATGCGGTGAGTCGTTGACCCAGGAAGACCCCCTCACCTCCCGAGACCGATTGGTCGGTGGGTCGGTCGGTCGGTCGGTTGGCTCAACCGGCAGATCTCAATTACTGCCGGACGACCCCGGCCGTACTTCGGTATAGCTTCGGTCGCGCTTTGTTTTTATGGACCAGCCGAAACGCAGTAACATCACGTATAAGTGCTCCACGTGCTGTATATCGAGCGATGCCTGCCTCTATTTTTTTTTTTTTTTTTTTTTTTTTTTTTTGTGGGTGTGTCGATCGTTTCGTCGATTTGTGTAACACCGGTAACAGTAGTGCCGTGTCACGCCCCTGGCCCGGTGAAATCATCGGAGAGGAAGCTACACTTTTGTGTCTGTTTGGACGTTCGCGCGCCTTTGCTTTTTTTTTCATCTTGAGAGGCGCGTTCGTGCGCACGCGCGCATCGTGTTCATTGCAGTTCCCCTAATGGTCCTTTCTCGGGCGAGCCGCGCGTGAATGAGCGCGTTTATTCAGCTAGAACGTGCGCGTAGCGGGCCTTTCTTCCTTTGCTTTCTCCAGCAGATCTCAGGGCAGGGAACCAGGCATGTGGCCACTTTCGGAAACCTCATGATCGACCGGCTGTGGAATTTCTAAGCACTCTTATTTTATTGGACGGCCGCTTTGTCGGTAATTTCAATAGTTATGATGAATAAGTACTGTAAATTAAAGGGAGTTGAGCGTGGAACAGGTACTGGGACAAAATGCTGTTTATTTATATATATATATATATATATATATATATATATATATATATATATATATATATATATATATATATATATATATATATATATATATATATTTTTTTTTTTAAGGAATCACTGCCTGTGAAAATTTTAAAGCGTATTCCAAGCTAAAGTAAATGCAGCAGGCGCAGCGGCAGTCAAGTGGAGGGGAAAAGCTGGCACAGGAAATAGCTTGAATGAAAACTTTGTCCCACGGTCTACGTAACCTCGCTTTTAATCAAAACAATGTCTGTAAGGTGCGTTTACCTTAACCCCTTGGTTTATCGTTTCTTTGCAAATATATGGCGATAAAGGCATGGCAAAATAAATCTTGCCTTCATAGTTCTCTCACGTATTCCGGTGAACTGCGAAAAAGAGATGTTAGGAATTCTAAAATACTAGCGTCTATGTTATAAAAAGAAAATTCGAGTATACTGCTGTAATTTTGATCATGCGTATGCGCCTTTTACTTGTAGCCAGCGGTGTCAAATTTAGAGAGAACAAGTGCGCGCAATGTGGTTTTCAGAGGAAGGGCATATATGGCGCCACTCCGCCATTGTATTTGAAAGGGCAACTATTTTCTCGCGCTCTCCCTAATGAGAAAGGGGACTTTTTGTCCTCTAAAAAGATCCCATACGCGTCCTGAACAACGCCTGAATGGCTTCAGTTCGCAAGGGTGCGCAATCATGCATAGCCTGTGCTTACGTACCCACCTTTCGCTAACCTATCGCGCAGTAGGACTTCTCTCCGCCAAGTGATGACGCGTAGATAAAAAAAAAAAAAAACACACATCGGCGCCGTTTTTAGTGTAAGCAATGGGTTCTTTCATTCTGTACAAAAAAAAAAAAGAAAAGATTGGAATTGTGTTGAATACAGTGACTGCAATGCAAGAGAGTGGTTGCTGATATCACATTGTCAGAAAATGTGTACAGGTTACAGCTGGGTAATTCTTTTGTGACATCATGGATGTGACCAACACCTGGCCTGAAGTTCCTCCATTTTGTATACGTCCCGTTTTTTATCGTGCCCTAAACTTGTCTTTGCGAAAGTCAAAACCATCTTAGATCATTCGTGTAGAAAACGTCTTCGTGACGTTGCGAAGTATAGAAGTTGCACAGTGGACCATTTCAGAAGTCTCAGAAGACTTGTTCTTTAACCGAAATTTCTCGTTCCCAGACATTTCTCATATTCTTTGTGGAAGCGGGAAAAAGGCAAGTCGCCCCTTCTGGGTAAACTCCGGAATGTCTACATGCAGTTGAAGATGGCTGGGGAAGAGGTGTCGAAAGGTGACAATGGTTTAAACCACCCCTTTATAAATAGAATTGTGGGAATGATGCATTGTCCTGCACCTTGCTCGTCATGGGCGACCGGTTTCCGGTGATTCTTTACGTTCCCTCTCTGCTTCTCTGGAAGATGTGAATGTGCCCTCGGGGACACGTGCCTCTTTTCGCTTCGGCAAAGAAGGCGAGCGATGTTACACAATGCAGAAAAAAATTACTAGGAATTTTTAGCCAGTTTAGCTCGCTACTATACGAGCTACACACACAGGTAGCCACGTGTAGTGGCCACTGAACCGTACTCGCAGCTCCCTCGTTTTTTTTTTTTTTTTATTTTTACGTACCACTACAACTCAAATCCGACGTCGTCTCGGTACTGCGATCAGTGTTAATAAAGCATTGTCGCAGTGTCTTTTTTACCGGCTTTTTATTTTATTGTTGTCGAAACGCAAAAAAAAAAAAAAGCAGAATAAAAAGAATTAGTTATGGTTTAGCTTGCTTGACCCTAGTTGAATTGCGAAAGCAACAGAAAAAACTTCTTTTGCCTCCTACATTATTCCCCTATATCACGCCTATCAATGTAAGGTGCTGCATTATTGGGAACACTTAAGCTCATCCTTCAAGTGTGTGACGCGAGAGCGTAAGCTACCAGCTCACATATAAAGTCACGCTTCAACCAACCCCCGTATGTAGTACGCGCCTGTGTGTCGTAGGGGTAACGAGAATGCAAACGGTTCTGGCAGACTGATTCTGATATCACCTTCCCATATGAAAGGAGCTACCCGAGTTGGCAGCTCCTGCCCGTGGCATATAGGGGTAACGCGAATTCAAATGTCATGGCAGGCTGATTTTTTTTATGAAGAGACCGTAGCTACGCCTCTTCACGGCGTAGCTGCGGCCACCCGAAGTCTCGCTTTGGCTGTCGTAGTATTGCTTTTGCAATAAAGAAAAATATATATATGTTCATGCAAATTTTCTTTTTTAATTTACAGTTTGGCCAGTTTACGTTTTGCAAGCTGTGGACGCAGCATGTATGCTCATACACGGCCGGTCTCGTAGGAGAGCGCGCGCTCTTTCTTACGGCCTTCTCAATCGCCGCGGGAACAATGGGAATGTTTCTCCTTGAGTTGCGCTCTCCGCCACCGCAAGGGGCGCGACCTGCTCACTGTTCGCTCCGCGTCTGCTTCAGCGGCGGCGGGTGGCTTTTGCCTGGTTTCGCGCTGTCGCTCGCGAGTTTCGTGGTTAGTGCAGCCCTGAAATTAAAGAACACAGAACGTAGATGATGCAGCGGCATGTCGTCAACGTACTACACACGTGAACGGATATAAAAAACACTGTCGTTCAGCAAACGTTCGACAAGCATGGCATACATTTCGGCATGGTAGCTACTTTTGTCCATTTTAGTCCGAATTTTTCCCAAGCCTGTACAAGAATAGGAAAAAAAAACTGAATGAGAAGTGATCACATCGAAGCTTCTTCAAGGCTAACATGGCAGCAACTCGTCTGCTACAGCAAAACCGTCTTTAGCGCTAGATGCGAAACCATTCATGTAACACCGAAGATGAAAATAATTTCATAAAAATGTAATGTAAATTGCAAAATGCTTGCATGATATAAAAGATTAGTATAACAGTCAAAGTAAGCGTTGTAGGGTTGAGTTTTAAATTTTATTTAATATTCATATATTAGCCAATGTGTGGTATTATACACATTATTTTAATTTTGTAAATAAACATTGTTTTAATGAAATTTTTACATGATATTAAGCTTGTTATGGAAGCACTAAAAATGGTTTGATATTCATGACACCACTTGTGCTCGAAGTGGTAAAAAGAGGCCAATAAATGATGAAGGTGATACTCGATGCAATGACTTACAAATGAGTTCACCTGCTATATCGAAAGTATGCAAGAAACTTTAAAGCGTTAAAGAAGGACACTCTCACTGAAGACTCATTTCAAGCCCTATATAGCGACCCATTGAGGCTCTCTTCGGGAAAGTAAGGTTAATGTGCGGAAGGGAATGACATATGCTAGATGCGAGGGCCGTAACAGCTAGCGGCACATGACTACATTGTCAAGACAGGCGTTTCATCTGAGAGCAAAATCAAGGCACTGAAGGAAGTGATGGCATCTTCTACCATTCCATTTCCCACTGTCACATATTCCGGTTTACCTTACGCCGCTGCATATATCGTTTAGTTAATCAATTTCGGGTGTGACGCTTGCTCTATTCTCCTTGAAACTAGCGAAAGAAGCAGCCTCATGTAGTGCGCTCTTCTACGAGGACAATATTCTAGTGGACTGCATTATCCGAAACCAGAGCTTGTTGCGCTATTAGACAAGATTTTTCTTTTTTAGAAAAAGCTGCCGTGCACCTACTATACACACAAATTTTCTCGAAGTACTTAAGGTCCTGATTCAGTCAGCACTTCAGAATTCAACACTGAGTTACCCGAAAGGAATTGACAGCAGCTATGTTATTAGGTCCGCTTCTTTGATATTTGAAACATTTCTCAGAATTCTTCTTCTCAATTAATTATACCAGGAAAGTGACAGAGAAGACCGAGAGGCCAACTCCTTATGTGCGGAAGCCGTGCAGGAAGATTTTGAGACTGAATTTCCTAGACGCAGGTCGCGTTTTGATGAATTGATGAACATATAGTGCAATGTGTAACTTTGAAGGACAATTTTTTTATTGTTTGCCGCTCTTTTCGATTCTGCTTAACTTTTTATGCCGATTCCCTTGATGAAAAGTAGTCGCGAGACTACATATACATCTTCGGTCTTTCAACTGACTGATATGTTTTGAACGAAGCTAGAACAGCCCACTCCACTAGACAAGTGAAATTTTTACTATATGAGTAAATTTTTGTTCTTTACTCTAAATCTGAGACGCGCCATGAATTTTCGCCCGTGCCTCTTCTGATCTAAACGAAAACGGTAGCGGTTGACAGAATCTCCACCCAACAGTTCACCATGCACTCACGTCAGGTCGCGCTACACCTGCTTAAAACATTCAAAGACACATTGCATAGCCTGGTAAATTTAGTTTTGTACAAAACTTAGAGGTAAAAAATGTTGAAGTGTTCCCGAAGCTTCATTCGACCGTGCAAGGCCGCACTGACGAAGGAGCGCGCGCGTGAGCGGATTGTGGACTGTATTTTATTCCTCGTACGCGATAAATATTCGATGTTGATTACGGATTTTGTATAAACCATAAGGGGCGAAATGTCAGGACCAGCCGGTTGCAACTGACGCGGGCGAAGCTAAAAGCGAGCGCGCGTTTCCCTTGCGCGTGAACGGCTGTAGCGGAGGAGCAGCAGTGGGGCGGTGGCGACCCCACCGAGGTGCGGAGGGCGATAGAAACAGACCCCATTGGAGAGGCCGTAAGAGAAGAGAAGCGCTCTCTCCCTCGAGACCGGCCGTGGCTCATACTTATACTGCAGCAGAAAGAGAGAAAAACAATATTTGTTCGATGAAAACCGTCCCAGTTCATCGGGTTCTGCCGGGAGAGCAAATTATGGCTGAATAACTTATTTGAGACGTGCTCTACTAGTGTCAAAACTGGCTTCCTACAAGGATATGAAAGCCCTTTTCGCACACCGGCGGAATGCCTGATGCAGTAAAAGAGAAATCGACCGCTATCTCACATTTATTGCGCATATAGAGTGCGTCTGGTCGTATCAAAGACCAATGTTGATTTGGCAGAAGCATGTAAGGCGCAGAGACGACGCGAGCAGAATATTCTTTTTGAAGAGTGAGGAGGATAAGTGAAGATAGGCTTTTAAGAAGTGAACTGCGCACGGAGTAAGGTGTTCATGTCTACCCTTCTCGTACATTTGTCTAGCGCAGCGCCTTTCTTGATTATTTACTACTGGCTTGCCCGACAGATTGCTCTCTCGAATGCGAAATGAATTGAACTGCTGATATGCAGTGCAGTTAATTAAAATAGGAATAGTTACTATACCTGCGTCTCCTCTATTTTATTATCCTTGTAATTCGAAGTGTTTATAATCATTAATAACATGAAATTACAGAAAACACTAGGAAGGGACAAGACACAACGCTGTCTTGATGGTGCGCTGCCTTTTCCTAGGATATGCCGCACCAACTCTCCCATCAGTCTGCGCTTTGCTAATGAGGCAAGCTTGGGAAAACGCGTCGACCAGCACAATAGATCGGTGGAGCGAAAGGGTCAGTGCTCAGTTCGCTCACAGGCAGGACGCAATCGAAACGCTTGCGTTCCAGCGCCCGCGGGCTGTGACGCGAGGAATTCCATGTTTTGCGATGCGGGTATTGTCGCGCGCACTTCGCGTCGAGCCTCTCTCCCCCGCGGGGAATTTGGCGTTGTGTTGCGCGGGGGCACTTACAGTAAAATTCCGAGCAAGCGCCCCCACTAAACTCACTGCTAATTTCACTTTTCCGCGCCGCACCTCCCCGCTTTCTACCTTTGGCATGCACCTCACCCAGGCAGCACGCAGTCCCAGACTGCAATCCAATTTCAAATCTCAGAAACATCACAAACAAAAGGGTGTGATACCCCCTTCCTCCCCTTATGGGTCTTGTAGGGGGATCGCTAGCGTCGGATGACCACCGCGAGCGGGGCATATCCGCGGTCTAGGCGGGAACTGGTGACGAAAGGAAGAAAAAAAAAACAATAGCTAACATTACAGCCCGCCGAGTAATAACGGCGGCAGCGGACGCCCTTCAGTTTCCATCAGCGGTGACGGCGCAACGAGAACATGCTATGTAGCAGCTCGAGGACGTTTGGACGCACACTTCTCAGCCTGATTGCCCCGATAGCACTGCGTTCAATTTTTTTTTTTTTTTTTAAGCGAAATTTAGTCACCATCTTAAATTTTTGTCCCGTTCCGGGAAAGCGCCCGCTTTTCCGGTAATTTTGGCGTGCGAGAAGGAGGGAGAGGGGGAGGGGGGCAGCGTTTTCTCGGAAGTTTACGGCAACCGATATGGAATGCATAGTAGGCAAGTCCGAGTAGACGCATGACACGTGCAAGACCTGGCGCGTTTGCCCGCCTCATATGTACCATCCGCACTACAGAAGACGATCGAAACCTCAAGCAGGACTAAGTAATTACTGGGATAGGGAAGGGTTTAGACTCATCGCCGCGTAAACGAGTATGCCACCAGCTTCATTGTTGCGTAGTACGTGGAACGCACTGCATGCTCATCTACCTCCGGACACACATCCCTTCCCCCCGTACCCCACGATTGCCAAACCTGTCAAGCAACTCAAGTGCATGTGTTGTCGTAATGGATCCTGAGCGTTCTCAATCGCCTACAGGTAAAATTTTTGTACTTGCCCCCGGCCCTCTAACGGACAGAACATCCAAGAATGCTTAGCAGCAAACCCCTCGGGCTGTAAAATTTTGACAAAGAATGTGCTTGGAAGGTATAGGACATTCAACTTACCAACCAGTAGTTTTACAGCATTGGGCAGAGGCTCCCATTCCCACTTCCCGAAAATGGCTTCTCGAAGGACAATGCCGACGGATTAGTTTGTCAAGGGCCATGTGAAGAGTGTCCTTAAAAGCTTCACTGAAAGACTTCGATGACGCAGTCTTGTGTCCGGGAAAGGAAACAGCGCCATTTTCTGTCCTGCTCGAAGAGCACTCCGGAAAGCACGATCGCGGAACACGTTTCGCTTACATAAAGGAACCTGCGCACCCTCCCTGTTCTGCACACAACGCGGTAGTCAGGCTTTCGGAGTGGCCTACGCATTTTTGCGCTTACACGTATTCTGTCGCTCTCCCGGCATCCGACTGCAGTTACGGCGCTCACAAACCTGGAGAATGGCACAGTTCTCGAAGTATCGCTAATGCACGATTTCACGTGCGAAATCTTCATCAGAGTACTTCATGGTTTTCGTTAGTGGCAAGTTACGACACGTTACAACTGTTGCGCATAATTATTGCGCCGCAATCCAGAAAACGCCGTTCGTCGAACAACGTGTGCAGCGAACTCCTCTCTCATTTTCACTTGGCATGGCTGGCAAAAAAAGATAATAATAATAATAATAAAATTGCAGACGAGGGGTCTTGGCTCACGCGACCGGCGAACGTTACTGGAAGAACCTGTATTGTATACATAATGGATGGTAGCCGTTTTGCCCAAACTGGCGTGACCGTCTAACCATACAGTAATCCGAGACCCTTCTTTTCTGGGAAAAAAAATGCAGAAGGGAAACCTAAAAGTCATCAGCTAGTCCTCAGAGTTCCTGCGTAATCTGAAACACCAGAGACCCATATCTCTTGCTCTTTTTTCTTCTCTCGCCATTTTTGTTCCTCGATTCTTTGCTTCAGTACTGTGCGCCGTTGTCCGATGATTTGTCCCGATCGAGCCTTATCCGAATAAAGTTTCTCGTCACGCAACGGCTGCAGTGTCTGGGGCCTAGGAGCGCGACGCGTGTCTGGGAGCAGTCTATTGGAGGAATAACGAGGCGGAGAGATAACGGATCGAAGGACGACACTGGGCATATCCAAAGAGCAGCGTATAGTCATGCGCGCTGGCTTTTCGATGGAGGCGAAAAGCAAGGCGCCCGTGTGCTGTGCGATGTCAGTGCACGTTAAAGAACCACAGGTGGTCGAAATTTCCGGAGTCCTCCACTACGGCGTCTCTCATAGCCGGAGTCGCTTTGGGACGTTAAACCCCACAAACCAACCAACCAACCATCTTTGTTCCGAGTGCCGAAAACGCTTAATTACTCCTAAAACCCTTTGTAGTAGGTCACGAAAATGATGTAATTTGTGCGTGCTCGTTTTGAGGTTCTACGTTGTTTGTGCGAGATTTTTTATCAAGTGTTTAAACAGTGCATTAGTCGATTTGAGTTAAATTTATGTTAGTCGTGGCCGCAGCTGGCACATGGACTGATGTAGTTGTAGAGATATGGGAGTGGTATTTGTCCTGTAGGGGGCGTAGTCAGGCTGATGGCGATGACGCATTGAACTGAACAGTTTTGCTTTTATGCGCCATAGAACTAGGTCACATTTACACTGTGAAGATTTGATCCGACAGTTAGGTATACCCTCCCCTTCTCTTTCCCGCATTGGTGGGTGTGGCATGTGTTAATTCTTTTCTCTCTTCGAATACATGCGCGAGCTTTTTCTGGTTGCTTCGTATACGTGTGCATCATGATGAAAATACTTTATTGAGCACCAAAGAGGGCTCCAATCGCCACCCGTATAGGCTTTCGCAATAGCTTTTCGTCTGCATTGAAAAGCGGCCGCCGCTACCGCGGGATTCGATCCCGCATCCTTGGGCACAACAGTCGAGCGCCCTAACCACTCTGCACGATCGCGGCGGATCTCTCCTTAAAAATGTCTATTCATATATATATCGCGATATGTAGGAACACAAGAAGCCTAAGCATTTTGAAATGCTCGTCTGTGTACGCCTCCTTTTTAGAGCGTACTCTTCGCACTAGAACTCCCAAGGTCATACATTTGCGCATTTGACCTTGAGCCGCCGGAGCGGACTGTAGGCCTAGCGCGAGCACACGCCACTGCCCGCTTCTTCCTCATCCGTACCCTGTACCATTGAGCGATCGTCCCGATCTTGGACACGGAGGCTGTCCGCTATGATACCACGTGACTAGTCGGGGGGTTTAACAACTGCTTCACTGGCGCTTGGTGCTCAGTCTCGTCATGGATCAGGTGTGGTCCGGGTGCGTGAACGCTTCAGCGCAGGTTTCAGGCTGAGTCTTATCGCTCAGCTGAAGCCGACATAGCTCGCCGAGAGGCAGCAGCAAAGAGAGTGTGATCGGCTCGAGGCAGAGACCGACGAAGAGCGAGAAACTCGGTGCAGAGATGCCAGTATGACCGTATAGCGGGGGAGGCCGCATGGTACCTGCAGTTGAAGTAACTGGTGTCAGAGTGGTGCGAACGGGACATCCAACCTCCAGACGTAGACTATGATTGTCTAGTCACGTTTCGGGCAATCAGTCGAAGGTGCCTTGCTGCGTCGGCTCTACCCAATAGTCACCTCGACAATATTGGTTGCCACGGCCAGGGCCTGCTTGGCCGATATTCTTTTGGGCTGCTCTTTAGCCGCGCGCTTTGTCTCTAAATTTGCGCGGTGACATCCGTTCATGTCGGGACGCGCACGTGATTGTGCAGACGTTAAGCTATGCATTTATTTTGGAGGTCATCAATACTGGAATAATGTTATACTGCGAGTAATGAAACGAAAAACTTCAGCCAGTGAATTGCTAATCACTTTGCATGGGAAAAGCACGAATCCAGCCAACATTGTTCCTATGCTCTCTTCCCTTGAGGGCCAATACTCTTTTGGAAGTAATCATACAAGCAGTGCAGAAAAGCGAGATTAAAAGGTGTAGCCTCATCAGCCCCTTCCCCTCAACAGATGCAATTCCTCTCGAGCGAGCAATCGCCTATTTCTGTATGCGTCCGCGTTTTGAACATTCGAACTGAACGGTAGATACAGGTGTTCGAATTGCCGGTCTAATATGCCACTGTGGTGCGTTCCAAGGCCAAATGCTACCGGACATCGCATACGACCGGACGCTTTATGGCGCCGAACATTTAATACAATGCGGAACCATCACGCGCTGGCCGTAGTGGCTGTGTTAAGTAATACTTACTGGAACACCGCGTGTCGACATTGCAAGGTCAATGTAGGGACTGCATTATAAACTTTATTACGCGAGCTTCCATTTTATCGGACTATTTCCTCAATGTTCCATTGACGCAAGCGTACATCACCTCAGGTGTGAGCATCGAATATTCTACACCACGTCTTCCTGAAAACTCTGTGTCGCTGCGTTATCGCGCGGCTCGCATGATGCATGTAAAGAGACGCGTGTTGTAGCACGCGCGTTCATTTGTGCATGCCGCAACTCGGCCAGGTTGCACATGCAGCCGCGTTTTCCTAATGGCTGCCTTATCTTTGGTCAGTCCATGCATCCGCGGACTTGTTCACTTGCGTGTTCATTTGGAAGTATAATATGACGGGGAAAAGCGGGGGCGCCGCGAAGTGAAATCTCACGGCGTTGTGTAACGATCGACGGTGGCGTGTGAGCGTAATCGCGTTACACATCGCGCATCGTTCACCATCCGGGTGCCTTGCCCGTTGCGTGCAGTTCGTGCACGAGGGAGAGGGAAACTCGGTCCCCCCGTCAAACTTCCCTGCTCGCGCACGCGCCTCGCATCCATTCATCCACGATGGTTTGGCCGAAGAAAGCAAGAGGCGTTGAGGTTGATGTGGTCTGAGGACGAATCGAATAGGACTAGGTTTGAGATCGCATAGGACACCGTTTGTAACTCCTTTTGCCCCCCGAGATGCGACTTTTTAATTCAGCGGTTTAATTTAAAGATGGCGATTTGAATCTAATGTTTGCAATGTCTTCACCAGAAACATATACTATAATGATTTAGCGTCAGATAACGGTGATGCAGTTCTACAATCTGCGCACCAGGTTATGTGTGTTGCCATAAAGAACAGAAAAAAAAAAAGGAAATAAACGAGAGCAGCTGTTGATAAAGCCGACGACGATGAGCGTACACCGTTATGATGTCCATCCATTCAGGGAACACTGTTAAACGAGGTCCGGGCTGTAAAATTCGCACCTCGCTTTCAAACTTTACATTCCCAACTGCCTCTTTAATCTAAAATATTTCGATACGATAGCTTGGTAAAAATAGTTACGGCCGTGGATAACAGCCACTGGTTGAACGAGCCGGTGTCATCTTTTTTTTTTTTTTTTTTTTTTTTCACGAGAACTAGCCTACTCTGTCTTTAAAACTAAAATGGTAATGCATAGGAGAATGATTTCCTGAATACGTATGAGCATTTCTCCGGCTGATTTTTATTTTTATCGCGCAAAAACATTTGTGTATGAGCCCGCTTGTATTTCGTGTACTGATGTATAATGTATATATACCCAGGTCCCTTGCTGTGTTAATCACGACCGACTATATATATATGCTTTGTAACTTCGGACCAAGCGCGCACTCATGTCAAACATAGAAAACGTATGTCAGGGAAATAATCGAACGGACACACGCCGGTGGAACACTTTATGCTCTGGGCCTTTGCGTGGAGAAACGACGCTCAACCGTTTACTTTTCTGGGCTATTTCGGGGATCGCCTTTCATAACCGCTGCCTCAGGTCGCCTCGCTCCGAGTGTGATGGAGGAGAAGTGGCACACGACTGAAACGTGCAAGCGGAAGTACTTGCTGTTGACATGAAATATCTAGCGCACCTGCTAATGGTCCTCAGTTTTCGATTTTCTTGCTCATTCATTGTTCAAGCTTCACACTGTGTGGGTTCAGTTAATTATATGCTCATTTTTAAAAATAGAGGAGGCTAAACCTATATAATTCTCATCTTCTTTTAGAAAGTGGAACAAAGCGCTCCATATCGTGCCTTCTTGCGGAGGCGTAGCAGAGAAGACCTGTTGTTTAGCCATTGAGTGTGCACTTGGGATGTGCACGTCGTAATTGATGCGGTCGTACCAACATTACTATGCGTCATGAAGCATCCTGCTGATGTTAGAGCAAGTGGCTTTATGCAGCCTGTTATAACGCTGAATGGTCGGGAGACCTAAGCCTGCAGATGCAGCCTTCTACGGGAGGGTTTAGTGTCCAGGGCAACCATCTGTCAGACCCTTGACTAGGCTGACCTCCTGACCGCGTATATACGCCTCTCGCAAGCCGTCCAGTCCAGAACGCTTGTTGCGTCTGGTTCACCGGCGAAATTTCGGCGACTGGTTGACGCACGAGGAAGGAAGGAGCCGGTTTTTCATCCCGGAGACCTAGACGTGCGTGTCCTGGTGGCTCTAATTGCGCCAGCTGCTGGGTGTGTGAAGGTGGGAAAGAGGAAGGGGGTGAAATGCGGGAGCGCCTGGTTGTTTGTGTGCAGTGTTCGCGGTTGGGTAGGCTTCCTAACGTTTTTGAGCGCGCATACTTGACCGTAGGCCTGTCTCGGAAACTGCTTCGCCACGGATTGTCCGTCGCGGCGAAAATCGCCAAGAGGACAGCATGATTCCTTTGTGCATGCGAGAGCTGCACAAGTGCGGCAATCTGAGAGAAATATCAAACCCCTGGGGAGGAGAAGTAAAGCTCACGGCCAGCACTTAATACTCCTTATAGTTCGGTCGAGCCTAGGAAACCAAGAGCCCCATGGAAGTAAGAGTACGGCAAAAGGGAAAAGGGGCGAGCTAATATTACCGTTGTGTGCAGAATGCTTTATATCACCCCTAGTATCCGGACAGTTGGGACAGGGAGTTGAGTCACGCCATCCGAGCTTCTGGTAGCGTTCAGCCGTTTGTTTTCATGTTGTGGCAAAGTCTCTGATTGTGGCTTCTTCCGCTGTCGTGTTGGGTTTGCCTGTATATTAATTTTGCGGGCTGTAGTTGATGAACCAAATCATTTCTCTGATTCTCAGCATATTCAAGTATCCAAAGCAGAGTGACTGTAGCGTTCATATTATGGCTATGCGCTTCTGTTCGAATAATTGTCCCGTTGTATGTTACGAATAGCTTCTCTGAAACACTCATTAGTTTACCCCGCCTGTGTGCATGTGGCAGTTACGAGTAAATACACCGTGGATATTAAAAGGTACCTACATGAGATTAAGGAAGATGCAGATGTCGTAAATTAGCGACAAATCCATCAAGCTTATCAGATTTTGCTCGTATTTTGCTCGTTCAAAAGTATCGTCTTTGCGTCACGCATGCAAATTTGGGTCGTCTTGTGTAGTTTCATCCTGCAAACCCCTCCAGGAAGAGCGTGGCGAATGTCAGCTTATCTTCTAAAGCCAATCGTGGGACTTAGCGTTCATTCGGTGGTTATACGCAATTCCCCGGCTCTTGGTTTGCCTACATGTATGGGTATGTTCCATGCGACATTTGCATAACAGCAGCACCACTGTATGACGTCCGCCAATGGCGCGATGGGACGTGACGCGACGCTTCCTGCGACTATTCGCCTATATGCTAATCGTCCGAGCTGATGTAACAAGTTCCGACCATTATTTCGCTCCTGCCGCACTGTTTTCAGCATCCATGCATGATGCTCATTGTAATCAGCGGCGGAAAGAGATGCGTTTAGCACTCAACATAGTCTGCTGCCCGCAAAAATGAAGAAAAAAAAATAAAACATACAAAATATGTATCTTCCGCCTTTGAAAACAGTGCGTGCTAAGCGCATTTCCTGCAAACTGCAGGGGTTCTGTCGCTGCTGTGCTCGTTGAAGTGCCCAAAGGATGCCGCGTTCCTCAGGGATTTCTTTTTATCTGCAGGCCGATTCACACGACGGATGAAATCGCTGGAGTCCGCGCGCGGACGAGCACCACGTGACGCGACGTCACTGGCTCCGCCTCGTCCGCGGACGGCGCAGCCCAAGCCAAAAACTGGCGCGCGTGTTTCCCCTGTCAAAATATGGGGGTCGTCTCCTGGTCGTCTCCTATTTTTCTAGCAAACTACATCTAAGTGAGGCGACAATTATATTTTTGTTTCTTTCTTAACCTAATGAGGGCGCTTTTGTAGTGTCAATAATGGTATAAATAACCAATCTAAAACAATAATTAAGATATAGAGGGGAAAATGAGCGTGATATAGTAACTGCTACCGCACTGTTTCAAAGGGGACGCTCCTATATTCCATCCATCCATCCCAATAGTCAACAATAGTCAACAGTAGGGTGCGTCGATGCTCTCGCCTCCCTGGCCATTGAAGCACCCTAGTCAATAATGCGCCGTAGTTAGCTTGGAATGTCGTCGCCTGCCATTTTCTTCTTCGGTGGCGGAGATGCAAGGAGCGGTGCGGCTCCGGCCGGCCTCCGTCGGTTTCCGTCCGAGACGCCGTCCGGCGCCTCGTCCACCGTCCGCGGATGAGGCGGAGCCAGTGACGTTGGATGGCTTGGTGCTCCGCTGGTTATATATACCAGCACTCCTGCAGGCATATGCATAGACGCTTTTCCGAAGCTGGTAAAACTAAAAAAGAAATGGTGGGGGTTTAGCATGGTTGGAAGCTAGTTATATGCGAGCGAACTCTGTTAAGTATGGTTTTGCATGGTTTAGCCAACTCAAAACGTTTGTTTAGCAAGGTTGAGCACGGTTTGTCTGTTTGGATTAGAGGGACGATCAAGCTTCACCTTAATAGTAAACGCGATAGTGCTTTTAACGCCGCCTTTTGTGTAATTGTAATTGGTTCACAGGAAGGGAAAGGCGCAGTAACTGTCACACTTGCTCTGTGGACACCCGAACCGCGCCGTAAGGGAATGGAGGAGGGTAGGAATGAAAGTGGAAAGAGAGAAAGAGGAGCCGTAGTGGAGGGCTACGCAGTAATTTCGACCACCTGGGGATCTTTAACGTGCGCTGACATCGCACAGCACACGGACGCCACTTCGTTTCGCCACCATCGAAACGCAGCCGCCGTGGTCGGGTTCGAACCCGGGAACTCCGGCACAGTAGTCGGGCGTCTTACCACTGCACCGGCGGGGTTAACGCCGCCTTTTCATTCCGTTATTTTGATGATGATGATAATAATAATAATAATAATAATAATAATAATAATAATAATAATAATAATAATAATAATAATAATAATAATAATAATATAATTGACTTACATTAAGGGCAAGGTGCATCACACTTTCTCCGTGGACACACAGCTCCTGGTCGGCGCTGTAAGGGAAGGGATTAAGGTGGGAGAGAAAGAGGTGCTGTAGTGGAGGGCTTCAGGCTAATTTCGATTTCCCGGGGATCTTTAATGGACCCGCCGGGGTGGTACAGTGGTAAGCGCCCGACTACTGTGCCGGAGTTCCCGGGTTCGAACCCAACCACGGCGGCTGCGTTTCGATGGAGGCGAAACGAAGTGGCATACGTGCGCTGTGCGATGTCAGCGCACGTTAAAGATTCCCAGGTGGTCGAAATTACTCTATAGCCCCCACTACGGCTCCTCTTTCTCTCTGTCCACCTTCACCCCCACCTTCCTCTCTTCCCTTACGGCGCGGTTCAAGTGTCCACAGAGCAAGTGTGACAGATATACTGCGCCTTTCCCTTCCTGTGAACCAATTATTATCTTCGATGTGCACTGACATGGGCAGATGACCGGGAAGGAGGGTGGCTTCTCCTGGCCCTGATGGGGCTGGGACAGGTAGGTCACCGCCGCTTGCGGCGAGGGCTAGCCTGCCACCGAATATTTATTGTGCGATGTCAGTGCACGTTAAAGAACCCCAGGTGGTCGAAATTTCCGGAGTCCTCCACTACGGCGTCTCTCATAGCCTGAGTTGCTTTGGGACGTTAAACCCCACAAACCAACCAACCAACCTTATCTGTTGCTGTTGTTGTGGTTGTAGCAAGAAGGAAAAGAAAATGCACGGGCCTGCTACTGGCTTTGTAACTGAGCCACCTCCGCTGCCTCGTGCGGACAGAAGAAAAAAAGTAGAGAAGAAAGAAACAGAAGAGGGAGAGAAAGACGCGCAGGCTAACCCCCACCGCAAGCGGCGTTGACCTACCGTCCCAGCCCCGTAGGACCAGGAACAGCCATCCTTCACCACCTCCGCCTCCCATTATCTGTTGCAGGCCGTCATTGCACCAGCCACCGCTTCGGTGGTGGAAGACGGCTGTTGCGACGCGCGTCTTTTTCTCCCTCTTCTTTTTCTTTCTTCTCTATTTTCTTTTCTGTCCACGCGAGGCAGTATTTTCTTTTCCTTCTTCCTACAGCCACAACAACAACACGTGGGCAGAATGGTGGCTGCTGGCGGCTGCGTTTAGACGGAGTCGAAATGGAACCGCATTAAAGAGGAGCCTCCGCCACTGCACCGTTGGGCCGGAAGCAGCCACTACTCTCCCCATGTCAGTGCACATTAAAGATAATCCTTAATGTGCACTAGAGTAGTGGCTGTTCCCGGCCCTGCGGGGCAGCGGCAGAGGCTCCTTTGAATAATTGGTTCATAGGAAAGGAAAGGCGCAGTATCTGTCACCCTTGCTCTGTGGACACCTGAACCGCGCTGTAAAGGAAGGGAGGAAGGTGAAAGTAAAAGTGGAAAGAGAGAAAGAGGGAGCTGTAGTGGAGGCCTTCGGAGTAATTTCGACCACCTGGGGATCTTTAACGTGCGCTGACATCGCACAGCACACGGACGCCACTTCGTTTCGCCTCCATCGAAACGCAGCCGCCGTGGTCGGGTTCGAACCCGGGAACTCCGGCACAGTAGTCGGGCATCTTACCACTACACCAACACGGCGGTGGAGAGGCTCCTTTACAAGCGATGTTTTGGCATCCGTTGTACATGCCGTCATTGCACTCGCCACCGCTTCGGTGGCGGTACATGTTGTTTCGGGTGCAATGACGGCATTTACAACATATGCCAAAACATCGGTGGCAAAGGAGCCTCCGCCGCTGCCCGTAGAGCCGCGAGCAGCCACCAACTCTCCCCATGTCAGTGCAAATTAAAGATAATATTATCCGTACATGTCAGTGCACATTGAAAATAATATTACTTTAATGTGCACTGACATGGGTAGAGTGGTGGCTGCTCCAGGCCCTACGAGGCGGCGGCGGAGGCTCCTTTGCCACCGGTGTTTGGTATCCGTTGTGCATGCAGTCATTGCACTCGTCGCCGCTTCGGTGGGGGAAGATGTTGCGACTTTCTTTCTTTCTGCCCCGCCGGGGTGGCGCAGCGGTTAAGGCGCTCGACTACTGTGCTCAAGGACGCGGGATCGAATCCCGGCCTCGGCTGCTGCGTTTCGATGGAGGCAAACCGGAGTGGCGTCTGTGTGCTGTGCGATGTCAGTGCATGTTAAAGAACCCCAGGTGGTCGAAATTTCCGGAGTCCTCCACTACGGCGTCTCTCATAGCATAGTAATTTCGACCACCTGTGGATCTTTAACGTGCACTGACACCACACAGCAGACGGACGCCTCTCCTTTTCCCCTCCATCGAAAGGCAGTAGCCGGCGGTCGGATTCAAACCCGGGTACTCCGCCGGTGGCTGCGTTTCGATGGAGGCAAATGAAGAGGCGTTTATAGTTGGCTTTCGTGAAATGGAAGGGGCAGTCACCTGTCCTCACTCGCGGTCATTCAGACCCAGCCAACACCAGCTAGACAGCCTGTCAAGGCGGTGCTGAACCAGTGAGACAAAATTCGGTTACAGCGCACGCTCTGAAAACAGCTCCGCGACGCCGCCTCCGCGACGCCGCCTTTTCGTATACTCCAAACGGTTTTCGATCGTACACCTAACGTATTTCGCAACACCGCCTGAACCAGCGCGTGTCTAGGTTATCGAGCGGCAAGTAGGCAAGTTTTCCCAGGACCGCTTTTTGTTGACAAAATATATGCCCACTGCTGCGTGTATCGCCCTTTTTGGCTGCTTGGCAACAATCTCCTTCCGCTGGCAAAGAAGTAAGCATTGTGTTGCGCTGCAGCCAACAAAATTGGCACACCATCAGCACTGCTGTGTGCCGCAGGCATTGCTCCAATTTCATGTCTTCCAGTTACTGTGGTCATCATGCATTTCTCTTTTATTTTCGGTAAAAAAAAAGGAGGGGGGGGCGGGGGGGGGGGGGGGAGGGTACGTGCCATTCGCACCTTCCGGCTTTCTCTTTTTAACGACGTACTTCCTGTCTTTTGTATCCTGAGGAAATCACCGACAAATCTCCGTATGTATGGCGCCTCTGAGTGGTATTACGAAATTGCGCGTATAATTCTTTTTCGTTTACTTTCTCTTTTAGCTGATTTTGCTTTGTTCTGGTACTTATGCATATGTATTTGCTTCAGTGCAACCTCGGAGCACATTTTACCTTCTTGCAACAAATATGAACAGTTTTCGCTGCCTGTTGCGCATTTTATTGGTCTTAATTGTTTTTTATTTATCTGTCAGTGCCGTGCCCGGTTGTGAACGAGAATTTGGATGTATGAATTCACCATCTGCGGAAATCTATAAGTGAACTTCTTTTGCAAGACGTGTTTTCGATCCAAAAGGTATCGTTCCCAGACAACACTTGTCTTCGGTCTATTCGTTACGGTTTCAGAGCACGAAAGCAGGAAGGGAGCGTCGACCGAAACCAATCACGCACTCAGCGGAAGGGCGAGACGCCGGGACAATCCTGCATCCCGTTAATTTTCTAGACGTAACCGTCGTACCATTTCGACACCTCACTCCGGGCTATCTTGGTCAATTGGCAACATTCTGGAGTTTACGCAGAAAGGGAACTTTATTATCGTCGTTTGCTCAAAGAATGCGGGAGTGGCGTCTAAAAACGTCTCTCTCTCCCTCCCCCTCTCTCTCTCTCTCTCTCTCTCTCTCTCTCTCTCTCTCTCTCTCTCTCTCTCTCTCTCTTTATTTTTTTAAATTTTTTTGAGAACAAGATTTGCGAAGAAGCCGAATTAGGTTTTCGCAGACGGTCCATTTTGTAGGTATATGGTGCACGCCATTGCAGAAACTCTCCGGCACGTCGAGCGTTGCACTCTCCAAGGCGAATTCTTTTTCATAGATGATTCCGGAAATTTTTACAAATGAGCTTTATCATACAGGCACTCTTTTCCTAACATGAACTGGCTTGTTCCGGTTTATAAGGTTTAACGTCCCCAAACGTCACAGGCGAGGGACGTTGTAGTAGTAGCCTCCACGGCTGCAGGATTTGATCCCCCATCCTTGGGTTCAGCACACTAGCACCGTAATCACTGAGGCACAGCGGCGAGCCTGGACAGGAACTGGAGATGAAGATACTCGCACATGAATTCCAGCACTGTGTTTAATCTCCGTGAAGAAGAGATTTGCGAAAGCCGTATTCACGAATGCAAAAAGGCGCAAGCCGACGGAGGCGAAAATTAAAATAAGCATGTGGATGATGGGTGCGCCGCAAGAAACGCGAGAACGCGAAGCGCAATCAAGGACGCTCCGAAAACGGCAACAGCTGCATTACCATTACGCGCCGCGACGCGCACAAGACTCCTCAGTGGAAGGAGGCTATGTCGGGCGCCCTGTTCTTTCTGTTACCTCGGAGGGGCCACGGAACCTGTTCTACGCCCGAACATGTACGTTTCTGACGCGTGCACGAGTAGCCTGTCCATCATCGGGCGGAACACAGGTCGCCGCGAAAAGGCATACGTAATGCCGTACAAGTCCGCGGCCTGATAACGGCACATATGCAAGCGCCGCGTCTGGACGCATGGAAGATCGTCGTACGGCAGATGCGAACAGGGTCGTGCGGCACGAGTTCTTCGAGGACGCGGAAGAAAATAGCGGTTGAGCCTTCTTAGGGATCTCGTTGCTGTCGTGTGTGCTGATTGCTCTTCAACTTGCTTTTGAAACACGCTGTGGCGTTCGTCGAAAGAGCGCTTGGAATTTTTGCGCGAAATTTCCGGGTCACAGTGACGTTCGCGGGAAAAAGAAGCTGGTACGAAGATTTAGTTGGCTGCCATGCCAATAGTATGTTGAAACTTGTCATGCCTTCATTTAGGGAGTTTAGATTACGAAAGTCGTTGCGATAGGACAATCTCCCCTTAATAATATAAACAATAATTGGTTCAGAGGAAGGGAAATGCGCTGTATCTGTCACACTTGTCTCTGTGGGCACCTGAACCGCGCCGTAAGGGAAGGGAGGATGGTGGGAGTGAAAGTGGAAAGAAAGAAAGAGAAGGCGCAGTGGAGGGCTACAGAGTAATTTCGACCACCTGGGGATCATTAACGTGCGCTGACATCGCACAGCACAAGGACGCCTCTGTTTTTTGTTTTGGAGCAGCCTTACGCGTGTAAAGATCGAAGTGCTAAGAGAATTGAATGAATGTGCTGAGCTTTCTCGGTCTATCCTTGGCTCTTCAAGTTGGCAACCTTGGTAAACAGAGTTCTGACGAAAAAAAAAAAATCCCCAGATGGTTAAGGCATGAAGGCATCGAGTAAAAGTTTTCCAAAAGTTTTGTAATCCCAACTACACGGTGACATTGTACTAACCGCGCGTGACGTCGTGCAGCGTGGCTGGGAAATGTGTGGACCCTTTCCACTTGCTTCGTTCCCATTGAGGCGTTTAGTTAGCACTGAGCAACGTTTTGTACTGAGCGCGCGTTCTTTTCTTTTTCATTTTTTTTTTTTTTTTTAAACAAGAAGGTTACGCAAACGGCGCAGTGTAAATTGCGAATCCCTCCGCTCGTGAAACAAGGAAGCTCTACACGAAGCCGTTCTTCACGCGCACGCGTCCTTTCGTGAAAGAAAGAAAAACATCTATTGCTCAAACAAACGCCGGTCGTGCCACGGTTTTCGTCTGCTCTTCTGTGCACCGTCTGCTCTTGGCTTCGTCTGCACTTTGCTTCGTCTGCACTTGGCTTCTTTGAGGTCGGCATCTACCTTTCACGCCGAGAGGCCGCGCAAGACAAGAAAAAGAAAAAGAGACAAGTGCGACCTCGACTTGAACGAACGCTTGACACACGGCGTAGCTGTGTTTGCCACGCAGCGTTGCTCTATGCTTCAGTGTCGTGAGTGAGCGAGGCAAGGGCCGCTATGAACGTTCCGACCGGCCTCCGTCGCCCGCTAACCCAAACGAAGCCCGGGCCAACACGCTGGAACCGGCCGTTCCGTGTTTGTCGGGAGTTGACCCGGGACACCGCTTGTCGTCTTCTCGTAGCTGCATGATGATGACGACGGCGCGTTCGAGAAAGGGCACCGGGCCGAGCGAGGGGCACCGGTCGGGGAGGACCCGGGCGTTTCGTGTGCGTACGCGACCGTTCGTGCACCTCTCGCGGCGTCGCGGTCAGGTGCCTAGGGCGGGGTTTGTCAGGGTCATGTGCTGACTAGGACTGCAGGATTAAAAGGGATCAGGACTGCTTGTTGCACCCGTTTATAGCTCGGCGGGAGGACGAGTTATCAATGGAGAAATGCATTATAGAATTCGCGAGCCGTATGTTTTCTCTTTATTTTTTGGTGTGTGTGTGTGTGGGGGGGGGGGGGGGGGGGGGGGAGTTGAATGTTCATCTGCATAACCATACAGAATGCCCACGTGTAGCTGCAAGATATCGAAAATCGGTTTATGAAGACATTAAAGGGTGATTTAACTGTAGTGACTGGCGCGGTAAGGTGTCAATCACTGCCAGCTTATGCTGGTTGCCGTTGGGCAAATACTGAAAGAAGCTAGAACTCGAGCTAAAGTTGGCAAAGACTAGCCGCACCATTTGATCTTATCGCCAGATTTGTAGCCAAATAGAACACTATAAAGGGCACCGAAGTTGGGTCGTCATCGTTCTGCTTGGCGTTATATATCCACTGGTTCGTTACAAATAATAAATGTTCAATGCACATTGATATGATCGGAGAACCGGGGCCTAGGGGACTGCACCGCAAGGCGTTGGGGAAGGCAGAAGACGGCAGGAGCTGTTCAGAAGGTTCCAGCCACAAAATGTAGTCTTGCTGCAATGACGCCGACCAGGCGATAGGGCACGCATCTCCCCACCGTGAAACTGGAGCCCGGAAAAACCACACCCTGGTCCAATCCAGTACGCCTTAATGATCATGGGGTGACACAAGCAGCATATTTGATTCCACAGTCGCTTCCCTAAGACCGTGCCATAAGAACAGCTAAGGAAGCAATCTCCTGCTGCGCGGTCACAACAAAACACAGGGTGGAGATCAAAGGACTCTCGTCCCGTTTGCCGACAAAAGCGCTCGGCTTTAATTAAACTTGTCGAAGACATGCTTCTTCGTGTCGAGAAGATAAAGATCCGCGCTTCTTTGTACTGATGTCCCCGGTCAACACGCCCCGGTCCGCTGTCGCATTCTCGACAAACCAGCCTGCTCTCCAGCGGCCCTCTCCGAACGCGCGGACTTTCTGGATCAATTCATGGCCGATTTCTCGGGCATAACAACATGCAAACAGCTTGTCTAGAATATGTATTGTTCCTACCAGAGTTATTTTAGTGCAATCTAGCCAAAAACTTAGCCGAAACGTAAAACGTTCCAGCTGTGTTTTCTACATCGAATTTGAGTCATGCGTTTGCCATAAGTAAGTTCAGCTTTATTTTGCCATTCATCTGTTTTTATCAAGTTCACAGAAATGAAAACAAAAAAGAAAACTCAGAAAACAAACTGAAAGAAATAATTGGTTGTGACAAATTTTCAGTGCGTTTTACGCCAGGTGGGAAAAATGACATTCACCGCAGTTTTTCGTGTCCTTGTGCGATGTCGCGGCGTGCCACAAACTCGAACATGATCAAGTCCACCACTGTCGAACTGTCATGTGTTGCCTTCGATTGAATCGCTCTTCAAAAACGGGAGTGAACGACAAAAAATCAGAGGGGTAAAGTTTGACATACCGCGATGGTGCAAATGAGGCTGCTATGAAACCGCTATCGGGGTCCGAACGAAGCCCTCGGCACAATTTTTGTCTGTGCCCGGTCAAACACGACTATGTGACGGCACACCGACGGGCTTTCGTTTGATCAAATTACGAATCACTTAGGGGTGGAAGTGCTGCTCCAAACTGTTTTCCGTGCTCTAAACCGCCTGCCTCGATGCTTTGCCATCAAATTTAGCAGAATAGGTGTTTTTGCTTGCGCATTGGGTCACTGTATGGACTACAAAAGTGCGATCCAATTCGATTAAGCGACTTTGAGAATTAAGCACAGTCGCTTAATCGAATTGTACTTGAGTTGCTTGCACACGTTGTAGGGGCCGCCGTAACCGAAACAGTGACAGCACAATGGTGGCAGAGGTATCTACCCTGCTAAGTTATAGGTGATCTCTCTCTCATATATATAAATTCTGTGCACTTGGCATCGCACCTTAATTCTCTCAGCCATTTGAATCGTCGTTGCTGAGTGAAGTGAGAGCAGAAAGTGAAGCAGTCACCACGGGCTACCTCGCTATCCTCTTCCTGTCTTTTATTATTTTTTTTCCGGCCGGCCGCAGCTGGGGCGCCATTCCTGGAGGCTGGCAGCGTTCTTTTACTTCCTATTTTATTATTATTTTTAATACACCACTGCCACCATGAACAAAGATCCTCACGAGTTGTTCTATTGGTCTTGCTGTGAAAACAAGCAAGTACTTCCATCGAGTATCTGTTAATAACAAGCGTGTCAAGCCTACAACTGACGAAAGCATACTTGAAGCGTTATAGAGATGACGCCATGAAGGTGCCAATCACAAAAAATGTTTTAAAGCGTATTTGAAATCCGTACAGAACCTATCGCGTTGGAATTAACGAAGCCCCAACGTCGCTCAAACGAAAGTTGAAAAAATTAAGACCAATTAACAGTAATTAAAAGTAAATTTGTGCTCGCGCTTATGGCATTTCTCCTAGACCAGTAGAAAACCTATGCGAATCGTTGCAGTTTTCGTCCTGTCATCTATATAGTCCATGAATGTTTCGTCTACTTGCACTCCTGTATTTGATCCAACAGTAGCCCTCTGGCTGTAGGTCCAAACAATTCGCGTACTTGTGTGTGTGTGTGTGTGTGTGTGTGTGTGTGTGTGTGTGTGTGTGTGTGTGTGTGTGTGTGTGTGTGTGTGTGTGTGTGTGTGTGTGTGTGTGTGTGTGTGTGTGTGTGTGTGTGTGTGTGTGTGTGTGTGTGTGTGTGTGTGTGTGTGTGTGTGTGTGTGTGTGTGTGTGTGTGTGTGTGTGTGTGTGTGTGTGTGTGTGTGTGTGTGTGTGTGTGTGTGTGTGTGTGTGTGTGTTGGTTGGTTGGTTGGTTTGTGGGGTTTAACGTCCCAAAGCGACTAAGGCTATGAGAGACGCCTTAGTGGAGGACTCCGGAAATTTCGACCACCAGGGGTTCTTTAACGTGCACTGACATCGCACAGCACACGGACGCCACTCCGTTTCGCCTCCATCGAAACGCAGCCACCGAGGTCGGGTTCGAACCCGGGTACTCCGGCACAGTAGTCGGGCGTGTGTGTGTGCGTGCGCGCGCGCGCGCACACACACACACACACACACACACACACACACACACACACACACACACACACACACACACACACACACACACACACACACACACACACACACACACACACACACAATAAAGGTAAAAAGAAGGCCGTGAACTAAATAATTTAAAGGAGGAAAAGGTTACTCTTGAATTCCGTCTATCCTCCCTGAGGGCACCTTATACTGGCCAGTGTATGGGAATTTATTGGCACATGTATAGGATCAAAAATGATATGCATAAGATAGGGAACTGAAAATAGCTACTCAATGATGTGAGCTCCAAACTAGGGTGGTGCTTGATCGCGCATCAAAGTGCTAGACTCCAAAGTTTAATCTGTCAAGTCAAAATAGTCAAAAGCTGTTCGTAAAAATCGCTTATTACATATTAAGTTTAATATACAAGCATGAAGTGTAGAAGCAACCATTCCGTTTACACGCTGTGGCTGTTTGTCTTGTCTTGTCAGAGATGTGCGTAGTCAGTAAGGTATTTAATGTCGAATAAAAAGAAAACTTGTTTTTTTTTTTTTTTTTTTTTTTGTCAGGAATAGAAAATAGAAGTTGTTAACCTTAGACATGGTCCAAAATGGGACTCGAATGCTGCAAAGGTCCCCTTTTATTGCTCTAAAGTTGCTAAAAAAATAGCTTTATTACTGCTCCCTAGACTTTTCCGAAATGTTCGAGCCTCCTTTCACCCCTGATCACTTCAAAAGTGGTATTATTTTGGCTACAGTTGACGAAGCTGTAGGTCAAAGAATCAAGCGTGATGGGACGTGGTTGGGGTCAAGGGGTTAGAAGGGGAGGCTCTGAGGTGCACATGCACTGATCCTCCGCACCGATTCATCCGTGGGAACACCCAGTCTCGTTTAAAAAGACCAAATCTCCCTTATATAGATAGCGGCGTAAAGATATGGAGATAACGGCGTAAAACACTCGAGGGACTTAAGCTGTTAAGCTGCTTTGTTAACGATTTTTCCGGTCTCGGTGGACGTGGCCGTTCGTGCGTTCAAGCTGAAATTCAGCTCTCCCTGATCCAGTTCGAAATCCGTACCGCAGGACAGCGTCTGAGCTGCATGTGACGTTTTCTCTTGCGAGTACAAAATGATGAATCGGAATAATAGCCCAACCGATATAGCGAACCCTGGTGGCTTTATTTCCGTCGATTTCGGTTGCTTGAACATAGTGACCGCGCCTGCATCGTTCAACCTAAAGCGGAGGGAAAC